>NW_022436955.1:28580599-28589807 GCF_009761245.1 Sapajus apella
GTGCACCCGCGCCCGCGCCGGCCGCCCGCCGCCAAACTTTGCGGCGCGCACACATGCTCCAAGTTGGGCGCGGCGGCGGCGGTGCGGGCGGGCGCTGAGGGCGGCCCGGGGCGCGCGGGGGCCCGGGCGGGCGGCGCGGCGCGGCCATGAGCGGGCGGCCGGCCCCGGTCTCCCGCAAGCAGCGGCTCATGGCAGCCGTGGGCGAGCGGGCGGCGGGCGGCGCGCCACTCTCCTGCTTCATCTGCGGCGGCGGCATCGGGCGCGGCAAGGAGCTGAAGCTGCAGGTGAAGCAGCCGGCGGCGGGCGCGGGGGCCCCGGCGCAGCCCTTCTTCCCGTTCCTGCAGCAGCAGGAGCCGGCGCCCGGCGCGCGCGAGCTGTCCCCGGCGGACGGCTGCGTGCTGGTGTGTGCCGTGTGCCGCTGCTTCCTGGGCGAGCAGTGGGCCGCCTTCGAGCGCGCCCGCACGCCCGTGGACAAGCGCATGTACTGGCTCAAGCGGCCCCACCAGTGCGACGCGGGCGCGGGCGGCCGCCGCGGTGGCGCCGGGGCCCCCCGCGAGTGGAACGTCGCCTACGCGCTGGGCAGCGCCGCGGGTGACGACGACGACGACGGTGACGGCCCCCGGCTCCGCGGGGCAGCCGAGGGGACGCGAGACTCCGACCTGTCGGAGCTGTCGGACACCGACCCCCTTTCCGAGTCCGACCCGCCCGCTCGCGACGCCTCCAGCCCCCCCCCAGGACAGGGCGCCGGCGCCGCGGGGCCCCCCGGGGCCAGGGCCTCGCGGGGGGCGCGGCCAGGAGTGGAGGCCGGCTCCGGGACCCCCTCCGGGACCGGGCGCAGAGGCCCCGGTGCAGGGGCGCGCGGAGGAGGAGGGGCTCCCTACGAAGGTCCACGCGGATGGGGAGCCCAAGGCCGGGGTTAGGCGCCGGCGGAAGGGGGTTGGGAGGCACTGGGTTCCCGAGGCCCGGGCCAGCGTCCTGAGGGGCATTCAGGATCCTTGGCAGGGCCCTCCTGTCCAAGAGCCCCCTGCAGATGGTATGAAAGGGCCCCCCTCCGGCAGGGCCACCAAGCCCCTGGAGAGCAGGCCTCTGGGGGACACCCTTCGGGGCTTCTGCACGTCCGAGGACAGTGACATCAACATCACCAGCGGGGAAGAGGATCACAAGGAGTCGCCTTTCCCAGGCTCCTGCAACCCCAAAGAGAAGGAGAACAGTGGCCGCGGCCCCCGGGCCCTCCCAGACAGCCGGGTGGCACTGCCAGAGGGCCTTTGCTGCTACATCTGCGGGTCTCCACTGTCCCCGGCCTCGCACCACCAGGTCCACGTGCAGAAGCAGGAGAAGCTGGCGCAGGCCCCGTTCTTCCCCTTCCTGTGGCTGCACAGCCCGCCCCCGGGGGCACAGCCCATCAGCGAGGGCGGCAGCACCCTCGTGTGCGCCAGCTGCTTCTCTTCCCTCACGCAGCAGTGGCAGAGCTTCGAGCTGGCCAACGTGCCAGTCCTGCAGCGACTCTACGTGGTGCCCCTGGACAGCCACGCCCCCGGCATGGCCTCCAAGGGCAGGAGACTCCCCAGGGAAGAGGGCCTGCCCCCTGGGGCCCTGCGAGAGGCCTGCTACCTCTGCGGGGAGGACTGTACCCCGGATGCCCGGGCGGTGCCCTCCAGGATCCTCAACGGCAACGCTAGGAGCGCCATGCATTTCCCTTTCCTCAGCCTCCTGCCCTGCCCACCCAACGCCCAGGGCCCCAACAAGCGCTGCGAGGTCCGCAGCTGCCCCAAGTGTTTCAGCGTCCTGGAGGACGTCTGGGCTCTGTACCGGGCCTGCCAGAGGGAGGAGCTCATCACCTCTGTGCAGGGCTTCCTGGGCAGGTACCACCAGGCCTTCTCCGCCTCCGACCCTGCCCTCTCTGAGCTGCCCGCATCAGCCCAGGGCGGCTCTGTGTCCATCTGCTACATCTGTGGGGCTGAGCTGGGCCCCGGGAAGGAGTTCCAGCTCAACGTGAACCCCGCCAGCCGCTTGGGCGAGAAGGAGCCGTTCTTCCCCTTCCTCACCGTGTATCCACCCGCCCCTCGTGCCAGGCCTGTGGACTCCACCGGGCTGGTGGCCACCTGTGTGCTCTGCTACCATGACCTGCTGGCCCAGTGGCTGCAGCACGAGGCCCGCAGTGCCCATCACGCTGTCAGCGCCTGGTCCCGGCAGTACCACGTGGAGACATTCGTGTGCTTCTTTTGCCAGCAGGAGAAGAAACGGTGTTTGGGGCTGAAGTCTGTGCGGGTGGCTCGGCTGCCCTTGTTCCTATACACCCTTCGAGCAAGCCACAGCCTGCTGGTGGATGATGGACAGCAGCTCATCATCGGCGCTTGCGTGGAGTGTGGGACCCTGGTGTGTGCGGGCCAAGGGCTCACCCGCCAGGGGCCCATGAGCTGGAGCTCCCCGGTGGCAGCAGCAACGAAGGTAAGCAGCAGTTTTAATCTCCAAAATCCATGCAGAGAAGGGAGAGATGTTTTCTGTTCCTCAGAAAAACTCGGAAGGAGGAGTTTTCACTGGTTCTGTGCGGCGTGTTCTGGGGGGGTACCCTCCCTGAGTCACTGGGCTGGTACTTGGTGGGTACGTTGGCTTGGCTGACCTTGGAGGCATGGGTCAGCGGTCAGAGCAGTGCCGGTCAGGAGTGGTCTTTGGGAAGAATAGGGCACTGCTGAGAACAGCAGGCACGGGCCTGAACTTGGGTGTGTGTGCAGTGGGATCTGTCACACAGAGGAAGTTCGGGGCATGTCTGTCATCCGCCTGATAACATTGGTAATTAGTCCAGCCGTGCAGGTCACAGAGAGGTCTGTGCTCACCCGGTTTGAAACACATCAGAGGTGGAAGTGTCTCTCCATTCTAGCTCCCGTGCAGCTTTTCCAGAGTTTTCCACCCAAATTCACACTGTTACTTTGAGACTCTGCTTGCTTTACGGCTGAGGGAAACAGGGTTCCAGACATGGGGGTGTGGAATTCGAGGGACAGTGGCCTAAACAGACTTCATCCAGCGGGGAGAGTGTCTTTCTTCTCTGCAAGTCAGCTGTGCAGGAGGCTGACGGGAGGCCTGGTGTTCTCTCTGTTTATAAGGCGCCTGCCTTCCCGCTGCCCGCCGGCGAGGAACCAGGCGGGGCTCGGTTAATTTGGGATCTGGCTTTGCAAGGGCCCAAGCAGGAACTGCCCCCGGTGCGTCTGGGGAGGTAGATGTAGGCGTCTGTGAGTGGCGGTCGCCAACCTGGCTACTGGGGCATGGGTCGTCATTTCTGCCAAAGGAAGTCAGTGCTGCTTGCTTTAATCAAATGCCTGTAGCGGCAGCTGCTGGCCAAGGGCGGGCAGAGGGACTTATGGATGGGAAAGTTGGCGCTGTCCTGTTCAAAAGGGTCATTCCACCCCTTGAAAGCTTCCTGATCCTGCCTTCCACCTGCATGTGTGGGGGCACGTAGGTGGGATACCCGGGGGACATGTTCACTCACAGTGGCTGCATCTGGCAAGTGGGCTCTGCTACACCTGGCCCATCCTCCCCCAGTACACAGCCCCCGCCTTCACACTCTGCTCAGATCTCCGTTTCTACCGATGACAGCTCTGGACTTTCAAGCTGTCTCTGTGGCTTTGGTGGGATGGCCTCTCACTTTAATTGCGCGAGTGCACTGTCTCCCGTCACGATGCTGCAGCTCTCCTCTGCGGCATGTAGCGGCGCAGCCAAGGGGAAGCAGAAGGGCTGCAGTTCCTGAAAAGGCGGAAACTGGCAGAAGAGACCAAGTTTAGGAGCAAGACTGGCCCCAGTTCGTTTGCTCCTTACTGTGGCGCTGCAAAGCCTTCTCATCTCATTTACAGATGAGTCCACCGAGACTCAGGGAGGTCAGACGACACTCACCCAGCAGGTATCTGAGGCGGGCTTCAAAATTCCGCCCTTTCTCTTGCTAGTTAAGCACCTGTGAGTTCGTTTCCTGTCCTGGTGGAATGTCAGTTTCGTTGGTTGAGAAATGGAAACATCCTGGCTGCCTTGTAGGGACATGGTGGGAGTTAAATGGACTGGGGGAAATTTAAGTCCCACACACGGTCAGGTGCTTGTCCCGTAGTGGGACCCTCACGCCCCCCGCCTTGATGCATAGGAGCAAATTCTTGGATGTAGTTGGTTCTGTGTGCAAGATGCTGGCTTGCAGGCTAGGGACCAATTTTACATATGGCAGTGGTGTGTCACAGGGCAGTCGGAACTCTCGGCAAGGGCTCAAACACAGGGTTTTGTACAGAACGTCCAAATTCGGATGCATTTTCTCGTGTGGATTTGCTCACATGTCAGGAGTTGATGGGGTGCTGCCCATTGGCCTTGACCGATAAGAACTCCAGGAAGCAAAAAGCCACAGTTTCCCAGGCAGCTGGGAGGGGGGAGTGGACAGGAACGCAGGCCGGTGTCTGCCCAGAAGGGGTCAGCGTGGGTTTAACAAGGTTTCATGCGTATGGACGCCTGCTCTGTTACCTAGTCGCCCCTTATATGGCCCTCGAGGCCTTCTCATCTCATTTTATAGTGAGTCCACCAAGACCCTGAGCAGTCAGACGGCACACAGCCAGTGGGTTGCTGAGGTGGGGTTTGAACCTGCTTCTGCTCCTAGGCCCTCTTCCACTGACTCCCTTGCTTCAAGCCTCAGAAAGGAGGTAGGATTTGTTGGAATGGGGCAGGCAAGCGGGCCCAGAAGCGGGGTGAGCTGCTCAGCCTCCTTGGGGAGAAGGTGCCTGCCAGGGATGAGAGGAAGCAGGGTTGGAGTGAACTCCAGGCCTTGAAATCAGGAATAGGAGGTTGGATTTGAAGCTGAAGGCTCAGGGGAGCAATAACAGTTTCTTGAAAGAAAGTGGAACGGACAGGGAAGAGATCCGCTTAGGGCCCAGTGGTGCCAGCAATCCAGGTGGGTGGCGAGGCCGCCGGGTAGGTCTGCCCGCAGAGTGGGCAGCTCTGCAGGTCTCAGGCTCCCCTGGATGAAGGGAAAGGAGAAGCCTCAGCTCCCAGCTCCCAGGGAGGCACGACTGACAGCCGGGAGAATGCCGGAAACGCAGCTTTCTGGCCTTCCGTCCTCCTCCCCCTCCTTCCCATTCATTCAACAAATATTTATGGAGCACGGACTCTGAGCCAGGCGTGGTTCCAGATGCTGGGGATCTGGTGGCAAGCTCAGAGCCGCCAGTGTCATGGGGGAGGGGGACACACACGGGGAGTGGAGGGGAGGAGCCATTTCCAGCAGAGCTAAGTGCTGGGAAGAAGCAGAACAGATTAAAATTGGGAGCCAGTGCCAGGGTGGGCATGGGCCGCAAAGGTGGCACTTGCAGGAGCTGGGAATGAGCTGGGGCTCTGGGCAGGGGCTGTCAGGGAGAAACCTGCAAGGCCACTGGGGAAAGTGAGAGGGTGGAGGGGTTGTCCCCAAGCTGGTGCCCTAATGCCAGCCCTGAGATCTTGATCCTCATGGGCGTCTTCCTATCTGTTTTTGGGGGGAGGTGGTTTGAGAATTTGGGTGGGGTGAGTAGGGCAGTGCTGTGGGGAAGCCACTCAGTGGGGGACATGGCATGTCCCAGAACCATGATCTGTGCTGCTTCCTGTGACTCCTCCGTTGTCCCCTGTGATGTGCTCATTCATTCGTGAGTCAGCCCTAAAACACTACAAGAGGAAACATGAAAAAGATAAAGAGAAGAAAATAAAAAAGAAAGAAGAGGAGAAGGGTGTCCCCTGTCCCCTCTGCCATGGATAGGACTTGCCCTTTTCCCTCCGGCGGGGCCCCAGCACCCCACAGAGCAATGCACTCTGCAGGCATCTGCCTCGTGCCTCCTGCTTCGCCAGGGCTGTGTCTGGGATAGGCAGGGGAGGGCTGAATCCTGCTTTTCTGGCTGGGCACCGCTGCCCGAAGCAGGAAACCCTGGAAAGACCCCGGGGTTGCCTTAAGACAGGCCTGGTTTGAATCTTCATGCTGCTGGGAGTTGGCTGTGTGATGCTGGGTAAGATTGGCCCTGCCTCAGCCTCAGTGGCTGCATCTGAGAAGTTCTTCCCTCTGGAAGTTTGTCGTGGAACCTGGAGAGCCAGCCTGGGTGGGAGCGCCGGGCTTGCAGTGGGGTGCAGATGTATCGGCCCCCCCTTTCCCTCCCTGAAGTGCTGCCTCTGCCTTTCTGCTGGGGTGGGGAACGGTTGCCCCTCCCTTCGGAGCTAGAAATAGGGCTGGCCAGGATGCTGGGGGTGGCATTTGGGGACTTGATGGTACGGGCGATGCCTTTGTGAAGTGCTCTAAGCGTGCACTCCAGGAGGCGTGCACACCTCCCTTGTATTTACACTCACTGAAGCCTCGCCACAGCCCACTTTCAGGAGGTGCCACTGTCCCCTTTGCCTAGATCAGGAAATAAGTCCAGAGAGGTTAAGCAGCTTGTCCAGGGTCACTCAGCTAGTAACCCCAGGAGCAGCATTGGGCCTGAGTCCAGCCCTTGAGTCTGCTCCAGCCCCTGCCTGGCCTGGCCTGGCCTTGCTGTTTGTTGGTTTCTTTGTCTTGTTTTGAGAGAGTCTCTCTGTTGCCCAGGCTGGAGTGCAGCGGTGCGGCATCTGCTCGCTGCAGCCTCCACGTCCTGGGCTCCAGCAATCCTCCCACCCCAGGCTTCTGAGTAGCTGGGACCATGGGTGTGCTGCGTCATCCCTGGCTAATTTTTTGATGTTTCGTAGAGACTTTGTGGCCATGGCTGGTCTCAAGTGATCCTCACACCTTCACCTCCCTAAATCCTGTCTCTGTCCCCTGTGGGTCTCCAGTTGTGGAGGTGGCCATGCCCTGGAGGTGGGGCGGTGGCTCTTAATATCCCCTGTGTGCCCACCCCCCCCCCCCCAGCCTCTAGAACATCTCAGGGGCAGGAGTTAGCTTTCGTGGAGCGGAGGCCCTGAGATGCCCCCACGGGGCTGCCTTGGCCGCACCCCTGAGTTTTTCCTCACTGAGCAGTGGCGCCCTGTGCCTTTGCCACCCCAGCGTGGCCCATCTGTTGAGGTCTTAGCCGGCACCTTCCTTCTGTTGCTGGGAGAGCTCGCATCAAGGATGGATCTGCCGCATGATGGATTGGCTCTCCCTGCAAGCCAGTTGGCGGGCGGGCCGCCCTTCCTGCTTCCAGAACTGTGTCCGGAGAGCATTCTGGTTAATGGCGCATGCAGCTGTTTACCTAATCATTCTCCAGCCTCTCACTGTGGGGACGTCCCGGCCAGGCCCCCCGAGGGTGGCTTCCGAGCCCAGAACAGGTGTTGCTGCTGCAGCCACCTTTCTTCTCTGCAGGGACATCTGAGGTCTGCAGAGAGCGTCTGTCGTCGCCCGCTCATCAGGGCCACGTGCACATGTGTTTCCCATGCTTCCTGGCTATCTGCGCCCACGCGGTTCCCTGCTCCTCGGGAGCCTGGCTGCCCCTCCTCCCCAGGCGTAGGCTCTTGCAACACCTGGTCAGGACTGATTGGAAGGGGGGACCTTCTGGAAGGTGCCAGAGGAGGCAGCCTGGCTGGGGCTGGTACAGGCACCCTCTCCTTGGCAGCAGCTGGAAAGGAGCCAGGCCCTTCTAAGTCGGAGGAGTGAGCTTTCCAGACGTGCCCCTCCTAAACCCAGAGGCAGTTGGAGACAACCGGGGAATGAGGAAGTGAAGGCGAAGGTCTTCACAGCTCAGCCTCCCCGGAAGCGGGAGGGGCGAGGTGCAGCTGGAGGAGCCAGGGTCTGCAGTCTCAGGATCTCACCCTTGTGACATTAACTCTGCTGTGAGTGTCTTTGGAAGATGTGTCACTGCTCGGCACGTTCTCTTGCCTGGGAAGACCCTGTGTCCAGAATTCAGGGCCCTCTTCCCCCTCAGGTCCCTGTTCTAGTGGGCACACGGAAGAGGGGTGACGCGTCTGTCCCTGGAGAATCGCATTGCAGGACTTGCCTGCTGTCTTCACAAAGCCCCAGGTAGGACATTGTTGGGGTCACTTGTAGAAGGAGGCCTCCTCACTGGGCGACCTCCACTCAGTTTCCCCATCTGTCAGAACGACAGGACGGTTCTTCAGAGGTCACAGGCAATTTGCATAGTATACATGGTGTCTCATTCCTCTGTCTCACGCAGTGTTAAGAAGGGTTCTAAGGCTGCGTCTGGATTCTGGGAAATGTCTTGTGATCTATTGGTGGGAGTCTGCTGTGGAGCTGGTAACAGGAGCATGACTTTGTCGTGGGGTCTGGTTTTAAATTTAGTATATGATGCTAGGGCCCCAAAACGCCTTGGGGTTCTATCCCTTGGAGGATAACATGTGAGGGTCAGGAAGAATCACAGATCATCACTTTCAGACAACGCTGTACCCCGGCAGTACGGGGCCAGGGACGAACTGCAGTCCTGCCTCCCATCCCTGTGTGAGCCCTACCCTCATCTATGGCTGCCCCGGAGAAACATATGCATGCTCCACCCACTAGCTGAACAATTTGTGCCTACCCTGGGCCGGGCACTGTGGGAGCACCAGGCGCTCTGGGCACCTGCTGTGAATCAGGCATCCCCTGACCTCGAAGTGCTGGGGGATGATGAGAGGTTGAGGAGCCGGTAAAGAGGTCCAGCTAGGGCTGTGCAGGGCATTGAGTGCTGTGCTGAGGTCAGGATGGGGTCTGCTGAGAACCTGTGGCAGGGTGAGAAACAGGCGTGTGCAGGGAAGGCTTCCTGGAGGAGGTGACATTTAAGCTGAGCCCTGAAGGCTGAAAAGGATTCAGCCAAGTCTGAGTAGGGGCCATGTGCTCCTGGCAGAGGAACAGGTGTTGAGGCCTGGGTGTTGACGGTTGATTTGCTGGAGCGCAGCCGTTCATTCTGCATGGAGTGGGAAGAGGGGATGGGCCCAAGGGATGGGCAGTACCAGTGTTCCTGTTTGTGTTGGGAATCCCTGGAAGCACACTTGAATCAACGCCAATCAATCTGAATTAAAAAACAGCAACCACAGAGCCCTGCCCCTGCCTGTTAAATCAGAATCTCTGAGGAGTGGTCCTGGGCCCTGGTATTTTAAAGCTTCTAGAAGGTTCAAGGACAAGGATGAGAACTGCTGATGGAGGGCATTGTGGGCACAGCTGGGGAGTCTGGGATTTATCCTTGAAGGCTGCAGGAAACAGATGCTTTTGCAAGTTCCAGCCTGTCTTTACTGAGTGCCCAGTGTGCCCAGCCTGTCTTTACTGAGTGCCCAGTGTGCCCAGCCTGTCTTTACT
>NW_022436955.1:28589817-28710692 GCF_009761245.1 Sapajus apella
GTGCCCAGCCTGTCTTTACTGAGTGCCCAGTGTGCCCAGCCTGTCTTTACTAGTGCCCAGCGTGCCCAGCCTGTCTTTACTGAGTGCCTAGTGTGCCTAGCCTGTCTTTACTAGTGCCCAGTGTGCCCAGCCTGTCTTTACCGAGTGCCCAGTGTGCCCCAGGCGCTGCTCTAGACACTAGGACCCAGCAGTGAGCAACCAGGCAGGGTTTTGGGGGTAGTGATGGTGGCCAGCAGAGTGGCTAGAGAGAGAGGTGGTGGGCGCCTGCCACCTGCACAGTGAGGAGGGTCCTGGGGGGGGGCTCGAGGTGGGACTGAGGGAGAGTGAGGAGGGAGGTGTGGGGGACAGGAAGGAATGAGGGGCACGCCGTCCGTTGTAGCAGCAGCCGGAGACCCATCAGGCAGGAACCAGGACCGTGAGGCTGACCTAGAGAAAGCTCTTTGGTTTTTGTTGTTTCGCGACCTAATTCACACACCGTAAAAGTCACCCTGTGAAAGTGTACAATTCAGTGGGTTTTAACATAGTCACAGAGTTGTGCACCACTGTGACTGTTCAGTTCCAGAACATTCCCATCACCCCTAAGGGAGACCCTGTGCCCGTCAAGAGTCAGTCCCTGTTCCCTCCTCCACCCACGCCTGGCACCCACTCGTCTGCCCTCTGTTTCGATGGATTTGCCTGTTCTGGACGTTTCTTATAGATGGAATCATCTAATATGTGACCTTTTGTGGCCGGCTTCTTTCATGCAGCGTAGTGTTTTCAGGATTCAGCCACGGTGCTGCGTGGATCGAAACTCCATCCGTGTCACTGTCAGGTACCGTCGCGTGGGTGGACCGCGTCTGCGTCTCCATCGTCAGCGCGTGGACGCTGGCTTTCCAGTGATTCAGCTCCTCTGAATCACGCTGCCGTGAACACACATGGGCAAGTGTTGGTGTGGACAGTTGTCTGCTTTTCCCTTGAGTATGCCCTGGAGTATGATTTCCCTTGAGTATTTTCTTCAGTATTCCCTTGGAGTAAGGTGGCTGAGTCCTCGGATCACTGGAGGTTTAACTCTTTGAGGATGGTTTTCCCGTTGGGGTTTTCAGCAGGCAAGTGACATGATAGGGCCTAGGTTTGGGAAGGTCGTGCTGTGGACTCCTGGAAGGCTTGTTTTGTCAGTCTGTCTGCAGTCCGTCCTCCTAGTCTGGGTCTGCGGGCGGTGGATTTGTGTTTGAAGGTGGTGATCCTGTTTGTTCTCCCTGGGTTGAGGGGAGCTGTACTGAGCTGAGAAGGGGCTGCATGGGCTCTGGTGGCTTTTGGCTGGCTCTAGCTCCAACCCTGGGCATTAGAAGCTCTGGGTTATGGCCCCAACACTCGCTGCAGCCTTGGGCAAGATGTTGTACCCTGGCCGGGTCTCAGCCTTCCCCTCTGGAAAACGGGCGGATTGCAGAGTACTAGCTGAGCCCCGGCTCCTGCGCAGCTGACAGTTGCTAGCCGTCTTGTCTTTCTGCACGTGCTGGTGGGGGGCTGTGGAGCAGGAAGATCCGGGAAGTTGGGGGTCTGGCCTGGCTGTGTGAGCCTATGGCTCTCAGGTTCCCTGCCTGGGGTCTGGCTTCCCTGACTGTGTGTTTTGAGCTCTGCTGCCAGGCCTGTCTGGCATGGAGCCCTTGAAGAAATTGGTTGCTGGATTGGGCTTCCTGCAAGAGGAACAGAACCTCGTTACAGTGGTACAAAGGCTGGGGTTGGTATTCAGCCTTGCCAAGCCAGGGCCCAGGCCCAGTGCCTCTTGCTGCAGCTGTTTCTACTTGGCGGGAGTGGGTTGGGGAGAGGAGGCAGCCCAGTGCCCAAGGGCGTCCCCTCAAAGGTCACCCACCGAGGCCAGCTATCCTGCCCATTATTAGGTCATTTGTTGGCACAGGGTATTTAGGTTCCAGCCCTCCACTCCCAAGCCCTCGGGCCCTGAGAGCAGTGCCAGTGGCAGCAGCAGTGGTGTTGATAGTGTGTGCCCATGCCAGCCACTGCCCCGAGAGCTTTGCCTGCGCTGCCCCATCTAACTCTCTCTGTTTTATGAGTGGGCTTACTTGTTTTATAGACAAGGCAATTGAGACACAGAGAGGTTAAGTCACTCGCCCAAAGTCACGCAGCTGGGAAGCACCAGAACTGGGATCCACAGCCAGGTTGTCTGGCTCCAGCACCTGCGCTCTGACCTGCTCACCACACCCCTCCTCAATGGGAAGGCAGGCTGGAGCTACCAGGAAGATGAAGATTGATGGGGTCAGGAAGGCTTCCTGGAGGAGGGGTCTCCAGCGAGTTCTTAGCTTTGAACTAAGTGGCGAATGTAGAAAAGCTTCCTCTTCTGGAATGTACGTACCAGTGATGTCACCTTAAAAAGTCCTTATTTCACTCCTTAAATGTATGCTGGGATGCTGCCTGCCAATTTATTATGCCATAGGAACCATTTCAATGTTTTAAAGACATTTTCAGGCTGTGTCATATTTTACATTTAGAAATAACATGTGTTTCGTGATGTTGAACTTGGAAAGCTGGGAACAGGTGAATCTGGGCAACGTGTTTGGTGTCAGCCCCAACTTCTGCAGCTGCCCACCGCGTCCGCTGGCCCCAGATCCTTGTGGGTCCCATCTGGACTTCACGCTGCCACCAGCTAACTTGGTGACCTTGGGCAGGATGCCAATTCCCCACCTCTGACCACAGACGGAGGTGTGAATGCCCCCTGGGCAGATGGCATCATTCCAACTTTTCAGATAAAGAGGCCAAGCCTAAGATACTAAGGGAGTTTGAGGTACAGGTGCCAGCCATCATTGGCAGGGCTGGGAGGTGACGGAGTGGTCAGTCCAACGCCACCCTCTCAGCCTTTCCCCTGCCCTGGAATTAAGGGGTGCCTCTGGGAGGTGGTGCAGCCCCTATGGGGTCTGGCTTCCACCCGGCCCAGCCCCTGATTAGCACAGGAGGAGGCCGCCATGGTCCCTGGCATCAGCTTTCAGGAAGGCTTTCGGTTCTGGAGGTGGAGGGTCAGAGGGCTGACACCACTCCTGCGGCGTTTTATTCACCCTTCCACACCCATCAGCCTCGTCTCCCGCTTTGGGTGGGAAGGTTTGCAGGCTGCGAGGCTTGCGTGGGGGAGTGACGGTGATGAGGGCGGCAGCTGGGAAGTGGTGTGGGGCCTCCACACTTCCAGATGCGACAGGACTGGCCATGGGGCTGGGAAGGGGCCTGGGGTCCATGCCAGCAGCAAAGGGAGGCCGGGAGGCACCTGGCGGCAGCGCAGGGCAGGCGGAGGCTCGGGTGTCCCGAGAGCGTGGCGGCGCCTTGCACCAGCTGCAGTGCCAGCTCTCCGAACTGCAGTCCCTTTGAGCTGCCACAGCCTCCAGGCGTGCCTTGCCCTTTGAGAGGGACTGTCTCACAGATGTAGGCTGTTCTTTCTTTTATGCAATTGTGCGACTCCCCAGGAGCCTCTGCACAAGGGAGCCCTGGAATGTCCAGCATGTGGCTTTGTGCTCTGCCTCCAGGCTGCGTGTGGCGCCCCTGGCAAGACGGTTCACAGCAGGTGCGGAGATGCGCTGCGGGCAGTGAGGGCTCCTGGGAGCCACCCCCGCCAGGAGTCCGGGCAGTCAGGGCTTCGGCGGGAGGAGGAGGTGCCATTGTGGGAACAGTACCCACCATTCAGCCTCCTGCAGAAGCCCAGGATGTACCTGGTGGGCCGCTGCGTGCACAGTGGCCTCTGGGTTCAGCTCTGTTGTCCGAGAACCCGAGGATGGAGGAGGGTCAGGCCTGGCCCTTGGGTGGCCTCACATGTGAGCCCCATGGCGAAAGGTGGCACTCAGAGAAGGTGCCACTCACCCCCCGGGTGGCCTAGTCCCTGCAGCGGGAATCGCTGCTTCTCCCATGCCTCAACCTCTTTCTCTTCCGGAGACTGCACTTTCTGATTCGTAAGTGTTTGGGGTCAACGCGGGGTCTGGTTTTATGAGCGCCCAGGGGTGTGACTGCGGATACCTCCTCCAAGAGCACTTCCCATTAACGGGAGAGACCTGGAGCATGTTGGCTGCTCATCTGTCCCTTGGCAGGTGACAGAGTGAACCAGGCCTTTCTTCAGGGCTTCAGAGCCAGTGCAGTGTAGGTCTTCAGGGAGGCAGGCCAAGCTGGTGAGCGCGCTGGGCTGCCTGCGTGGGACCAACAGCGGATTGCTCAGGGCCACCCGAGATGGGAGTGAAGCCCCTCCTCACAGGGTGAGGTGGTTATGCCCGCACCACCCCTCTGACCCATACACCCCAGCACACCCACCTCTCTCCCTCACACACGCGTACCTTGCACCTTCTTCTCATGTGTCACGCCCACACACTTGTATGCACACACATTCACATGCAAATTCCCACCCACACATTTGTACGCGCACTCCTGTTGCACATGTGGTCACGTGCATTCTTACATGCATCACTCACCCACACACTCACAAACCCCTCACGCCTGTGTCCACGTGCTCACATGCCTGCTCTTCCATGCACACCTGTCCTCTCATCCCCTTGCCCCCACATTCTCACTCATACACTCGCACGATCATTTGTAGTGACACATCCGCATGTCCTCACGCACAACTGTGTGCACACACTCCCGCGCACCCTCTGTCATTCATGGCACACTCATGCACACACTCTCACATTCTTGCCTGGAGGTGAATCTGGCAGGGCCCATGTGCCAGCCTAGCTCTCACCTGTGCCACCGCTTCCTCTTGGCCGCAGTGGGGTCTGTCTTAAGACGCAACTTGGCACAGACTCTGGAGTCCGGCGGGGCTGCACCAGGAAAGAAGTGGGCACAGTGACTGAGGATGGAAGGTGCAGGGTGGGCGTGGGGAGGCTGGCAGCTGGGGCACCCAGAGCCCTCCCTGCTCTGCCCTCACCCTTGTGGTCCTCTGGGGTCTCATCTGTGGCCCCAGAGGGTCCCTTCTGATTTGGTGGCCTGGCTCTCCTCCGTGCCCTGGGGCCATTTGGACTCAGATATATGTTTGCACCTGTCCTTCTCTGCTGTGTGACACTGAGTAAGTCACCTGGCCTGCTTTAGGCTTGGCTGTAAAGCCGGGGCAGGAACGATGGCTCACCTATGTGGATGCTCCCTGTGCCTTAGAGATGCTTGTCCCCATTTCGTGCATGTGCAGGCTGAGGCTCAGAGAGGTGGAAACATGCGCCAAGGCCAGAGCTGGGGAGCAGCAGAGCTGGCACGGGATCCCTGTGTGTCTGGCCCAAAATCTGGCTCCCAAGTACCTCCCTGTGCCTTCTTTCTAGAACTTTCTTCACAGAGATGTCATGAAGGTGAGACAAAGCTGTTGACGTGTTCTGCACAGACCAAGCCCCAGTAAAAAGTCAGTAATTGTTCATTTCATTATTCCCCAGTGAGTCTTCAGTCTCCCTTTGAATCCTTCTGGGGATGGAGAACTCACTCCCTCAGGAGCCAGGTGTTACCCGTGATGTGTCAGGAAGGAATGACAAGCTTCTCAGGGTCCTCTACAGCTCTGAGAATTCTGCCTGGGGAGTTCTGGGCAACAGGAAGAGTCTTGGGAGGGGCTTCTGGACTTGATTTGTGACTCAGGCCTGTCTTCCCTTCTGTTGTTTCTGGTTCTGGTTTATTACCTTGTCTCGGAGCCAACACCTACGGCCCCCGCAGTGACTCTGCTGGTGGTATCTTCTGATGTCTCTACTCCCCCCTCCCCTGCACGCCTGGCAAATTGTTGATCTTAGTATTCCCAGACGGGAACCTGCAAAGTCATGTTGTCCCTCAGAATGTGGAGAGAGAAATTTCTAGCCTCAACAATACCTGCTAAATTATATTTAAGAAGGGGGCCAGGCACTGATATATTTGTAAGCACCCCCCCATATGGTTGCCTCTTTCCCCTGTGGCTCATTTATTTTTCTCTAAAATTCTGCATGGAAGGGATGATTATCCCTACCTTAATATTGGCAATTAGAGCTACACATGTTCCTCTAAGTGCTGCTTTAGCTGCACCTCACGCTTTGTGATAATTCATTTCTCATTCTCATCTCATTTGAAATATTTTTCAATTTTCCTTGTGTTTTTTTCTTTTACCCGTGGATTATTTAGAAGTATGTTGCTTAATTTCCAAACATTGGCCTGTCTTAATATCTTATGGTTACTGATTTCTAATTGACTGCTGTGACCAGGTACTCTGTAAGGCTTTTTAATCCTTTTATATTTAAGTGTACTGTCTTAAAGAAGGGACCACAAGCTCTTGAAAAGGACATGGAAACAGCAGTAGTTGGTTCTCTACATATCAATTAAATTGAGGAGGTTGGTGGTTGGTAGCGGTGTTCAGATGGTCTAGGTTGTTACTGATTTCTTTTTTTGGGTCTATCAGTTGCTGAGAAAAGAGTGTTAAGATCTATGACAGTTTGGATTTGTCTTTTTGTCCCTTTAATTTTGTCCAGTCTTTCATTGTGGATTTTGCCATTTGTGATAGTTTTGTCTTTTGGCTGAATTGACCCTGTTCCCGCCGTGCTGCAGCTCCTCCACCTCTGCCAGCATCTTTGTCTTGGAGCCTCTTGTATCTCAGTTATTCACGTCTGGAAACTAATGTCTCTGAGGTTTGGAGTGGGAAGGTGACTTGCCCAAGGCCATGCAGGTGTCAGCTTCAGGGGCAGAGTGCTCCGTTCTCAGCCCAGCTGCACACACGTTGTCTCTCCTCTAGCAGTCGCTTTGGGGCCATGGGTCTGAGAGACGCCCTTTTCCAGTGACTTTCTGGTGTCATGATTGCCAGGTGGCCAGAGCTGAGTCCCTGCCTGCCCTTGGCAGAGGACCTCCTAGCAGCCCCAGAAGTCACCTCCACGCAGAGTGCAGTGTCTGGCCTGCAGCCTGCAGGGAGCTGGGCTGAGCACGCTTGGAACAGTTGCTGGAAACTTCTCACTAAGCTGGAGCTCTGGGACTCCTGGCGCCGTCTCCCTGTGTGGTGAGTTGGTTCTCAGCATATTGGCCAGATCTTCCCAGGACTCACATGTCATAAGAATTTCTCTGGATGGCAGGAGAAATGTCCCCTGTCTCTGGCTTTCCTGCTCTGTGTGGGCTTTTGGGAGTCTCAGCCAAATCCACTTCCTGGTGCTTCGCTCTCGCCCGGCTGCGGCCTGAAGCTCCTCGGGGGCTCTGTGCTGGTGGCAGGCTGCCCGTGGCCTGAGCCCTCCCGGGGGCATTCTGGGAAACTCTGGACAGCCCTGCAGGGGCCGGGAGGGCCGTTGCCTTGGAGACATTTACAGGGAAATTGACACAGTGAGGGGCTTCTCTGCCATGGGCTCTGGATGCGGAGGCCTGAGCAGGGGTGATGGGTGGGTTCAGTCGGCAGTTTCATGGCCCCTACTGTGTGCCAGATGAGAGCAGGGGAAAGCCAGCATGAGGGACCATGATTGTACCGGGTGGTGACATTAGACCACAGTCACCACTGATATTCTGTCCCCCTAGGCCTGAGAAGATGCTGTCTGGGAGACTGACCCTCCCCATTGTGAGATTTCATCCTGATTTCACATTTCAGATACATTAACATGTAAAACAGGCTGGGTGCGGTGGCTCACGCCTGTAATCCCGCAGCTTGAGAGACCGAGGCGGGAGAATCGCTTGAACCTCGGCGCTCGAGACCAGCCTGAACAACATAGTGAGACCCCATCTGTACAAATAATTAAAAGTTAGCCGTGTGTCGTGGCACACGTCTGTGGTCCCAGCTAGTCAGGAGGCTGTGGGGGGGAGTGCCCTGAGCTCAGACGTTTGAGGCTGCAGTGAGCTATGATCGTGCCACTGTGCTCCAGCCTGGGTGACACAGAAAGACCCTGTATCAAAAAAAAAAAATCTGAACAGTCTGGGTCTTCAAATGAGTGAAATACAGTAAGGATGATGATGGTGGTGATGGTGACAAGGACATCGCAGTGACAGTTGCCACGTATCAGGTACGAGACATTATCTCACTGACCCTGTAAACAGGACAGTTTATGAGGGCAGTTGACTTCCTCTTTCCCACCAGCCCCTCAGGGTGACAGTCACGACCAGACGAGGCCAGCCCTGCTGAGTGTGTGCTGGGCCAGCACGCGGCTTGGTGCAGTGACGCAGCCACGCTTGGTGTCTCCAGGGAGCGGATCTCCTTGAGGAGGTCCTCCTCTTGCCCCTGTCCCCTCCAGGTCTGGAGCTGGCTAATGGGAGTGACCCTGCTGCCCGGCTGTGGGGTCCAGGTGCCCAGAGCTCGGGGCCCAGGAGGCGTGATGGGATCCCTTGTGGCTCTGGCTGCAGCAGCTCCAGGGCCTTACTCAGGCCAGCGGAATGCAGCGTCAGCAGCCGCAGAGCCGGCAGCCCCGTGGCTCGGGGGCCCTGGGCGGTGGGGAGCCGGGCAGTGCCGAGGCCAGCTTCAGGCTGGTCCAAGGCCCTAAGGAGCCCTGGGGCCCCCACTGTCTGGGCTGAGAGCCTTGCTCTGGGGAAAGAGAAAGAAGGACTTTAAAAACTTGCTTCCTAGATTTTTTCATGACCAAGCCCGCTCCTGCTCAGTCACCTGGCTCTCCAGCCATCCTTACAAAAGGAGGTGAGGCCGTTGCTAGTACCATCCCTTTTCTGCGTCGGAGAAACCCAGGTTCCAGGGAAAGTCGTGCTGGTCGGCTCTTGACTGGGAGAGGTGTGGTTTGGCTAAGGGCATTTGGACGTCAGGTCTCACACCCACCTGCTTCTATCTGGGCGGCCCTCAGCAGATCACTCCGTTCTTTGGGCCTCGGGCTCCTCACCCATACACAGGGACAGGCTTGGGACCGACCTCACAGGGCTGTGGGACATGGAGCAGGTGAAGCCACCACCGAGAGCCCTGCCTGTGGTCCGGACTCCGGAAATGATAGCTGTGCTTACCTGGGCCAGAGGAAGGGAGGGTGAGGTAGCCGAGGGCCCACTCAAAAGTTCTGGGAATGAAGGGGCCTGTGCCTCTCACCCTTAGGATTACCCTTTCTGTCCCCACCTGGACTGCTCTGGCCTTGTAGCAGGACCCCTGTCCCCAGGCTTCTGGCACATCTCACATGGGCCTTGGTACCACCTGCAGGGTGCTGGACCCTGTTCACAGTGGCTGCCAGGTGGTGGCCACTGTCATCCAAGGGGAGACAGGTGCGGGATGGAAACCTGCAGACGGCTGGAGGGTACCTGGGATCCAGGCTTCCTCAACTCCCGTGGGCTCCCAGTGCTCATTCGAGAGACAGAAGGGCAGTCAGGTAACGTGGTTCTTCACGGGGCTGCTAGGTACTGGGCAGCAGTTGATCGTCTGTCTGTCTCTGGGCCTTGTTCCTTCATCTGTGTATGAGAATTACCGTAGAGTGTGTTTCACAGGCCTTAGTACATAGTATGTGTTCAATTAATGCTCGAATAAATAGCGTTACTTTTGCTATTTATTATTTCTTTTCTGTTTTTCTGTTCCCACTGTTCTTGAGAGCTGGCACCTAGACCTCAAAAACATGGGGACCTAGACCCTTTTAGTCCAGGTGAATCAGGAGGACTGCCTTTTAGGTCAGGTTATGGGAAAGAGCTAGGGGAGTCTGGGCACAGTGGCTCACACCTGTAATCTCAGCACTTTGGGAGGCCAAGGCAGGAGTATTACTTGTGGCCAGGAGTTCAAGACCAGCCTGGGCAACATAGCAAGACCACATCTCTACAAAACAAAATTAAAAATTAGCCAGACATGGTGGCATGCTCCTGTAGTTTCAGATACTGGGGAGGCTGAGGCAGGAGGATTACTTGAGTCCAGGAGTTCAAGACTGCAGTGAGCTATGATCACACCACTGTACTCCAGCCTGGGCGATAGAGTGAGGCCTTATCTCTTATCTTAAAAAAAAAAAAAAAGGGAGGAGTTTACAAAGATCCATCATTTTCAACAATACCTCTGTTCTCACATTCGCCTTTCTTAACCCTCAACCTGTAATGTAAAATGTGGTGCATGTGTGCATTTTCTGGAGAGAGGGTCAGTGGCTTTTATCAGACTCATGGGGGGGTCATGTGACTCCCACAATGTAAACAGCCGTTGTTATAGACACATTTCCCTGCACACACTCTAGTGCTGCCGGAAGCCGATTCCTCACCATTCCTTGAACATTCACTTGTTCCCACCGTTAAGTCTTGACACATGCTCTTTCTTCCATGTTTCTGCCTGTTTTCCTGCGCCAGGGAGCCTTCTTTGCTAACACCTGCCAGCCAAAATTCCTCTTCCCTCTCCTGGCCAACCTGGACACTTGTCTACAGGCAAAAGTGTTTTTGTCAAAAAAGTTTTTTGTCAAAAAAGTGTTTTTGACATTTGCTCATAATTTAGCACTTTATTCTTGGTGGCTTCCTGTTGTCTTCTGATTGACTCACATGTGTAAGCCCTGTTTCTCCAACTAGATAGAAAAAACAGCTAAAATTGGAATTTTTACCCACTGACCCCTCTGTTGGTTTTTCTTTTGTGCGTTGTACGTAGTGATTCCTTGCCAGTGATAGGAGTGGCATTCCTGAAAAGCATGGCACTTGGCAAAATCACAGCTGGCAAGATCAAAGTCTCAGTGAAAATGGGGGGTTAGGGAAAAACAATAAAAATGGCATTAAGTATGTCTTTAAAAACCATAGTAAATAAAACTTCTAAGAGACATCACTGCCAAAACAAACCAGGTTTGTCCACATTTCAAAACCTGTTCCAGCTGGTAATCTTTTTCTGAATTACTTTCTTAAGTGGATGTGAAACTTGGCCATTATCTTGATGTACTGACAATGAGAATTCTCCCACGAGGTTTATTTCCTCTTAAGTCAGTTTTGGTAATTTATTGTTCTCAAATAATGTATTCATTTTGTCTTTGTAGTCAAGTTAACTGATACAACTTTGTTCTTAATATTTCTTTATTATCTTTCTAATGCCTGTAGGCTCTGTAATGATGTCCCCTCTTTCATTCTTGATATTGGTAATCGGTGCTTTCTCTTTTCTAAACCTGTATAGAAATTTTATTAATCTCCCAAGAGGTTTATATTTTAGAGATTTACCTCTTTAAAGTTTTTGAATCAGTTTTTTGGGGGCTTGAAATGTATTCTCTTTTGCTCTTGTCACCTGTCTTGCTCTACGTTTGCAAATCTAGGAGGAATGTGTGTGAAAACCCCAGATTGTTCCAAGTTATCCAGTCCTAAGGGCACACTTTCCAGGCATGATCTTTTCTCTGTGCATTGAGCCAGTGGAGGCTAAAGCACTTTCTATCACCTGTCCTTGTGATGGACATTGGTGAGGTTCAGATGGTGTGTCCCTTGGCTTGAGTAGATTTTATGACAACTTAGTGAGCAAGAAGAATACTAAACTGAAATATTTTTTAATGTAGAAAAGATAACTACTTTATCTCAGAATCACAGATTGTAAAAAATTGCTGGCTCTCTCTCTTGTTAGTGGCCGTGTTATTTGGAGCATATGCATTTAATGATGTTATATTTAATTTCTTATTCAAAGTATCTACTAAAGTATTTATGACCTTCTCTGCTTTTGCTACAAAGTATGCTCTGTCCATAACCTTGATTGAAATTCCAGTTTCACTTGTCTTTGTATTTTTGATGAATTTGAGTGTCTGTTTAGAATCACAGAACTGGGTGAACTTGAGTCTAACACTCTTCACTTTATTTAACAGGACTTTAAGGCCTAGGAAGGGAAAGGGACTTGCCCACAACTTAGCCTGTCAGAGGCTGAGGCAGAATGTCAGTGCGCTGGGAATTTCTGCTTTACCAGCCAAAACTGCCCCTCTGGCAATAGATATCCTGGTATTTTTGCATTAGCAATTTGAGGGGCCATGGGAGGTCAGCCCCAGCTGCCAAGCCTATGTGGGATTCCTGGCCCAGTACACAGAGGGCAGGCCTCACCAGTGTGGGGCTGATGGTGAGCAGCGTCCTGGAGACCTAGTGCTCCTTCATCTCCAGGGTGACCCAAGGTCCTGTCAGAGACACTGACAGTGGCTTCTGTGGCAGTTCCATTCTTTTACAAAATAGATATTAGGATTACAGTGTCTTGCTCATGCCTGTAATCCCAGCACTTTGGGAGGTTGAGGTGGGTGGATCTCTTTAGACCATGAGCTTGAGACCAGCCTGGCCAACATGGTGAAACCCCGTCTCTACTGAAGATACAAAAAATTAGCTGGGCATGGTGGTGTGTGCCTGTAATCCCAGCTACTCAGGAGGTTGTTGCAGGAGAATCGCTTGAACTCGGGTGGTGGAGGTTGCCATGAGCCGAGCTGGAGCCACTGCACTCTAGCCTGGGCTGGGTGACAGAGTGAGGCTCCGTCTCAAAAAAAAAAAAATGCTAACACCACAGGGGGCTTACTGACTGCCAGAGACCCTAGGCTAAGCGCTCCACATGCGTTAACTAACTTAACCCCCACTTTGAGGTGGATATAATCACAAGTGTTTTCCAGATGGAGAAACTGAGGCACACGGAAGTTAAGCTGCTTGCCCATGACTGCACAGTAAGTGTAGGAGCTGGGATTTATCACCTTTAAAATGAAAAGAAAAAAAAAAAGTATTAAAATAATTTTTTGATATGAAGTCTGAAGGATAGCAAAGGGCTTTCATAGATATTGAATGTGTACTGTTATGTAAATAAAGATTACCTACCCACCCGCTGTGCCCCTTGTTTAAAAGCAAATCATACAGAAGAATCCTCATACATTGCTGGTAGCATTGGGAAATGTTGCAGCCTCTTTGGAGAATAATCTGGTAGTTCTTCAAAAGGTTAATCATGAAGTTAGGATATGGGCCAGGAGTGGTGGCTCATGCCTGTTATCTCAGCGCTTTGGGAGGCTGATGCAGGAGGATTGCTTAAGCCCAGGAGTTTGAGACCAGCCTGGGCAACATAATGAGACCCATGCCTCTTAAAAAATATAAAATTAGCCAGGTGTGGTGCTGCATGCCTCTAGTCCCAGCTCTTCGGGAGGCTGAGGTGGGAGAATCACTGGAGTTCAGGAAGTCAAGGCTGCAGTGAGCTGTGAGCGTGACATTGCACCCCAGCCTGGGTGACAGAGCAAGAAGACTCCATCTATAAATTTAAACAAAATAAATTAAAAAATAAAGGTATAGTGCAACTCAGCAACTCTGCTTCTATGTATACACCCAAGAGAAACAAAAACATATGTCCACATTCTCCTGCCTCAACCTCCTGAGTAGCTGAGATTATAGGTATGTGCCGCCATGCCCGGCTGATTTTTGGAAGAGATGGCCTTTCCCACGTTGGCCAGGCTGGTCTCAAACTCTTGACCTCAGGTGATCCGCCCGCCTCTACCTCTCAACGTGCTGGAATTACGGGCATGAGTCACTGTGCCCGACCATGTTGGCTGTCGTTCTTGTGTTTATTACATTACCACTGTAGGGAATTTGGGAAGTTCAGAGTGGAATGAAGGGGTGCTGCTCCCCGAGCCCGGCCTCACAGCTCAGAGGCAGTGACTGCTGGTGTTTCGTGCCTCCCCCGTGGCGTGTTCCGTGTGCGCTTTCTATCCAGACGCGACGGAGCTCTCCATGCCGCTGTGCCTCCTGCATCTGTTCCATTAATGCCCCTTCATGAATGTCGCCCCACTGTTGCTGCAAACGAAGTCCTGATGCTTTTGCTGGGCTCCCGGGCAGAGGCCGGCACTTACCTTCACCCTGAGAGTGAGCACCCAGGGTGAGGAGGGCCGCTTGTACTGATGCAAAATGTATGGGAGGGGATACTTGCCAGGCTTCTGGCTGGAATATTTCCCTGACACCATGACAGATAGACTCTCAGGTGGTGGGATGGTCTGGGGCCTGAAGGACACAGGCCGTGCATGAGCCGGGCTCCCGGGGTGGGCAGGTGTGGGTGGGCACGTGCAGACGGGCGGGGCACCAAGGAGGGCAAGGGCAGCAGTTTTGAATCTTTTTCCAAAGTCTAAGATAGTCATGTTGAAAATGTAGGCAGCAGAGAGAAGGAGGTGATGCAAAATGACCTAAGTGCCGCCCCCTGGCGCTTCCAGCCCTTTCCTGCTCGTGCACGTTCTGGCGCCCACAGGTGTGTGCACGACACACACGTAGGCAGTACTGTGGGTGGGGCCAGGCTGTACGTTGCAGGTTTTGACCTCTTTCACCAGGACAACGTGGATATGTTTTAGAGGGGTTAGGGCTCTCCACTGTAGAGCAAGATGCTGGGGTTCAAATCTGGGCTCTACCCATTGTTGGCTGTGCGTTCCTGGGTCTGTTACTTAACCTGTCTGTGCTATAACTGCCCCATCTGTCAAGGTTAATAGCCGTGTGTCTATGGTAAGGTGGTTTCAAAGGTTAGGTGAGTAGGACGTGTTAGAGCGAAGTGCCAAGTGTGGTTACGTGGCCCCATGCAGTTCAGCGTTCTTCTAGAACAGGGGTTTCATTGGCTACATATGGCCACCTGTTGCTGGGCGCCCAGGCTGTTTCTGGCTTCACAGGTGTGAGCGGCTCTGCAGGAGCCTTCTTGGACCTCATCTGTGCCTCTGCTGCCTCCGTCGAGGGCCTCTCCCCTCACTCTTTGGTTCTTATCGAGTGACCTTGCAGTCTCTGGGGTGACTGGGGGCTTCCTGGCCTGCTCGCCAGCCTCAGCAAGTGGCAGAGGGGGTGAGACCAGGAGGGGAATGTTCTCCAGCAGCCTCTGGGTGGCTTTCCTGGGCCAGCTGCTGGAAGGGACTAGGGCAGAAGGCGAAGGTGTGGGGGTCAGGGCAGGGTCTGGGCCTCTCCTGGAAGCCACCTTGCCTTTTCGGGAGGAAGGCGGGATTTGTGTAAATGCCCTTGTGAACAAGAGTGGCTCCTGTTCTCAGTTCTGCTGGCTGTGTGCCTGTGCCCACCTGGCCTCTGGCCGACTAGGCCGGGGGGGCTGTTGGAGGGGGCTGGGAGCCTGCTAGACGGCTCCTCCCCAGGCATCTGGCAGCTCTTGGTAAGGCGTCCAATGCTTGGGAGACCACAGGAGCCCTCTGGTTACAGCATACGCAGCCATCAGACTTCAAAAGGGTTTCCTTTTCTTGACTATGAAGACTTCATCAAAAGAGTAAGAAAAAAGATTGAACACCTACTCCGCCTCCCATTCCTCCATTCATTCATTTCTTTTTATTTTTTATTTATTTGTTGATTTATTTTGAGACGGGGTTTCACCATGTTGGCCAGGATGGTCTCCATCTCTTGACCTCGTGATCCACCCACCTCGGCCTCCCAAAGTGCCGGGATTACAGGCGTGAGCCACCGCGCCCGGCCCAGCCATTTCTTCAGTGTCTGTTTATTGAACACTCACGGTGTGCATAGGCATTGGAGGGAATGATAAATACGCCATCCGGTTGGAGGCTTGCAGTATCTCCATGAGTATCCCTGCTGCGTTTCTAAATTTATTCTTTTTTTTTTTTTTTTTTTGAGATGGAGTCTTGCTCTGTCGCCCAGGCTGGAGTGTAGTGGCCTGATCTCGGCTCACTGCAGCCTCCGCCTCCTGGGTGCAAGAGATTCTCCTGCCTCAGCCTCCCGAGTAGCTGGGACTACAGGCTTATGCTGCCATGCCCGGCTAATGTTTTTGTATTTTAGTAGAGACGGGGTTTCACCGTGTTGCTGAGGCTGGCTGCGAACTCCTTAGCTCAGGCAATCTCGCCTCGGCCTCCCAAAGTGCTGGGACTACAGGTGTGAGCCTCTGCGGCCTACATTTATTCTTGTTGTTACTTTTTACGTTCTTTTAGAGGCAGGATGTTGCTCTGTCACCCAGTGTGGAGTACAGTGATGTGATCATAGTTCACTGCAGCTTCAAACTCCTGGGCTCACCTGCTTCATTTTCTTTTTTTTGAGATGGAATCTCGCTCTGTCATCCAGCTTGTGTGCGGTGGCGCAGTCTTGGCTCACTGCAGCCTCCTCCTCCTGGGTTCAAGTGATTCTCCCGTCTCAGCCTCCGAGTGGCCGGGATTACAGGTGACCACCACCACACCCGGCTAATTTTTGTATTTTTGCTAGAGATGGGGTTTCGTCATGTTTGCCAGGCTGTTCTTGAACTCATTACCGCAAGTGATCTGTCCACCTGGGCCTCCCCAAGTGCTGGGATTACAGGCCTGAGCCAATTTTTAAAAGCATTTTATTTTGAGTTAATTGTAGACTGACATGCAGTTGTGAGAAATAATGAAGAGCCAGTGTACCTTTCACTTCATTTTTCCCAGTGGTAGCCTTTTGGGAAACTGTAGTACAATGTCACAATCAGCACAGGACATTGGCACAATCCATCGGTCTTATTCTGACTTCTCCAGTTGTACACGCACTTGCGTGTGCGTGTGTCTGTGTGTACATCTGTGTATAGCCTGTTTCATTTTTCTTTTTTTTTTTTTTAAGACAGTCTGTCTCCTAAGCTGGAGTGCAGTGGCTCGATCTCAGCTCACTTTGCCTCCCGGGTTCAAGCAGTTCTCCTGCCTCAGCCTCCAGAGCAGCTGGAACTATAGGCGCGCACCACCACGCCCAGCTAACTTTTTGTGTTTTTAGTAGAGACGGGGGTTCATCATATTGGCCAGGCAGGTCTCGAACTCCTGACCTCATGATCTACCTGCCTTAGCCTCCCAAAGTGCTGGGAGCCACCACACCCGGCCGCCTGTTTCAGTTTTCCAAAAGGAAATGAGGCTCCAGGAGGTGAAGGACTTACCCAGGCTTATGCGGCCAGTACGTAGCAAAGCGGGACTCTGACTCCAGCCCCTGAGTCACTTCAGGAGAGTGGGCACCTTCTCTCTTTGCTGTTATTCTTGGACTCTGTGTTCACACACCCTTGTGGTCTCTATTGCAGCCGTGAGCTGAGACCCCTGCATGGACTAGAACCCAGAAATACTAGTCCTGGGGTGCTGGTTCTTTCATTCCATAGATGAGGAGACTGTGGCTTAGGGAGGGGAGTGGCTTCGCTTAAATGTCACTCTGCAGGTCAGAGGCTGATCTGGCACTATTTTTTCTAGTTCTGCACAAGACAGTAACCACAGCGCACTTCTTTTTCTAAGAGGTGAAAAGAGGTTGATTGCAAATACCAGGCTGAGGATTCAGATCGGTTATGAGGGAGACGGGGCATTCTGGAAGGTTTTCGGGCAGGAGATGACTCCGGAAGTGTGGGAGGTGACCTTGGACACTTAGCAGGCCCCCACATGTGTGCCAGGGAACACTAGTGACTTGGGTGTTGGGTTGGGATGTTTTTTTCCCCTTGCTCAGATGCGTTTGGGAAACGGTAGATTAAAGATAGCTAAACAGGAGCTTTGGCTGCAGGACTCATCAGTGCCATTAATGCACTGATGTCTACTGTGACGGGCTTCTGTTCTGTGCAGTGTATTTCAGGAAATGGTTGAAAAGACCGTCTCTCTGGGCTGAGAATCTGAAGTTCTGTTGCCAAGGCTGGGAAAGTGTCTAGAGAGCAGCATCCAAGGTGCCTAGGTCTGTCTGTGTATTTTTTTAAGAGGAGGCTGACAGGGGCAGCCGGAGCTCAGGCAGGGCCAGTCGTGGGGCCAGTAGCTTTCAGATACTCATGAAGACTTGTTCCTATTACAGGAATCACTCAGGAGATTTGTGTGGTGGGAAAAGTGAGAAACAGACCCGTCCACACTCCACCACTCAACCACAGGCGCGTGCCTCTGCCTGCAGGTGAGGGGAGGAGGAACAGGCATAGATGAAGGCAGCTGTCTTACGGTTGGTGGGATCCAGGTGCTTTCATATTTTCAGCGTAAGATTTAGAAAATCCCGCAGAGGAGCGTGAGCTCCATTCACGGGGGCGCTGAGAAGCCACTGCGTATCTGGAGCGGGGTGAACAGCAGCGGAACCAGACATCTTATGAGAGGGAACGTCCTGAGTGGCACTGAGCAGTCGAGTTGGAAAAGGAGAGGAGGAAGCGAGCGGGAACCGCTTTGGAGACGGGGCCTGACTGGGACAGGGTGGCAGCTGTCAAGGGAGGGCTGGAAGCAGCCTCGCAGCTTCCCGTGTTCCTGAGGCCCAGAGAGGTTGAGTCACTTGCCGTGAGTCACGCAGGGGGTGGACTTGGATGCGGAGCTCTGGGTTTCGAGTCTTGGAATGTTGCTCTGTGCCACACGTGTCCAATCCGCCTCCTTCTGCCCTCTATTTCCGACAGCATTTGGGTCCCCCCGTTAATCCCCTATAGAGGTAAAGATTCCAGGAGGTGTGTCCGCACCAGTGAGAATGGCCACTGCAGCGTCGCTTGTGGGGTCAAAATGAACACCGTGAACTTGACCGCGAGGGAGAACTCAGGATGCCCCGGGGCACAGCTCTACTGAGAATGTCCTGGAAAGGTTAGAGAGAATGAGAGCCTCTGTGTTTCAAAAGGCAGCAGCCTAATTCCGTTTACACGCAGTTAAAAAATAAAACAACTCAAAGCCAGCGGCTCCTATTCCCGTCACTTGTGACCTGCAGCCCCTGGTCTGATCCCTTTGGGGCCAGATACGTCTCAGAAGTCAGGAGTTCTGAGACCCTCAGAGAGACTTTAGTACGGACGCTGTGTTTGACACGACACCCCAGCGGAGTGGGGGCAGCCGTGTTTCTGCAGCTAAGCATGGGAGTGTTCACGCCCGGGGTGGGGGAAGCTGGGGCTCTAAATCGCCGCAGGGAAGGGCAGTTTTTGCTGCCAAGTGAGTTAAGAAAACCTTAGGGTTTCCAGAGCTTTTGGACTTGGGGCTTTCGGGAAGAGGGCTGGGGCCAGTGTTGTCATGGTCCCGGCCCAAGCAAGGCCCTGAAATGGGGCGTCACGTGCGTGGGATGATCTCCGTTTCGGTGACCAGGGAGAGCAGGCCCTTCTCTCCTCTGGGACTTCGCTCCCCGTTCCATCTTGTTCACAAGTTTCCTGGAGAACTCGGAGGGGGCTGTAAGCACCGGCCCCGGGGGGCGGGAGAGCGGAGAGCGGGGAAGGCGGTCGGTGTCGAGTTCCTGTGTGCACTCCTGCGTCTTGGCTTGTCACAATGAGTGTGTGTTACTTTTTTAATCTGAGGGAGAGAAGGGAAAAATGGCTCCTCAGTGTGACTGGTGCTGGCTGAATCTCTGGTGCCCTGGGGGAGTTTGGAGAGTTTTCTGGATTCTGTCCGAGGCCTTTGGTAAGCATTGTTTCTCGATGGGTGGGACACAGACGTGCTCTTTCCCCGGTTGCTGGCAGCCAGACCTGCCCAGACCTTGAGCAGCTCCATAAATTAATCCTGCGACATTCTGTCGTTCTTTGCCAAGGCTCCCTGCGCTGGGAGGGAGTCCCAGTAGGCCCTGTGTTTAGACCGCGTGTTTAGACGGGGGGGAGAGGGGGCCTGCTGGAATTCGCATTCCCTCATTCAGAAGCTAAATGGATCTTTTATTAAGATCAGCAAAATCCATTTTGAGCTGAGTTTGAAGGTCGCCCTGCGCTTGGGTTTCTCCGCTGTGCGTATGTGTCCAGGGCATTTGGAGAAGCCTGTGCCGCGTCGGAGGATGAGCGCTGGGCGGGGAGTCCGGAGCCCAGCCGCTTCACCTCGTATCTCCTGTGGGGTCACACGAGGGCTTGGATGTGATTGATTTATCCATCAGCCACTTACTGAGCACCCCCTGCATGCCAGGCACAGGGAGAACAAGACCGGGGCCCACGGAGCTCAGAGCCTGGCGGAGAAGCCAGACACATGGGCGGGCGGCTCGGAATAGTGGACCCAGAGCCACTTGGGGGTCTGCATTGGAAGGACGATTGCGGGACCCCAGTGAGCTCTGCTCCATCTGCTTGGGGAGGGGTGAGGAAGGTTCCTGCCATCCAGGGTCTCACGTCCAGCTTTAGAATCCCACGTCTTTTGTCTCAGCCTGGGGCCTAAAATCCAAATAATTCAGGTCTTCCACTTGGTTCCAGAAGATGGGTCCTGGGACTGTGCTTCTCTTGTCACCAGCAGTCACAAGAACACTGGCCTCTCTGCAGGACTCACGTCCGTCCTCCCGATGCTGGGCAGCTTGGCAGCTCCCTCCAGGATCCAGGTCCCCCCTGGTCCTGGTGTTCTCGTGCTGTGTCACCTTGCAGCAAGCACCTTCATCCACCTGCCCCGTCTCCTCATTGGCCAAGGGCTCCAGAGGGGTGGTCTCCACCTGCACATCGTCACAGCTGAGCATCCTTGGCCTGGAGCAGAGAGAGGGTTTGTCCCAGCAGCATGGCCAGCCTAGGGTCCCCATGGGGCTATTGGAGCAAAAAACAGCATGGCTCTTGCAAGGCTTGTTTTCTTTCTGTCTTGGTTGTGTGGTGAGCGCGCAGGGCAATTTCTAGATACAATCAGTGATAAACCAAATCTTTTTTCTCCGAAGAGCAAACAATTCCTACCTTCTACTGAGAGTGCCCCTTGGTTGGGCGAGTCCTGCTCCAGCCGAGGGTGGCCAGGACATGCAGGTGTGGCCTCAGCGTCCTCGTACCTGGGGCTGGGAGCCAGCCTCTAGGTGGGTGGCAGAAGGGAAGGAAGATCAGAAACCCTGGGCGCCACCCGGCCCCAGCCGCCGTGCCTCCTGCAGCCTCAGGGATGGCTGGGAGCTGCATTGGCCCTGAGGGACACGCCGTGTAGACCCTCAGTGTCACTGTAGCTCCCAGCCATGGGGACCAGGGCTCAGAGAGAGTGGAGCCATGTGTTCCTGGCTGTGGAAGGGGGAGAGGAGAGGGTCCTCTGTGCCAACGAGGGCAGTAGGGGGTGAGACCAGCTGGCAAAGTGCGCCGAGGCATTTCCTTGGAGCATGTGTTCTAGGCCCCAGCTGTGGGCCAGGCCTGTCCCGGGACAGGGTGGGGGTGCGTAGCTGTGGACAGTACAGACCAGAGTCCCTGCCTGCCAGGAGCCCACCTTGCAGCGGGGAGACAGGCTACGAAGAAGTGGGTGAGTGGAGCCAGGGCGCATCCGATGGTGACTTGCTGGGACGGTTGGGATGGAGGTGGCCTGAGTGGGATGTGCTGGCCAGAGTCTGGGGCTGGGAAGGGGACTCACTGCTGCCACCCGGGCTGCCGTCTTCCCTGGACCGTGCCCACTCAGCTCTGCATGCTGTGGTTCTGTCTGCTGAGACCGCAGTGCCGGGTTTGATTCCGAGCCACCCTGTAGAGACCCACCACCTCGACCCTTTAGCCCCTTGCTCCTTGTCAGGCCTCTCTTGTTTTGAGAAAATGTGGGCTGGAGTGTGGGGTTCCTTCTTTTTTATTTTGAGACAGGATCTCACGCTGTCGACCAAGCTGGAGTGCAGTAGTGTGATCATGACTCACTGCAGCCTCAACTTCCTGGACTCAAGCGATCCTTCCACCTCAGCCTCCCCAGCTGGGACTACAGGCATACCCCACCACATCTGGCTAATTTTTTTTTTTTTTTTTTTTTTTTTTTGAGGCAGAGTCTCCCTCTGTTGCCCAGCCTGGGTGCAATGGTACCATCTCAGCTCACCACAACCTCTGCCTCCCGGGTTCAAGTGATTCTGCTGCCTCAGCCTCCCAAGAAGCTGGGATCATAGGCATGTGCCACCATGCCCAGCTAATTTGTGTGCGTGTGTGTGTGAGTGTGTGCATTTTTACTAGAGACAGGGTTTCACCATGTTAGACAGGCTGGTCTCGATCTCCTAACCTCAGATAATCCGCCTGCCTCGGCCTCTCAGAGTGTTAGGATTACAGGCGTGAGCCGCTGTGTCAAGCCTATATTTTTTGTAGAGTTGCGGTTTCACTGTGTTGTCCAGCCTGGCCTCAAACTGCTAGACTCAAGCAGTCCTTCTGCCTCAGCCTCCCAAAGCGTTGAGATTACAAGCGAGAGCCACAGCACCCGGCTTGGGGTTCCTTCTGTCCACTGGTGGGACTCACACGGAGCTGCGTCTTCTGACCAGAAGACTTGAAGGAGGGCGATGCGTTTATTTTGAAATGTAAACACCCTCTCCACGAATACATAACAGAGTGTCCGGCTGTGTTTATTTTATCAGAGGTGCATTGGCTTAGCTGTGAAAAGAGACACGTTTGTTCTCCAAGAAGCCTGCTCCGCTGATGGCTGGGTAATGTGCCGTTTGTCTCCTGTCGGATGTGCTGTGGGCCGGAACACCGACTTTGCACTTCTTCTGTTTTTTTTCTCTCTGAAGTCTAAGTTTGGGAGCTCAGGATCCAAAAACAACGACACTGGGACATTCCATTCCGAAGGCACGCTTTGCCCACTGAGCCATTCGCAGTGGGGAATGGTTTTGAGCAGGGGTGTGATGTGACCGGCAGACCCGTGCGTCGAGACCGAGGTGACTTCCGGAGGCTGGTGGCTGGGAGAGCAGGGAGGAGGCTGCTGTGGTGGTCTGAGCACCAGTGACGGGACGGCGTAGATGGCCACTGTGGGATACGGAGGGCAAGGGGGACATGCAAGACTCCTAGGCCGGAAGACGTGGCCACTAGCCCCTGCCTGGCTTTGCTCCCGTCCCTTTCTGCCGTAAATAAAAATAGCTGTGGGCTGTCACCTTGCCTTCTGCCTTTGTCTCCTTTGTCCCCTCTTCATGCTGAGGATAATTCTGCCTTTTCCTTCACCTGCTCGCTGACACCTTGTCACTCTCCCCTCCCACCTTAAAATATGCTCGGATCCCGTTTTTATCACATAACACACGGGTTTGTCCTTGGGACCCCGTTTTCTGTCTTTCCACCAGGGGTCGTGAGTTTCCTCCGGATGGGCACCTCGTAGAACCTTGGACGTTTTTCCCATGTCCCACGTCAGACGGGCCGTGCCAACTGCACGTTTAATCGAGTAATCACAGGGAGAATGGCAAATGTCTGCGGAGCGTCTTCCTGAGGGCTTGGGTCTCGGGGGCTGCTGGTACCCTCCATTTCCTTGAAGAAAGGAGGAAGCTTTGCCCGGAGAGGCCACGTGGTTTCCCCCACGTCACACAGTGGTTCCCCCACGTCACACAGTGGTTCCCCCCACGTCACACAGTGGTTCCCCCATGTCACACAGTGGCTCCCCCACGTCACACAGTGGCCCCCCACGTCACACAGTGGTTCCGCCACGTCACACGGTGGTTCCGCCACGTCACACGGTGGTTCCCCCACGTCACACGGTGGTCCCCCCACGTCACACGGTGGTTTCCCCCACGTCACACGGTGGTTTCCCCCACGTCACACGGTGGTCCCCCCACGTCACACGGTGGTCCCCCCACGTCACACGGTGGTTCCCCCACGTCACACAGTGGTACGCAGTTTAGGCAGAGCCTGAACTCAGAGCCCTGTTCTCTAAATCCCAACCTGTCTGCCCTGGGCAGGTGTTTCCAGGTGTGGGCTGAACCAGATGACGTGTTTCAAGGGGCTCAGCTGACACAGCATCCACTGACAGCAAATCACCCAAGAGGATGATTCCTTTCGCCCCATATTTAGTCATATTGCAAGGGGACGTCTCAAGATCTAGTAGGTCAGACAGACCTCAACATTTTTTATTGCAATAAGATGTATGGAAAATTAACCATTGAAACGATTTTGAAGTGAACAGTTAGGAGCCCCCATCCAGGGACTCTCCTCCCAGCCTCAGCTGCCTTCTGGAATGTGGCAAACGTCTCCACCGTCCGTCACCAGAACCTTGTCTTCTCACACTGAGCTTCTGACCCCAGTAGACGCGAAACCCCCTTCCTGCAGCCCTGGCCCTTCTCTGCTTTCTGTCTGAGTTAGTCCAGTCCGGAGACGAACCGACCCTGGCGACGGGTTCAGAGCCTGGAGCAGGCCAGTGTCGAGAACGGAACGAAGCAGTATTTGCTTCTGTTTTCATCGTGTGGCCACGTAACCCCTTATCTTAAAACCCTTGAGATTGGCGTGTTTCTTTCTTTCTTTTTTTTCTTTTTTCCTTTTTTTGGAGACAGGATCTCACTCTGCTGCCTAGGCTGGAGTATGTGGCGCAATCCTAGCTCACTGCAGTCATGACCTCCCCGACGTAAGCGATCCTCCCCTCTTAGCCTCCTGCGTAGCTGAGACCACAGGCATGCGCCACTCCACCCAGCTGTTTTGGTTTTTTTTTGAGTCTCCCTATGTGGCCCAGGCCGGGTTTGAACTCGTGGGCTCAGATGATCCTTGCAACTCTGTTTCTCATTTTTTTTGACTTCAGAAAGTGAACATGATGCCGGGGATTATGGTTCAATCCTGTAATCCCAGCACTTTGGGAGGCCGAGGCAGGTGGATTGCTTGAGGTCAGGAGTTTAAGACCAGCTTGACCAATGCGGCGAAACCCCATCTCTACCAAAATACAAAAATTAGCTGGGCATGGTGGTGGGTGCCCGTAATCCCAGGTACTCGGGAGGCTGAGGCAGGAGACTCACTTGAACCCAGAAGGCAGAGGTTGTAGGGAGCCGAGATGGTGCCACTGCACGCCAGCCCAAGCGAAAGACTGGGACTCCGCCTCAAAAACCAAACCAAACCAAACCGTGAACGTGGCGGGGCCGCTGACTGCTGACTCGGCCCTGGCTGGGCCCGGCCTCGCTCTGTGGCTCCGGCTTCGCTTTTCTGCATGTGTTGGGGATGTGGGGGAGCCTCTTCGCCTCTGTCAGCTTGCAGCCTCATGGCCAGTTGATTTGCCACAAACTTAGGAATTTTTTTTTTTTTAGTTTTTCAGAGCCTTTTGGATTTCAGGTTTGCGGATAAGGAAAGCTAATGCAATCCCTGGATATATTGTAGGTACGATCTGTGGATGGTAAGAGAGAGAGATGCATTTCAATGTTTAAAGAGTTTTTAAAGTGAGTTGATGAAAAGGAAAACTTTAGGCGAGTGCAAATCTGGGCGGGTGGTACCGGGCCTTGGCAAAGCTGGCGGAGGGTGGTGGGGCTAACCGACTTAGGGCCCATCAGGGCCTGGACGGCCTGTCATGTGGAGGAGCTGGGCCAGGCTTGCCCGGGCAGTGAGGGCCGGGGCTGGCTGTCCCCATGCCGGGGACTCTCCTTCCCAGCCTCTACTGCGTTCTGGAATCTGGCACCTTCCGAGGAAGAGGCCTGAGTGTTGGGTCTCTGGGGACTTCCTGCATCGTACGTCCTCCCCCCTTTGTGCCACACCCAGCCTCCAGGATGGGCCTGGGAAGCCGTTTCCGTCGCTGGGGGCATTGGCATACAGGGCCTGGCTTGGCCGGGAGAGAGCGGGCTTGGCTCGTGGCGTTGCTGATGGGAGGGGCTGGCTCTGGAGAGCCTCAGACTCCCTGCCACGCTGTGGGCTCACCAGAGCAGAGCCGCACCCCACAGGGGGATGTTTTCTGTTGCCACAGTCATGGGGCTGCCAGCATTCATGGGGGACCTTTCAATCCCCTGGCCAGGCCCACGGGGTGCCGGGAGGGCCCCTCAGGAGGGACCCGGGGCCTCTGGCCAGAGCCAGGCCCATCACACCCAGCTGTGTGTGTCTGTTCTCACCCGGCGCCCTCCTGAGAGTCCAGATGCTGTGCTCCCAGGCCCAGCGTGGAGCCTGGCCTGGCAGAGGGGAGCGGAGGCCGGGGATCGGGCCTTGTCCTGCACCCGCCCTGGAGACAGGCCGTGGGCCTCCTGGCTGTCCCCCAGCTCTGTGGGAAGGTCAGAGCTAGCCCTTGTCCTTTCCCTTTGCCTCCTCCCCTTCCCTCCTCCCCTTGCCCCCACCTCTCCCCCTCTTCTCCCCCTCCTCCTTGGCCAGAACATCTGTGTGTTCCTGGGGAATGCGGCTCTGGCCCCAGCTGGCCTCTGCGGTGGCAAGGGGGCCGGATTTCTCCTGAGATGCTCACTGCTTCGGCCCTGGGTCCTCTCCTGTGGGGGTGCCTGTGCTCTGAGCTCACACCTGACAGGGGCCATTCTCCTAGGCACCCCGTTTCCATCTTTGCTCCACTGTCCTCCTCCATCCACCCACGATGACCACCTCGATGGAGTGGTGGCCACCAGCCCCACAATAGCTTCGCAGGGCATAGCGCCAGCCTGTGCAGGCGAGGTCCTGGCCGAAGCAGGCACACCTGTGTCCAGGTCCAGCCTAAAGGTGGGGCAGGTGTGGGATGCCAGGGTGGTATGGCACCCTGGCACCAGTGGTGAGTCGGCAGAGCCAAGGCCTGGGGACAGGACACGGAACACGGCCTGCCCTGTGGCCCTGCGGGGTGGGGTTGGGCTGCGGATGGAGGGAGACCCCGCTCTCTCTTCTGTGGGAAGCTAGCAGGCCCTTGGCGGTGCAGGACACGGAAGGGAGGAAGAGCGGCAGGCGGGCCTGGAGCCACCCCACTCCACAGACGGGCAGCCGGGGCCAGCAGTGGGGTTTCCTTGGTGCACCTGCTTTATCGCGACGTGATTCACAGACCAGACGATTCACCTGCCTCAGCTGTGCAGTTCACTGAGGTGTGTGCCATCGCCACAGTCAGTTTTATAAAACTTTACTTATTTATTTATTTATTTTGAGACAGGGCCTCACTGTCACTGAGGCTGGGTGCAGTGGTGTGATCTCGACCTCCCGGGCTTAGGCGATCCCCCACCTCACAGCCGAGACAACAGGCGTGCACCACCACGCCTGGCTAATTTTGTATTTCTTGTAGAGACGAGGCCTCACTCTTTGTATTTTTTGTAGAGACGGGGTCTCACTTTTTGTTTTTTGTAAAGATGAGGTCTCACTGTGCTGCTCAAGCAGTCTTCCTGCCTTGGCCTCCCAAAGTGCTGGGATTACAGGCATGAGCCACTGTGCCTGGCCAGTTTCACAAAGGTCACCCATGCCTGTTAAGCCGTGACTCCCCAGTCCCTGCTCCTCTCAGGCCCAGTGATTGTGAATTTCCTTTCCGTCTGTATAGATTTTTATTTTCCAGACGTTTCCTATAAATGGAATCATGCAGCATGCCACCTTTGTGTCTGCTTCTCCCACTTTACAAAAGGTTTTTGAGGCTTATCCCTGCTGTGGGGTGATCAGAACTCCTTTCTTCCTGTGGCCAGATGAGACTCCACTGTATGGAAAACACGCCTTCTTTATCCGTCGTCAGCCTGTGGGCTTTTGGCTACTGTGAACAATGCTGCTGTGAACATGTGTGTACAAATGTTCGTGTGGATGGATATTTCCAGTTGTCTTCGGAATTCTCAGTTCCTAGGAGCGGAAATGCTGGGTCGTATGAGCAATTCTGGGTTTAATTTTTGAGGAACTGCCAGGCCATTGTGTCTGAAGTACCAGTCCCCCACCACCTCACCAACACTTATTGTGATTTGACTTTCTGATTCTAGCCATCCTAGCGGGCATGAAGTGGTGTCTCCTGGTTAAGGATTTGAACTGTGGGTTTTCTGCTTGAACAGGCTGTGTCCTCTCCCCCAGGGACAATGATGAAGGGCTCTGTCCTTCCTGGGGACTCCTGTTTCCCCAGCAGCAACCTGAGCTTCTGGGGTGGGGTTCACATGTGCCTGAATTCCCTGCTATGCCAGACCTGTCCCCTAGTCCCCCAGTCCAGCCAGCCAGGGGTGCTGTGTGCTCACAGCTATTTATAGGATCCCATTTCTGAATGATAAGGTGGGGAGTGAACTAGGTGTGGGAGGGAAGGAAGCACCCAGGTGGAGGGGACGCGTGTGCAAAGGCCCCGAGGCAGGCGCCGGGTGTGGTGGAGAGACCTGTGTTTGGCAAGGAGGCAGGTGTGGGGGGAAGTCTGGGCTGGAGACTCAGGCCCTGATCTGAAGGGCAGGGGCACGGTGGACGGGTCTCAGCTGTGGATGGCGGGGGGCCACATCTGCCCTTTGAGAAGCCTGTGTTACAGCAAGGGGAACTGGTTTTGAGCCTGATTGGAACCAGCAGCCAGGGGCAGAGTGAGAGTTGGTGCGAGAGGCTTTTCAGGATGGCTGAACCGGTTCTCGATGGGGCCTCAATACCTCCCACCCAGGAACCCCCAGGTTTCCCCAGATCCGGCTGCAAGCCAGGTGGGGCTTGGCGTGCTAGAAAAGCGTCTGCCTCCCTGGGCCAAGGCCGGGGGGCCCCCATGCATTGGCTTCAGCCCCTCCCCCATGCCTTCCTCTCCTTTCCCTGCCTGTCCCCTCCCCGGCTGGGCCCCCAGCGTCCTCAGCAGGCCCCATTCATTCACAATCTCCCAGCGCCTCTTGGAGAAAGGGGGAAGCTTCTAGGCCGCCAGGATGGAGGCGCTGGCCCCCAGCCAGCCCAGCTTCCCTGCCCACCACCCCCTTCCCACTCCCCCCAGCCTGCCTGCCCTTTCTTTATGGCAGGCAAAGTGCTAATTCCCAGCCCGGAGAGGTGGGCCAGCGTCGGTGGCCAAAAGGAGAGACTGTTTACAGCCTCCGGCAGTTCTTGGCTCCAGTGCTCCGGCGGGCTGGCCTCGCTGTGACATGTTTATTCCCCAAGACCGCTGCTGGCCCGGCTCTTGGCAGGGCCGTGGAGGGCTTTTGGTGATGGGGACAGGCTGGCGGCTTGGGGCTGTTTGTGTCCGTGCTTGCCTGCCTTCTCCCCACCTCACATCTCCACCTTCCAGGAGGCAGGATGTGGCTCTGAATCCAGGAACACCCCTGTCCTCCCGAGGGCACGGCCCCCCGGCAGAACCCCCACTTGCTCCTCTTGGCCACAAGCCCTGGCCTGGCCCCCCGCTCTGGCTCTCCTCTGCAGGCCAGGCTCCTGGAGTCAACTGGAAAGGTCTTCAGGGCTGACTCTGTGCTGCACTGGGGCTCCTCCCGCCTCCAGGCCAGCCCTGTCACTCTGTCACCCAGCAGGGTTCTGCTGAGGACCTGGTCTGTGCCAGCCCCCGGTGATGGCAGTGGACATGGCAGATGCACTGGGACCTGCAGCCCAGCTGGGAGAGGCTGGCCTCCGCCGCTGGGGGTGACTGAGGGCCATTTGGAGGCCCCTGCACCCTGCCCCAGCAACAGGAGATCTTTTGTCCTCAGAGCCCGAAGCCCCTTCGTGAATCCCCTGCAGGCGCTGGTGTGAGGAGTCCGGACTTTGGAGCCTGACAAGGCTGAGTTGAGTCCCAGCTCTGCCACTGACCAGTGGGGTAATGGCAGATGAACCCATCACCTCTCCAGGCCTCTGCCTTCTCGCCTGTAGAATGGGTGGAGGAGGATACCCCCCTTTTTTTTTTTTAAGGTAGATCTTTCTCTGTTGCCAGTCTGGCGTGCAGTGGCACAGTCTCAGCTCACTGCAGCCTCTGACTCCCTGGGTCAAGGTATTCTCCTGCCTCAGCCTCCCAAGTAGCTGGGATTACAGGCGCCCACCACTGTGCCCAGCTAATTTTTGTATTTTTAGTAGAGACGGGCATTCGTCATTTTGACCAGGATGGTCTCAATCTCCTGACCTCATGATCCGCCTACCTTGGCCTCACAAAGTGCTGGGATTACAGGTGTGAGCCACGGTGCCCGGCCAGGAGGACGCCACTTTACAGCTGACCTCACCAGGCTGCCTCAGCGCACCCACACTTCACTCACACTTCGTCATAACGCGTCCTGCTGGGTGCTGGGAATGTGACAAGCAAACCCACGGAGGCTTTCGGGGATGGCTCTTGAAGGGAAGGCTGGCTCTGGAAGAGCATGATGCTGTAGGGGGTAGCTGAGTCCCTGTCCTGGGGCCTCACTCAAGGGCCCTGCATCCGGGCCAGGGTGACCTCACAGGAGGGTGTCTGATGAGGGTGCCTGGGGACAGAGGAAGTTTGGGGGCGTGCCAGGTGCCCAGGCCCATGGGGGTGTACCCTGTAGTCAGTGTGTGGTTAGAGCATCGTCAGGAGGGAGTCAGGACACCTGGTTCTTGTCCTTGAATGGCCTAGTGACTTTGGATGAGTCACGCTGTTTCTTCCAGCCTCAGTTTCCCTGGTGTTCAGGTCTTTGCTGTTTCAACATTCCTGTTTGGTCTGGGTTCTTGAGCTCCAGATGGAGAGGGTCCGCGCCATGTGCTGGGGACACACACTGCCACGTTGCCGGTGGAAGGAATCGGTAGAGTGCTCCCTCAGCAGTCCCCGGAGTTCTCAGCCATCGCCCATGGTGTCTTGCCTGGTGCTCCCACTCAGTGCTCCCACCTGGTGCCCACCTGGGGCTCGAGGGCTTCACAGCAGCCGCACCCTGGACCAGGCCCCTTCCCCAGTGCTTTGCCGGACACTGGCTTCCTGCTGCCTCAGTTCCTGACTCCTTTAGGTCCTTGTCCCCCACACCACCTGCCCTTTCACACAATTCCAAGCAAAACTTTGATACCGCTAGACCAGGGACCGCAAACTGCGCAGGACCAGATCATAAGTACCTTGGGCCTTGCGGGCTGCCCAGCCTCAGGCTCTGTGCCCCACACTCTCCCTTGTTATTTTTTAATAACGCTTTAAAAATGAGAAAAAATTGTTAGCTTGGCCTGGGCTGCTGTAGACTAGTGGGATCGGGGTCGGGGTGGGGTTCGCCTCATGTTGGGGTTCGCCATGTGTTGGTATTCAGCATGCATTGGGATTCACTGCTTGTTGGGGTTCAGCACGTGTTGGGGTTTGCTGTGTTGGGGTTCACCATGTGTTGGGGCCCACTGTGTGTTGGGGTTCAGAACGTTTTAGGGTTCGCTGTCTTTTGGGGTTCACCATGTGTTGGGGTTCACCGCGTGCTGAGATTTGCTGTGTGTTGGGGTTCACCGTGTGTTGGGATTCGCTATGTTTTGGGGTTCATTGTGTGTCGGGGTTTGCCGTGTGTTGGGATTTGCTGTGCATTGAGGTTCACCACGTGTTGGGGTTTGCTGTGTATTATGTTCACCGTGTGTTGGGGTTTACTTTGTGTTGGAGTTCAGCACATGTTGGGGTTTGCCGTGTGTTGGGGTTTGCCGTGTGTTGGGGTTCGCCGTGTGTTGGGGTTCGCCGTGTGTCGGGATTCACTATGTATTGGGGTTCACCATGTGTTGGTTCAGCACGTGTTGGGGTTCACCGCTTGTTGGGATTTGCCACGTGTTGGGGTTTGCTGTGTGTTTACTCCGTTCAGTGTTTCTCTTTTCTGCTCACTGTGGCCCCGGCCTGAAGAGCTGCTCATGAATTGGCTCCTTTAACTCTGACAACAACCCTGTGAGGTAGGCACGATGATCTCATTTTACAGATGAGGAAACTGAGGCACAGAGGATTAAGGAACCTGCCCAAAGTGTCACAGCTGGCCAGGGCAACGTCCTCTGTACTTGTGCGTGATCTCAGTGTGCCCTGCCTGGCCATTGGTGCCTGGCTCCTGTGACCCCGCCCCTGCCCTGATCATTTGGCATGCAGAGGAGCCTGCATTCTGTTCTTGACCTTTTCTGCATGTCTCTTGGCCCCCAGCTGGCGTGCATCCCGTGGGCCCCTGCCCCTCCCACTCTCTCCCCCGTCACCATCACTGCCCCACATTAGGGACAAACCTGCAGGCAACTCAAAGAGTTCCAGAAATGGCTTCAGCAGCACCTGCTTCCTGCAGCCAGCCCGAGGGTCACGCAAGGCCAGGAGGTGTTCCCCGGTGGCTCAGCCCACATTCTGCAACCCTAGATCAAGGCGTTCAGCCATGGTCATGGCACGTGATCCCGAGGCTGGGAGGGAGAGCCCGGCAGGCATCCTGACAGTGCCTGCTGAGCCCGCCCTAGTGATCAAGGCAGCTGAGGCTGAGGGGCCGCTGGGAGAGGGTTAGGGGTCCCTACCCTAATCCTGCCTTGGACCTGGTCCAGAAAGTGACCAGTTGGTGACCTAACGCTGTTGGCCACCAGAGACTGGTACTGGGCTTTCCCACCTCCAAGGGCGCTGTGATTTAGCAGGGGATTTGAACAGGTAATTCGTTCAAATGAGAGGAGACACAGCAGTAAATACATGAGGACAGTCACAGTCAAACTATGAGCACCCCAAAACATGGCCACGCTCGGTGCTGTGGGCTGCAGAAGTGTGGCTTGTTCATATCGCCGCTGGCAGCATAGATCTGTGTCCTGTCGGTCTTCCCCGAAACCGTGTGTCAGCAGGTGTCAAGGGTTTGAGAAACACTGGCTGCTTTGACCCAGGAGTCCCACTTGTGGAAATTTGTCCTGAAGAAGGAGCTCGTAACACCCAGGCAAGAAGGAAATGACAGGACGCAGAGTTGGTCTTTGCACTGCAGCTTCCAGAGTGGAGCGAAATCCGCATGTCCACAGTAAGGTGGACAACACAAAAACACAGTAAACACAAAAACCGCTGTGTTCCCAGCACTTTGGGAGGCTGAGGCAGACAGATCGCTTGAGCCCAGGAGTTCAAGACCAGCCTGGACACCATGGCTAACCCCATTTCTACAAAAAATACAAAATAATTAGCCAGGCATGATGGTGCACGCCTGTTGTCCCAGTTACTTGGGAGGCTGAGGTGGGAGGATTGCTTGAGCCCAGGAGGTCGAGGCTGCAGTGAGCTGTGATTGTACCGCTGTGTTACAGCCTGGGCAACAGAGACCTGGTCTTAAAAGAAAAAACAAATAAAATATATCCCAGTGATTATATGTTGAGTGGACACAGGCAGATGCCAGCTTGTACACGGGTCCTGATGACAGCCTTGAAGAAAAATGCCTGTGTAAGTTGAAGCTGGGAGGAATTTGGGAAGCTGCATGTGGCTGTGATTGGAAGGTGATGGGGATGCCACCTGCTGCCCATTGAAACATCCTTCAGTGTTGTCACCGTGTGGCCCTAGCACTAAATGTGAGGGAGGCATTCTTGTCACTTGAGCTTGCATCTCTGGCAGCAGAAGAGGAGCCACCTGGACCCTTCTTCTGGTCAAGACCCAAGCAAGCTGTGTGATCTTAGAAAGGTTGCTTTGCCTCTCTGGGCCTCAGACTCCTTCTCTGTAAGATGATCTTTGGGCCAGGAAGCTCCCAGACTCCTACAGGTGAGGGCTGTGATGTTTGACCTTGTTGGGATGCAGGTTTTGCTGATACCAGCTGTTGGACCCTTGAGCGCACGAGGAGCATTTATTGAGTGCCTCCTGTGTGCAGACACTGGGCTGTGTGAGCCATGGGCGCGCTTACCTACACTCTCTATTAGGTTGAGGCTCCCAACACCCCCTCTCCGAGAGTTCCTTAGGGCCTCGCTCCTGGAGGGGTACTCGGTCCCCTGGTCAAGCTGCCCCTTCCCATGCCAGAAGGCGCACGGGATGCCATGAGAGACTGGTCTCAGTTTCAGTCTTTTTTTTTTTGAGACCAAGTTTTGCTCTTGTTACCCAGGTTGGAATGCAGTGGTGCGATCTTGGCTCAATGCAACTTCCGCCTCCCGAGTTCAAGTGATTCTCCTGCCGTAGCCTCTTGAGGTAGCTGGGATTACAGGCATGCACTACCACGCCTGGCTAATTTTTTGAATTTTTGGTAGAGATGGGGTTTCCTGTTGCTCAGGATGGTCTGGAACTCCTGACCTCAGGTGATCTGCCTGCCTCAGCCTCCCAAAGTGCTGGGATTACAGGCGTGAGCCTCTGCGCCTGGCCCAAAAGTGAATTTTTGCTTTTGTTTTCAAGATAGAGCCTCAGTCTGTCACCCAGGCTGGAGTGCAGTGGAGCGATTTTGGTTTACTGCAACCTCCTCCTCCCAGGTTCAAGTGATTCTTTTGCCTCAGCCTCCAGAGTAGCTGGGACTACAGGCACGTGCCACTATGCCGGCTAATTTTTGTATTTTTTAGTAAAGACAGCGTTTCACCATATTGGCCAGGCTGGTCTTGATCTCCTGACCTTGTGATCCACCCACCTCAGCCTCCCAAAGTGCTTGGGATTACAGGCATGAGCCGCCGCGCCCAGCCATCAGTCTTATTTTTTTTTAAGGGAATCTCTTTCTTGCTAAGTACTTTATTATTGCTGACAAGCCACTGGCATGCAGGGAGGAGTCCCGCATGGTGACTCCAGCCAAGCATCACTGCAGTCTGGGTGGAGGGTGAGAGCTGCCTTCCTGTCCCACCCTGCCACTGCTGTGCTGTGTCACCTTAGACAAGCCACTGGTGTGTCTGAGCCTCGTTTCTGTCATCTGTACAGCATGACAGCAACTTCACAGCTTCTCTGCAGGGCTGAGGGTCTGGAGGGGCCCTGGCAAGCAACCCCTTGCAGGTAGGTGGTGGCTTGTGATCTGTGGCTCCCGTCTGGCCTGGTGAGAGCAGGAGTGGAGCGAGGACCTGGGGATGGGAGTTGTGGACCAGAGTGCCTCAGGGAGCCTGGTGGGGTGCTGACACCTGGAAGACAGTTGTCAGTGCCTGCCCAGTGCCAGTCTGCTCCTGCATCTTGAAGCTGGGAGCTGTCCTGGGCTCTTCCCCTGCCTTTGATGCTGCCCTTTGGGGCAGAGCGATTTCCAGCAGGGCCTCCTTCCTGAAGTCATGCAGAGCTTGGAGTGCTTGGATTTCAAGGCACCGGGGGGCTGAAGCCTTCTGTGTCACCTCTGTGCCAGCATCGCTTAAGCCATAGCCCATCAAATGGCTTCTGACTGGGGGAGTACTCCTATTACAGGCTGAGTCATGTCCCTAAAATTTGTGTGTTGCAGCCCTGACCCCCAGTTCCTTGGAATGCGCCTGTGTCTGGAGATAGGTATTAATAATTGGGGTAGAGGCCGGGCAGGGTGGCTCACGCCTGTAATCCCAGCACTTTGGGGGACCGAGATGGGCAGATCACTTGAGGTCAGGAGTTCAAGACCGGCCTCGTCAACATAGTGAAACCCTGTCTCTACTAAAAATATAAAAATTAGCCTGGTGTGGTTGCAGAGGCCTGTAACACCTGCTACTCAGGAGGCTGAGGAAGGAGAATTGCTGGAACCCAGGAAGTGGAGGTTGCAGTGAGCTGAGATCACCCCCACTGCACTCCAGACTGGGCAACAGAGCAAGACTCTGCCTCAAAAGAAAGAAAAAAAGTTGGCTGGCATGTTGGCATGCGTCTGTAGTCCCAGCTACGTGGGAGGCTGAGGTTGGGGGATTGCTTGAGCCCTGCAGGTGGCGGCTGGAGTGAGCTGGGATTGCACTGCTGCATCCAGCTTGGGCGACGGAACAAGATCCTGTCTCTAAAATTGAAAATAAAAGAAAGAACACCCCACCGCCCCCACTATTGTAACAGTGCAGGGGACCTCCCTGTGCACTTTATCACTGCCATGCTTGCAGGCACATTTCCAGGAGTGGCGTTTCTGGGCCGAGGTGTCACGTGTCCAGGGCTATGGCTGCTGCCCAGATTGCGACAGCCACCCCATGTGCGAGAGTCAGCAAGGCAGGCCCTGCTGTGTGAGGAAGACACCCCCAGCCCAAGCAGTCTGGAGCCTGGACTCACACCCACCAAGAGTGCCCTTGCACATGACCTTGCGCTGAGCTCAGGCTGTGCGCCAGTTCTCAAAGAGTGAAGAACATGGAAGGCCCCCACCGTGAGGCTGGGGAGCGGAGTCCACAGGCGGCTCAGACTCCCAGGCCCTGAGGACAGAGGGCCCCAGGCTGTTGGCAGCTGTGCCGGGTCAGTCACGTGGGAACAGAGGCCTCAGTCCTCCCCGCAGAGATTTTCTGTGGCTGCTTCCGTGAGACCGAGAGAAAGAAAGAGGGCTGTTGAGGGAGGCGGAGGCCATCCCAGGGCATCTCTTGCCAGGCTGGGAGCTGGCACCCGAGTCGTTCCGCTGGGTACATAATATCCCATAATAGGGCCTGGCTGTGTGGAGCGCACAGAGACAGAACGAAGATTGACATGGTGCAAGTGTCGGCTCCCGAGACCGGCCTGCCCGCCGCCCCTCCCTTTGTGGGGCGCCTCTGCTCTCCCGGCACAGCCGCTCTGGAGGCACCGCCACGGGAAGCTGACTGTGCTGGGGTGAGGGCCCCCCAGTTCTTGTCACCCAGAGCCTTGGAGTGTGACCTTGTTTGGAGTTAGGGTCTCGGCACGTTCATGAAGTTCGGATGAGGTCATAGTGAATTTGGGGCCTCAATCCAGAGACGTGTCCCCGCAGGAAGAGGGAGGTTGAGAGACACAGACACAGGAGCAGGCAGGCCGGAGTGAGGCAGTGATGGTCAGGCGACGCCTAGGGTGGTGGCCGAGCCCCCAGAGTCTGGAAGAGGCAGCGAGGAGCGGGTCCCGGGGCCTTTAAAGGCGGCACGACCCAGCCAGCACCTTGATCCAGACTTCTCCTGAGTGGACCGTGAGAGGACAACTTTCTGTGGCTTTAAGCCACCCGGATGGTGGTTCTTTGTCACACTTGAGACAGTGATGCCTGGCTCTTCTGAGGCCTCCCTCTCTGGCCTCCGTGGCCCTGCCCTGTCCCCTCTCACAGACGGCGTGTGGCGCAGGCGACTGGAGCATCCTCTGCATGGCCTGCTATCCTAGGCGGGGCTGGCAGCAGGCCTGGCACAACGTAGGTCTGCAGTGAGTGAGAGGGTGCAGGATGCAGGAGTCCTTGCGGATGGACAGGTGGGCGGGATGGGGCAGGAGGAGAAGGGCAGAGGTGACTCTGAGAGCGGCCCCTTCCTTACCCATGCCCACCCTCCCCCCCTTGCCTGGCTTTGATCTCTGCGGTTGGGGTTGGGGGGGTGGGTGGAACTACAGTGCCAGGCTCAAGGCCTGGCTAGAGTGCCCAGAGAGGAAAGAGCGGGGTGTCCAGAACCTTGGGGGGTAGGCCACCAGTCACACTGTCCCTGTCACAGGCTGCACAGACCTGGGATTGCGGCCAGAAGTTGAGAGGATAAAGAGCTTCGACTCCAGATTCTCTCCTGTGGGGTCAGGTCCCTGCTCCTGAGCTTCGAGACCCTGTGATTTGGGTCATTTGACTGCCGTGTGCCTCACTTGTCTCATCTGTAACTTGGAGGTGCACAATGCTGTCTGCCGACCATCATTCTAAGTGAAGCACCACAGGAGTGGAAACCCGAAAACCATATGTTCTCACCTGTAAGTGGGAGCTAAGCCATGCGTGCGCTCAGGCAGGTGGAATGGAATCATGGACTCCAGAGAGTCAGAGGGGAAGGGCAGGAGGGGCCGGGGATGGAAGCTCCACATTACGGGCGGGGTACGCTACTCGGGTGGCAGGCGCACTGACATCTCAGAATCGCCACTGTGCAACTCATTCATGCAAAAAAAAAAAAAAGCCACGTGTTTCCCAAAAGCAATTGAAATCAAATTTTAAAAAATAATATGTGCCTTATAAAACTATGGTGACAGTCACTTAGAAGGTCGTTAGAGGAGCACCCGGCACACGGCTGTTGCTTATTCACTTTGCAAACATTCACGAGTGCCTGCTCTGTACCCCACACTGTTCCGGGCACTTGCAGATCAAGGAGTGAACACACAGGGATGGCCACGGCTTTCAGAGCACACATTCTGGGGGGGATGATTATTATGGGATGCTAGGGGTTAAGCTGGCTTTGGAGGGCTAGCCTAACCCCACCCCCATCCCCACACCAGCCCCACCAGTTGCTGCTTCTGTTGCAGATCGGGTTGTTGACTGTCAGCTGGGACCTGAGGGCCCTTAGTCACCTGGAGGCCTGTCCCCGTCCCCAGCGGTGAGCGGGGAGGCCCTCGAGGGGTGGGCCAGAGACATACTTGAGAAATGGTTCCTTGAGCCTGGGGAGTCAGCCCAGAGCCAAAAGGAGCTGGGGAGGGGTTGGCCCTCCTGTCCGACCCGCCTCTGCCTGTTCCCGGGGCCAGGAGGGAGGGCGGCCCAGCCCAGGGCTTTAGCCCGGCTCCCTTGTTCCTTGTTCTTCCCCATTCTTCACCATCACTCTGACCCCTTAAAGGGCTCCTTTAAGGTAAAGTGCTCCAGGCGTTCAGTACCATCTTGGACAACATAGTGAGACCCCGTCTCTACAAAAAAATCAAAAAATCAGCAGGCATGGTGGTGTGCATCTATAGGTCCCAGGTACTCAGGAGGCTGACTTGGGAGGATCACTTGGGCTCAGGAGTTGGAGGCTGCAGTGAGCTATGATCCTGCCACTGCACTCCAGCCTGAGCGACAGAGCAGGACCCTACCTCTGACCAAAAAGGTGAAGCATTGTTACTAGCAGCTCTTTGAATTACTACATCTAAGAGTGATATCAGGTTAACTAATTATACTAATTCATAGCTAATGTATTTTTTTTTTCTGAGTTGGAGTCTTGCTCTGTTGTCCAGGCTGGAGTGTGCAGTGGCACGATCTTAGCTCACTACAACTTCCGCTTCCTGAGTTTAAGCATTTCTCCTGTCTCAGCCTCTCAGTAGTTGGGATTTCAGGTGTGTGCCACCACGCCTGGCTAATTTTTGTATTTTTGTAGACATAGTATTTCATCATGTTGGCCAGGGTGATCTCAAACTCCTGACCTTGTGATCCACCCACCTCAGCCTCCCAAAGCGCTGGATTACAAGTGTGAGCCACCGCGCCTGGCCTAATGTAACATTTTTGAAGTAGTCATAATAAATAGAAAACCTCTAGCTTACTGCATGTGTCAGGAACACAAACTGATGCCTGTGACCTTCGCTCCAAACCCAGGAGGTTGGTACTTTTCTTAAATCCATGGGACAGATGAGAAACTGAGGCACAGAGAGGTTAAGCTGTCCTCACACAGGCACACAGCGGGTGTGGGGGCTCCATCTGAGCCCAGGCTGCGGGACTCCTAGTACTCGTTTGGAGGTGCTGTGTTCACCTCCTCTGGCGATGGGGGGCCAGGGGGACTCCCCGGCCTCAGGCTGTTTCTGGGCTATCCCTGGGAAGATACGGCACTTGTTGCTCAAAGCCCACTCCTGTCTCTTGCCGGCTGCCTGGTTTCGAGCAGCCTGCAGAACTGTTTCCCCAGCCGCAAGTGGGTTTGCAGCACCCCCTTTTTGGGTTCTCTTGGGGAATGGGTGAGGCGGCCCATGGAAAGCGGCAAGCCTGATGCTTGTGTGGAGGAAAGAGCGGGGCGCCGTGGTTGACCGAGGGCCTCGGAGGCGAGCGGGTTGGGTTTGGGGCCATGGCTGTGCCATGCAATCCTGAGATAACCTTGGGCAACTGACTCAGCCCCTTTCTGCTTCCGCTTCCCCATATGGAGCGTGGGGGTGATGAGAGTAGCAGCTTCACTGGTGTCTGGGCGGGTGTCAGGCTCCCTGGAACACGGTGCCTCGAATGGGTGCGTTGGGACGATGGGGGAAGAGGGTGGGAGGCAGGAGGAGGGCATGGGGCGGGCCCAAGGGCTGTGCCTCTTGGAATCAGGTTGTTTTCATTTCTGTGCTGTGTTTGGGGTTGGGGAGCGAAGCCTGGTCAGCTGGGCCAGAAGAAGCCACCATGCCTGGGACCTTCGTGCGAGGGCTGGTGTTCCCCCCGAGGACCATGTGCCCTGCAGAGTGCGAGAAGCTGGGAGCTGGAAGGTCCCCGAGCCGACGGCTCCTCCATTCTCTGACTTTAACCAGCGGGATCCCAGGTTCAGAGCAGGTGTGACTTTCCCAAAGCCACATGGGGAGCGCATGAGAGGTGGCGCTGGGTGAAATGGGGGATGTCCTTGGCTGGTTGTGAGAACTAAATGTGCGGATATGTGGAGGGGGTTAGGGTAGGGCCTGCAGAGGAAGTGCTTAGTGAAGGTGAGCAAGGAGGAGTGGCTCATTCCCTGCCTCACAGCCAAACAGCCCAGCAGACTCTCCTAAGCCCTCCTGTTGCACCCGTCATTTTTCTGTGCCGCATCCTCCCCAAGTCCTCCCCCGCTGCCTCCTCCTGGAAGCCCTCCCTGACCACCATCTGTGCACTCCCTGTCCCGTCAGAAGTCCTTCCAGCCTCTTCTTTTTTTCCAACAGGAATTTATTTATTTATTTTGAGACAGAGTCTCACTCTGTTACCCAGGCTGGAGTGCAGTGGTACCATCTCGGCACACTGCAACCTCTGCCTCCCAGATTCAAGCAAATCTTCTGCCTCAGTCTCTTGAGTAGCTAGAACTACAGGCATGCACTGCCAAGCCCAGGTAATTTTTTGTACTTTTAGTAGAGACGGAGCTTCACCCTGTTGGCCAGAATGGTCTTGAATTCCTAGCCGCAAGGTATCTGCCTGCCTCAGCCTCCCCAGGAGCTGGGATTACAGGCAGAGCCACCACTGGCTCCTTTCAGCCTCAGCTGAAGCTTACCATGATGAGTTTGTTTCCTCTGGGGGTTTCAACCCTAAGTCTCAGGCGTGGGGTTCTGGAGCACCAGGTTCGAGCCTCAACTCTGTGGGACTCAGGAGGAGGAGGCTGGGGCAGGCCCAGGACGGGCTGTGCCTCTCGGAATCAGCTTGTCTTCATTTCCGTGCTGCGTTTGGGGTTGGGGAACGAAGCCTGGTCAGCTGGGCCAGAAGAAGCCGCCACGCCTGAGACCTTCACGAGAGGGCTGGTGTTCTCCCCAGAGGACCATGTAGGCTGCTCTATATGTCACCCTGTGGCCCAGGACAGGCCGTGGAACCTTCTGGAATCTTCATTGCTGATCTCTAAAACACAGCGCACATTCTCAGCTCCCAGGATTGTTTGGAAGAGAATTCAACCCTTTCATTGAGTGCGGGTTTATGGAGACCTGCAGAGCGCCAGGCACACTGCAGGGCTGCATGTGAAACGGGACGTGACACTCGTAGTGGTAAAATGTGGCCTTTGAAGCAGCGACCCTGGGTTTGAGCTCACCTCTGCCACTTGCTACCTGTGTGACCACACAACTGCTCGTTTGCTTTCGTTTCTTATCTTTTTCTTTTTGTGAGATGGAGTTTTGCTCTGTCACCCAGTCTGGAGTGTAACGGCGCAATCTCGGCTCACTGCAACCTCGACCTCCCGGGTTCAAGCGATTCTTCTGCCTCAGCCTTCCGAGTAGCTGGGATTACAGGTGCCCACCACCACACTTGGCTAATTTTTTTTTTTTTTTTGTATTTTTAATAGAGATGGGGTTTCACCATGTTGGCCAGGCTGGTCTCAAATTCCTGACCTCAGGTGATCTGCCCACCTTGGCCTCCTAAAGTGCTGGGATTACAAGCATGAGTCGCCGCTCTCGGCCACTGCTTTCTGCCTCTAGGCCTCACTTTCCAGATCATATGGAAAATGGGAGTCAGAAGAGGCCCGTGGGAGTCCAGTGAGTGATGGGCCCAGCCCCGAGCCTGCTCACCCACGTGGGGACCTGCCTGCCCCGGGTCCCTGCTCTGCGCGTCCAGCTGCTCTTGCTTCTGCATCCTTGCGCCCACAGCTTCCAGCACACAGTAGCCAGGCGCCCTTTCATATTTTTCATAAGAACCAAATGACCGATTGAATGTCACGTGTCCTTTCTATGTGTTCTGAGAGTCCATGTGGATTTTTTTTTTTTTTTTTTTTTTTTTGAGACAGTCTCGCTCTGTCACCCAGGCTGGAGTGCAATGGCGCCACCTTGGCTCACCGCAACTTCTGCCTCCCAGGTTCAAGCGATTCTCCTGCGTCCGCCTCTTGAATAGCTGGGATAGCAGGTGCCCACCACCACGCCTGGCTGATTTTTGTATTTTTAGTAGAGACGGGGTTTCACCATGTTGGCCAGGTGGTGTCACACTGCTGACCTCCGGTGATCCTCCTGCCTCGGCCTCCTGAAGTGCTGGGATTATAGGCGTGAGCCATCGTGCCCAGCCAAAAGGACTGCTGCCCATGTGGACTAAAAAATGAATTTTGTTTTGACACTTTGGTTAGATCCAGAATAATCCTGGGGGGAGGTGGTTAACAGTAGATTTGGGGCCCAGCTTAGACCTACCTACTGCATCAAGCTGCTGACCTGGGGCCAGCCTGGGCCCTACCTGGTCAGGGAGCCTCGGCCCTCAGGCCAGCTGTGTGGGACCACCCTGCACTCTCTAGAAAGCCCGCCCTTGACAGCACAAGCACACTCACTGCACGACCCAGAACAGACACGGTCTCACTCCACTCCCATGCCACCTCCATCTCTGAATGCCGCCTGTCGTGCTTGGAGCCGCGCTGTCATGTCCCCTGCGTCTGTGCACTGAGCCGTGTCCTCTGCTCCTTTCCTTCCGTCTTGCATTTTTCAGAATTGCATTTGGAGCCGCCCATTCCCCTGCTGCAAGCCACAGCCTCAGGATTGTGGGAGCACCAGCCTTGCTCTATGCCCATTTTACAGATGGGTTCACCAAGGGCTCCGGAGCCAATGTTTATCTCTGTCTCCGGCCTGCTCCAGAGAAGGCAGGCTCTCCTGGTCTCCTGGCCCGGCTGGTGATAGGACTTCCTTTGGAACAGGTGGGCAGCATTTCCCAGCGTGACCCCAGCCTGGCGATGGGAATCCCGGCTGCCCTTCTGAGCTGCTGCAGGTGTGCCCTCCATTCTCCTGTGAGCCACAGCTGGCCAGCCTTTGTGGCCTGTGTGTTCTTACATGATTTCAGAGCATCCTCCTGGCTGGGGGGCCAGCACCCCACCCATAGCCCCCTCACCCTTTCTCAGGGAGCAGGGGGAAATCCCAAAACATGTCCCCACCCCTCTGGGCCCGAAGCGGCTGGGCCTCGCCCCGCGCCTGGGATTTCAGGAGCTCTTCTTGATCGCCTTTCCAGTGGGTGGCTGTGAAAATCGCACTTGGTTTCAGTTAGGAGCTGGGGGCGGGCGGGGGTCCGGTTTCCCTGCTCCTGGCGGAATTACCGGACCACATGTTGCCAGGAGCCTTGGCTGGGAGAGGCAAGCGAGGCTCCAAGCCGGCGAGCGGGCGGCGGCGCAGATGGAAACTCGATCACCCCCGGCTCGGCAGACTGTTTGATTTATTTTAAAATCAAGCAGATGGCTGCAACAGGGGTTTGTTTAAGTTCAGCTCAGAGCCGGGCCCGCGGCCAGGAGCCTGGGGCAGCTGTGCCAAAAATTTTTCAATGACTTTGCTCGTCAAACCACCTCTTCCCCTCCCTTTTGAACTTGAGCGTCCCCGCACAGGGGGGTTTCTCGGGCCTGCCCGCCGCGGCCCGCTGGCCCTGGCCCGCCTGCTTTGTCTCTGTCCCTTGGCCCGGAGTCCCTGCTCTCCCTCTCTCTGCACCTCTGGTGTCTGCCTCTGTCCCTTTCTCTCCCCCCGCTTTGCTTTCTTTTTTCGTCTCTCCATCTCTCTCAGTTGTGTCTCTGTCTCTCTCTGTCTCTAATTCACTCTCTCCCACCACTTCCTCCCCATCCCTCCCAGGTGCAGGAAACCTTCCCAAATCTAGCCCCTCCAACCTCCTCCCGCTTCCTCCTACCCTGCCCCCACCCCCCCACCTACCCCTCCTCTGGCAGCCCCCTCCCTGTCCCTGGTCCAGCAGGGCACATGGGAAAACAGCCAAGCCTTTGTGGCCATTCTGCGTCCTCCGGGCTGCCCTGTCTCTGAGACCCTGCGGCTAGGAAAACCAGGCCCCTGGCCATAAAATCCTGGAGTCAACCAGACCCCCGAGGTCAGGCGGCACAGCTCCCACCCAGAGGCAGGGAGGTCGGGGGCACCGGCCTCGTGGTCGCAGGGTCGGTATCTGCAGCTGTCCCTCCCGTGCTGGGTGGGTGGGGGCTGGGCTGGACGAGGAGCCCCACTGTGCAGCTGGTTTGCCAGCGAGGTCAGCTGCAGGCTACTGGCCTGGTTCTCACTCCCCCAGCAAACACACGCGCGCACACGCAGACACACACACGCACGCACGCACGCACGCCCACACACCATGTACATAGACTACACACACCCACATGCATACGCAGACGCATACCACATACATACACATACCGCATGCATGCACCCACGTGTGTGCACACACGCATACACTGTTTATGAACAAGGTATGCCACATTCCCATCCGTCTAACGGGATGACCTGGTTTCCTGTTCACATGGCAGCACGTTCCCGAGACCAGAGACCACCCGTCCAGCCTCAGCCCCCCAGCCAGGGCTGCCCCTGCCCACATCCACTGACAGAGCCAGGACTGAACGATCTGGGCCCTGGCCTCCTAAAGAAGACGAGGCTTTGGAACAGCAGCAGCTCTTTAAATCATCCCAGGACCAAAGAGGCATGCTCTCCTTCCTCTCCAGGCGGGTGGGTGCTCCGCCCCCAGCCTCTCCAGCACCTCGGGGGTCATAGATGGCACACCCCACCCCTTGCCTGGGCTGGGGGCCAGAGCCCACGTCAGGCCTGTTGGAGCCTGGGTGTTTTCTGCCTCTGATGGAGAGGCCAGCTCTCTGTTGATCTAGAGGGAGCTGACTCAGCTGCCTCTCCCTGCCTGTGTCCCCACAGGGTCACCTGTGACTAGCTGGACTGGCCTCAGGGAAGGCAGGGGAGGCCCACGGCAGCCTGGCATCTGCCAGCCTTGGGTCTGCTGGGAGCGTGGGCTGCACAGGCCCAGGGCCTGGGGGAGAGGATAGGACACTAGTCCTGTGGGCCACATCTATTCTACCAGGTGACAGATGCTGGCCGCCACTGCCCCTCCTCACCCCCTGTGGCCCTGGCAGAGCAGCCTCCCACGCTTCAGTGTGGAGGCCAGCCTTGCACACCAGCTGACTCTACTCTGAGCTGGGCCCAGCAGACGTTAGGGACAGATTTGTCCAGAAGGCCAGGGCGGGAGCCCAGGTCCCGGGCTGGGGCCAGTGCAGGGCTCTGGAGCCCAGGCAGGCCTCAGTGCTGGTGGAGAGGTCCCTTAGACCACAGGGCGGGGTGGAGGCAGCGCCCCCGGCTGCATGAAGTGGGGGTGCCACATTCCGCTTGGGGATCATCTTCATGGTCCAGTCCCTTTGAGTTAGGAGTTCTCCAGGACGCCCCTGATGGTTCACACCAGGCCACCAGCAGCCTTAGATCTTGGAAAAACACCGCCAGGAGGCTGATAGCTATTTTCACAATAGCCGATTCCCACCCCCGGCAGACGTGCACCAACATCTCTTTGTCGGATCAAACAAATTTGGAAATCATAATGAATTTCACTGCCTCCTCGAGCACAAAGCAAGTCCAGGAAACAGAAAATGTGGCCCAATTAAAAACGTGTCTTGGTGTCTGCGTGGACTGCCGAGAGCTCTGCTTTCTCATTGAAGACGCCCTCTCCAAGGGTGGGGAGCTTTTGTTTATTTATTTTCTGTCTCGCTGGTCTCCCGCTGCTGACGGGCCTCCCCTGCAGCAGAAGTTTGGATCGTGTGGAGCTTCCTTCATACAGTGGCTTTTCTTCTGTTTTCTTACTATTTTAGTTTTGCATGCAAAAGAGGAAAAAAATGGAAAACTGTAGACTGTATATCCAAAAACCATGCTTGCAGAGTGCTTCGGAGTTTCGTTTTGCCAGTAGTCTTACTGGATTGCTGTCTTCTTTTGTTTTTTCTGGTTGGGGTGAGGGAGAGGTTCTGTTCCCAGGTACGGGGTGGCAGAGTCAAGGCTGCCATTCCCATTTGTCTTATCTCAGGAAAAGGCAGAAAAAAAATGTTCAAGCCCATGGTTATTATAAATCCTGTACACTCCTGAATTCCGTCCTGTCAAATGGAACCAGAAGCATGTTTTAAACCCTTTTAAAATTGTGGTAAAACAGATTGGGCGTGATGGCTCACATCTGTAATCCCAGCACTTTGGGGGGCCAAGGTGGGCAGATCATTTGAGGTCAGGAGTTTGAGACCAGCCTGACCAACGTGGAGAAACTAAACATAAAAAATTAGCCGGGCGTGGTGCTGTGCGCCTGTCATCCCTGCTACTTGGAAGGCTGAGGCAGGAGGTTTCGGTGAGCTGAGACTGTGTCACTTCACTCCAGGCTGAGCAGCAAGAGCAAACTACATCTCATATAAATAAATAAATAAATAAATAAATAAATAAGTAATGCAAAAATTACCTGGGCATGGTGTTGAGAGACTGTAATCCCAGCTGATTGGGAGGTTAAGGCAGGAGAATCACTTGAACCTGGGAGGCAGAGGCTGCAGTGAGCCAAGATCGTGCCATTGCACTGCAGCCTGGGGAACAGGGCAAGACTCCATCTCAAAAAACAACAATAAAAAAATTGTGAGGCTGGGTGCAGTGGCTCACGCCTGTAATCCCAGCACTTTGAGAGGCGGAGGCTGGTGGATCAAGAGGTCAAGAGTTCGAGGCCAGCATGGTCAACATAGTGAAACCTTACCTCTATTAAAAATACAAAAATTAGCCAGGTATGGTGATGCGACCCTGTAGTCCCAGCCACTCAGCTGAGGCAGGAGAATCGCTTGAACCCGGGAGGCGGAGGTTGCGGTAAGCTGAGATTACGCCACTGCATTCCAGCCTGGGCAACAGGGTGAGACTTCATCTCAAAAAAAAATTGTAAAAATACACATGACAGAAAATTTACCACTGTAAGCATTTTATTTTTATTTTTGAAATGTATTTATTTTTAGACAGTCTCGCTGTGATGCCCAGGTAGAGTGCCGTGGCGTGATCTTGGCTCACTGCAGACTCTGCCTCCTGGGTTCAAGCAATTCTCCTGTCTCAGCCTCCCAATTAGCTGGGATTATAGGCTCACAACACCATGCCCAGTTAATGTTTGTATTTTTAGTGGAGACGGAATTTCACCTTGTTGGCCAGGCTGGTCTCGAACCCCTGGCCTCAAGTGATCCACCCATCTTGGCCTCTCAAAGTGCTGGGATTACAGGCTTGAGCCAACGCACCCAGCCTAACCACTGTAACCATTTTAATGCTCAGAGTTCAGTGGCATTTAGCACGTTCACAAGGCTGTGCAACCACCACTTCCCTCTGTTTCCAGAACATTGTCACCCCAAAAGGAAGCCCCGTCCCCATTATCAACACCATTTTTTTTTTCAACACCATTTTTAAGGCGCTCTGGAGGCAGAGACACTTCCTTCCTTGGCGAATCTTGGGCACATGGCACATCTCAAAGCCCCTGGAGAGGGAAGTGCTGTCCAATTCCTCTGGGAGGGGCCCCGTCCCATGATGCTGGTGGGCAGAAAGGAGCACAGGACCTTGGTAGTAAAATCTGCCCTGGAAGGATGGGCGTGAGAAGCGAGAAGGTGAGGGAAGAGGAGGTTAGAGGAACACACAGGACGATTCCAGGTGCCAAACTCATTAAAAAAAAATTCTTGGTCTGGCCGGCAGCTGAGGAACTTTTTAATATTTGGGTTTAATTCAAGACTCTACAAATTAGTGTGGTTGGTCCCAGTTCGGGTTTATGGCCTAATTCCGTTGGAGCCCGACTCCCTGGGTTTCTGGAAGCTGAGCTCTTGGCAGTATCCAGATTCATTCATTCATTCATTCATTCATTCCGTAGAGGTTCATTGAACACCTACTATGTGCTGGGCGCTGTTCTGGGTGATGGTGGTATAGCCATGAACGACAGCCCCATGCCCGCGCCTGCCAAGCTTACATTCTGATGGTGGGGGGTTGGTTTGCAGAATGCAGAAATAAGTGAATAGACCATGTAGGATCACAGGGAACTGAATGCATCACAAACAACACACACACGCACATGCATGCACACGCACGGAAATGCACGCACATGCATGCACACAGCTACACGCACGCACACGCACACATGCACGTGCACACACAGGTACACATGCACACATACGCACACACGTGCACACACACATGCACACATATGCACGCATGCACCTACATGCAGGCACACATGCACACACGCCTATGCCCTCATACACATGTACATGCATGCACATGCATATGTATGCACACACTACACACATGCAGGCACACACATGCACACATGCATGCACACCTGTGCCTGCACACGCATGCATGCACACATGTGTGCATGAAGCTGAAGACATGGTTGAGTGTTGAGCAGAGGCTCTGTGAGGGCTGCACCATTGATCTTGATCCTGTGGTTGGGGCCCTCTGTACAGAGCCCAGGGTGGAGCTGGCAGAGAGCAGAACAGTCAGTGCAGAGGGAGGGAGCAGCTGTGGGGCTTCCTGGGAAGAGCAGGAGGCAACTGGGGCTGGAGCAGTGAGGATGGGGGCTGTGTGCAGGGTGGAAATTTAGAGGTCAGTAGGGCCATGGGGCGCTGAGTTCACACTTCATGGGAAGGGGACCCACTGAGGGAGTCCCCAGGGAGATGTGGCCTGGTCCAGATGACCCCTGTCCCTCTGCTGCCGGGTAAAGAGCTGCCCCAGGGGTGCTGTCACAGTCTTAGGGGATGCCTGGAGCCCACACGAAATACATTCACCCTGCTTTCAGATGTCTCTGCCCATTCTGCCACCACTCTTTCTCACCGCACAGAGAGTCTTAATGTGGAATTACTGTCTTCAGTGCCTCTCAGATACTTGCAGTACGAGTAATACATTGCTGTGTAACAGAATACCCCAAAACACTGTAGCCTAAAACAATAAATATTCATTATCTCTCCGTTTCTGTGGGACAGAAATTGGGGAGCAGCTTAGCTGGCTGCTCTGGAGCAAGGTGCCATCATGAGCATGTCAGCTGAGGCTGTGGTCTCATCCGAAGTCTCTGCTGGGGCTGGGGGTTCCACTGCCTGGGTGACTTTTATGGCTGCTGGCTGGAGGCCTCGGTTCTGGCCATGTGGGTCTCTCCAGAGGGCTGCTGAAGTGTCCTCACATTAGGGCGCTGGCTTCCCCTAAGCAGGTGATCCAAGAGAGAACCAGGTGGATGCTGCAGTGCCTCTGATGGCCTGGTCTCAGAAGCCACACCCTGCCACTCCACCACACTCTTCATTAGACACACATCACTAAGGAGGGAGGCGTGTCAGAGGATCCTTGGACATGTTCGGAAGCCAGCACTCTTGCTGATCTCTCTGGTAGAGGCAGAGGGGCCGTCTGTCAGGAATGGTATCTGGCTGAAATGGGGTAACGCTGCTTGGTTCCCAGTGCATCACTTTAGGATGACGTTCTGTTTATGTTGCGTGATACTGATTGCCCTTTATGATAGGCATGTACGTTTTTAATTTAAGCCTAAAATGTGAGTTGATTTAAGGATAATTATGCAGTAAAAAATATGAAGTAAAGTGACAGTGAAGGACGAGTGGAGGGGATGCGCCAGGATGCGGAGGTGGGGCCCGACCGAGGGGGCTGCTGGCGGCATGTGGCTCTGCAGCAGACGGCCTCAGTCGGAGGCCTGGCTCAGTTGCCTACAGCTGTGTGTCTGCCACAGGCGTCTCACCTCCTTGGGCCTCAGTTTCTCCTTGACAAAGTGAGGGAGCCGGCTGCCGCCTATGCTGTTAGGAGGTTTAGATGGAATGGAGTCTGCGTAGGGAGCTTGGCACAGGGACAGGCATGATTGACATCCCCTCCTTCGAGATGGCCTGAGCCTCAGCCTCACTCAGCTGCCTGAAGTGCTGCCCGGACCGCTGTGTGTGTGTACACGTGTGTGTGTGTAGGTGACGGAGGACGAAGGAGCTAGCACCCCTCTGCTTGTTGGTGAGGCTGGGGGAGACTTTGCAGGGCTTTTCATCTGACCAGAAAACTGAGATTTTTCTCCATGCAGGAATAAGGCAGTGGCCATCCCCACACCTAGGGCCCACCTGCCCACCCAGCCACCCATGCATCTTCCTACCGTCCATTCACCCACCCACCCTTTTCGTCTTCCATCTGTCTATGTGCCGTTACCCATCTTTCCTGAGTCCTTTTCGTCTGTCCCTCCGTCCGTCTGTCCACCCATCTGTTTGCTGGTCCGTCTATCCACCCAGCAGGCAATGGATTTCATGCTGAAGACATAGCAGTGAACAAAACAGCCCCTGCTGTCAGAGAGCTCCAGTCTGGCTGGGGAGCCTGTTCTTTGCCCATGAGCGGAGATGGTCTTTCATCCTGTAGCGGTTTAGTGAGCGCCCGCTGTGCGCTGTGAAGGCTGCTGCATGCGCCTCTTCTCGCGGGCCTCATGGTGGGTACATCCAGAGGATGAGGTGCCAGAAGGGGCTGTGATCAGCTCTGCCTTGCAAGGGAGGAAGTACTCGAATGGGCTCCTGAGGGGTGCGCAGGAGTTGGCTGGGTGTGGAGAGAGAAGGGGTGATGCAGGCGTCGGGAAGAGCACAGGCAGGGCTCAGGAGGCAGGAGAGCGTGGGCTGCGTGCGAAGGGGCAGGCGGCTGGGCAGTGTCTGGGAGAGCCGTGGGGGACGTTCCTGCAGGTTGGGATTAGATGCGTGGTAGTTGGGTCACCTGAGGGAAACCTTGAGGGTTGGGGAAAATCAGGGCAGGCAGAGAGGAAGTGGGAAGGGAGATTGATTTCAGGACAGCCCCAGGCTCTGGAGCACCCACCGTAGTCTGGCTCTGCGCTGGGCCCTGGGAGATGGAGAGTGATTGGCTTGTTGATTGATTGATTGATTCATTCATTCATTCACTGTTTCCTGAATGCCGGCCTCGTGCTGACCCGGGGCTACAGCAGTGAACAAGACAGGCAGGGCCCTGCCTTCATGGGGCTCACACTTGAGTCAGGGGCATCAAACATTAAACAGATCAATGCAAAGAGAGCGCCATGCAGGGGAGTGAAAGAGCGGCTACCTCAGGAGGGGGTGTGGTGGGGAGCATGGCCTGGGAGGGCTGGGAGGGGAGGTGGGTGAGTGGCTCTCTGGGTGCTGGTGATCAGGAGGAGGGAGCAGGAATGGGCAGAGGCCCTGAGGCAGAAGTGAGCCTGGGAATTCTCTTGGTCCACAGGGGTTCTCTTGGTCCTTTTCTCATAGATGCAAGATAGCCGCCGCAGCCCCAGCAGCCAGGCTTCCCGGAGGAGCCCTGTCACTTGCCTGGCCGTGAAATGTAGTCAATTCTGGGGTGAAGTCAGGAGCTACAGACAGGAGGGGCTTGCAAAGGACTGGGTTTTTTCCTGTGGCTGCTGGGGAGCCATTGAAGGTTTTTGAGCAGGGAAGGGTTGTCCACACTGCTCGTGCACAGCAGTGTACAAGATGGCTAGGGAGAGGGAGAGACTCTGTGGCTAGGAGCTTTGGAGAAGGCCGAGTCAGTGCAGCGAAGGCCCAGGCTTCCAGGTCAGCTGCGCCTGGGTTTGAACCCCCGCCCTGCTGTGGGCGAGCTGTGGGAGCTGGCCAGGGTGCTCACGCTCCTCAGTCTTAGTGTTCTCTCCCATAAAATGGGAATGATAATGGCGCCCGTCTCTCGGAGTTGCCGTGGGCATTCCAGGAAGCCTTGCGTGTCAGCAGTGCGGTCTCTGCCTGCAGTGGATGCCTCGAAGGTGATGTTTTCCAGGCCCCGAGAGAACAGCATGAATTTCGGGTCACAGGCACAGACGGGTAGGAGGGCTGATCTGCTGTGTCTGGTGGCTTCTGGGAAATGACAGGGCCAGTGGTGACATATGCTTGAGCCCAGAAGACCAGTCTGCAGAAAGCATCTTCGCAGAAAAGGAAATTGTGCAAGATACGAGTCCGTCTTCTGCCTCAGTTTACCTCACTGGAATGCACCCCGGGGCTTTTGGTCCTCCGTGGAGGAGGAGAACATACCCGAAAGAGTTAAGGCGGTCCCAGCCCTGCAGCCTGTTCCGAGCTGGGCAGGGCCTGAGCATCCCAGGAGGGAACACCTGTTCCTGCCTCACCAGATGGACATCCACGCTGGGCCCGTGGGAGGGTTGCGACACCCACCGTCCCCACTGAGGATGAAGCACATCAGCTGGGGAGTCACCGAGCACACTCCGCAGTGTGGGGGTGGGGTCATCGTGGGAGCAGGGGGCTGGGCCCCCCCCCTTTGTGGGTTCCAGCTGGGATCTGGTGTGGCCTCAGTGGACTGGCCTGCGGGCAGGTAGGGGGGCGGCAGCCACGTCGGGTTGAGGGGGTGGCCCTCCCTGCAGTGCTCGGCAGTCTGTAGCCAGCTCCAGCCTTGGCAGGGCGGACACAGCGCGAGTCAGCTCCCCCTGCGCCGTGTTCAGCAACCTGGGGCCTGGGTCTCTGCACCCCTCTGGCCTTCCCTGCTCTGCCCAGTCCCTCTTGTCACTTCTCCCTGCCTTCTCTGGCTAATTCAGCATCAAATGCCTCTTTGACACTGTCTGTGTGCCATGCACTGTGCCAAGTGTTTTCATGTGTGCTAAATTACTTCATACTCACGAGTCCCATTTAATAGAGAAGGAAATTGAGGTTCCGAAGCTTGCCGAAGGTCGCACAACCAGCAAGTAGTTGAGCTGGAATTTGAACCCAGGAAGGTTGGCTCCAGAAGTCATGCTCTTAACTGCTTAAGAGACCGCCTCCCGAAACCAATATCCAGGGAGAGTGGAAGGCGCGGTTCGCAGCTCTGAGGGTACAACAAATGAGCTTTACCTGAAATCAAAGTAAATCCAAGTGGGATTCTCTTGGTTCTTTTCTCATGGTTGCAAGGTAGCTGTCACAGCGCCGAGCATCACGTTCTCCCATGATAGCATCCAAAAGCAGGGTGGGAGGAGGTAGAGGGCACTCTTGCCCTTTTCTCTTTGGGGAAGAAAGTGTTTCCCAGGAGGTTTGTGCAAACTGAGGTCCAGTTGTCTAGGGCTGTGCCGCATGCCTGCTTGTAATTGAAGGGGCTCTGGGAATGTATCTGCCTCCCCAGGCTCAGTGGTGGGGAGGCCGGGCCGATATGGCTGCTGGGTGGGCAGCTGGTCCCTGCTCCACACTGGCTCTCTCTCTGTGCTGTAGGTCGCTGTCTCCGTTTTACAGGCAGGAGAACTGAAACTCGGAGGCTGGGGTCCTGTCTGACTTCCCTTACCCCATGCTGGCACTGAGTGCCTGAGCTGTCTGGTTGGTAACCTCATTGTTTGTGTTTCAGAACTGCTGCTCCGACTGGCAGGCAAGGACAGGGCTTATTTATCTTTTGTGTGTCCTTCTCTGGCTCAGGGCTAAGCTTCTAGAAGGTTCTAAATCACTTTGTAGTGTATTGAAAGGGCTCATGTTACTCACGCCCCTTTCTTTTTGCAAGTGACACAAACCCAACTCAAATTCACTCTAGCAAAAGACAGTTTACTGAGTCATGTAACCGTGTAACCGGTGGGGTGATGTTGGCTTCAGCCTCCTGGATTCAGCCCTCACTGCCGCCAGGCCTCTGCCTCTCCCCACTTAGCCCTGTGCCTTTTGCTGTGGGGGTTCATTCTCTGGCAGGCTCCTCTCGTGTGCTGTGGAGATGGCCGCCCGCAGCTCTAGGCTGACGTCTGGTGAGCCTGGGCAGGGGAGAGACTCCTAGCAAATATCCCAGGGCAGATTATGAGTGGCCTACCCTGGGGCATGTGGCATGCCTATCTAGGGGCAAGGGGTGTATTAACTAACAGCTCCCCGGCTTGGAGAGGGACAGATGCTGGTTAGATAAAATGGGAAAGTTCCTTTCTACAGATGAGTGTGTGGAAGACTAGATGGATGGAAACATAAAGATGGATGGATGGATGGATGGATGAGCGGATGGACGGAGGAATGGATGGAAGGAAGGGTGGAATGGAATGGATGGATAGGATGGATGAGTGGATGGACAAAGGAATGGATGGAAGGAAGAATGGAATGGCATGGATGGATGGATGAGTGGAGGAGTGGATGGACAGGAATGGATGGAAGGAAGGGTGGAATGGAATGGATGGATGGATGGAAGGATAGACAAATGGAGGGGTGGACACATGGATGATGAATGCACAGAAGGATGGAAGGATGGATGGATGATGGATGAATAGATGGACAGATAGATGGACGAATGGATAGATGGATAGATAGAGGAATGGATGGAAGGCTGGGTGGGTGGGTGGATGGATGACTGAATGAGCACATGGTTAGACAAGACAAACAGATGGAAGTATAGATGAGTGAGTAGATGGTAGATGGACCAGTGGTTAGATGCGTGTGTAGAATAGAGAGGTGGCTCGTTGGATGTAACCCCTCCCCCGCCTTCCTTAGGGGCTCTCTGGGCAGAGCTATCTGCATGATAATGACCCTGTTGGGTCTTCCTCTTGGTCAACAACCTGCCTAGGCTCTGAACCCCATCTAAACCTTCACTATGCATCAAGGTTATCTCCGCTCCTTTCTCTGCGTCAGAATTACTGTTCTCTCAGCGTAAAATGATGCCTGGTTATCTTAGAAAAGCAGAAGGCGAGGAGCTTGCAAAAGCAAACAAAAAGTCATCATCATGGTGCTGGCCTCCGGGGAGACCCAGTGTTGATAGCTGCTGGGTGTCTCTCTGGTGGCTCTTTTCTGACAGCCATAAGCTCCAGTGTTGGCTTCCCCCTACCTCTGTTTAGGGAGTGCCAGGGCTCAGGGACCTGGGCTGGCCAGGCTCACTTGGCCACAGCGAGAGGCGGTGCTGCAGAGATGTAAAACAGAAGGCGGACCAGGAGAAGGCGTCGGCCTTTGGGACATCCCTTGGGTGGTATGTGTTTGTTTCAACAAGGCCACAGCGAGCTAAGCTTTTTTATGACTCCTTCCTTGGGAGCTGCCTTCTGAACCCCAGAGAATATCCAAAGAGAAGCTCTGGCCGCAGCTTCCCAGGGGACTCACTTTGAAAAGGCCAGCCCTTGTTTATCTGAAAGTAAATGTTGTGTCCACTTGACATCTACTCCCACTGGACCTCCATCTTCCTAGTGGGGAGTATAGGACCCCAGCTGTCCCAGGCAGATGCAGCCTCTGACATCGTCGGATGGGTGGATGGACAGGGGTTGATGGCCAGCACAGGCTGTGAGTGTCCAGAGTGAGGGAGGAACAGGGCTGCTCCCTGGTGGCTTGTCCTGCTCAGGCAGGGTGCGGGCTCGGGAGCAAAATGGACAGACCCTCCAGGCCGGATCTCCTGCCACGTGGTCCCAGGGAGGCCCAGTAGACCCAGCTCCTGTGTGAGGACTGGTAGCTTCCCCCTCCCATCGAGGTGCTCCTTACTAGGCTCCAGTGAAACAGCAGTCCCCTGCACTGTACATGGCTGAGTGGGCTCCAGTGAAACAGCAGTCCCCTGCACTGTACGTGGCTCTTCTGCCTAGAGTGCCAGCTCCAAGTGTCAGTTCAAAAGCCACTTCCTCCCGGAGGCCTCCCTGACCACCCCAGCTTTCTTAGCTTCCTTCTACCCAGGTTGCATCTTCAGGATTTCAACCCTATGGTAGTATCCTTTCTGATCCAAATGAATGAATGAATGGCCCCACATGTGAATGAATGAATGGCCCAGGTGTGAATGACTGAATGGTCCCAGGTTGTGCAAAGTGCGTGATCCTGGGCAATATACACATGGCAGAGACCACCTGGGCGTCTAGGTGCGCAGCTGAGATCAGGGTGACAGTCAGCAGGCGAGGGCAGGGAGACCTTGGCTTTGGTCCCAGTGGCCTTGCTGGGGCTGCTGGTTCCAGACAGGCCCCCCAGCTGGGTCTTGTCCTCTTCAATGCAATGCAGGGGCAGCTCTGGTCCTGGCCTTCTCCTCCCTGCGAATCCCCCTTGCTGCTTCCCTCATGGGACCCTGTGCCTGCAAAGGGAGGTGTCTACCCAGCCTGGTTTGTCAGCCAGCCAGCCACTCATTGCCTCGTTTATTCTTCATCAAATCATTACCCACCCACCAGGCCTTTGCTTGTGGTGAACAGCCCAGTGCCTGCTGGGTTGACAGAATTGTCACCAAAATCAAGGGTTGGAGCAGGGCTGGAGCCCTCAGGTGGAGGCTGGGCAGGGTGGTCCGGCCTTTGGGGATATTTAGAACACTTCCAGAACCCGGTTCTCCTCATGGGGGCGGGAACCGCTCCGACAGCCACATATGCACACGTGTGTCTGTGCGCATATGTGTTCCTGTATGTGCTACACACGTTGTACACTGGGTGCATGTGTGAGGTGTGTGGTATGTTTCCATGTGGCACCTGCGTGAGTGGCGTCCGCATGTGTGTGTGTGCCTGTGGTGTGTGTGGTGGGGAGTGTGTGTGGTAGGATGGAGGCAGTAGGAACAGGCGGACTGACGGACTTTCCCAGAATGATTAATGGCCTTTGGAAGGAGGTGGGTGTCCATCAGATGCTCCTGCCAGGCTCTGGGCTGGCACTTCGCCAGCCTCCTGGCTGGACCAGCCCAGGTGAGGTTTCCTGCCCAGCCCGAGTGGCCGGGGGAGGGGTAGGAAGCCCCTTTGGAGCTGACGCATGCGTGTTCAGTCCTAGGCTCCTCCCACCCCTGCCCCCTGTCCACACATGGCAGGGATCACATGGGCAGGGGCACAGAAGATGGCTCCTCAAACCTGAATGTGCCCCGGAACCAGCCCCCCAGACCCTATATGATAAATGTAGATTCCAAGACCCCCTTAGAATCTCAGGCTCAATAGGATGAGACCAGGACCAGGAAATCTGCATTTTAACAAGCATCGTGGTCATCAGGTTCTGGTGGGCTTTGAATAACCCATCTAGTGCTACGAGGGAGTCTTGGTGCAGGCTGGGAAGGTGTGGGCTCCCTGTCCTCCTGGATTTGCCCCTCGGAGACCCGTCACCCTGGCTCCCTTTACTGCATGACCCTCGGCTAGTCACTTTACCTCTCTGGGCTACTGCCTCATTTTAAAATCAGAGCCTCGTCTGTTACTAGCTTTGGGGCCTCTTTGGGCCTCACCATCTTGGTCTTGGTCTGGGCAGTGGGGATCATGTGACCACCACCTCCCCGCGTTCTCCGTGAGCAAACGCAAGAAGAGCTCCAGCAGCTCCTGGCATGTCCCCTGGGGAGTGGAGTTCCTGCCATTGCTCTTCTGTGCCCTGGAGACAGATCGGTGGTTAGGTGTGGCGGGGTGGCTCCAAGCTGGTGGATCCCACTTACTGTAGCCAAGCACTCTCCATCCCTGTGGGCTGTGTCCTCATTCCCAATTTACAGACAGGAAAACCAAGGTTCAGGGAGGCCCTGTGACTTTCCCAAGGCCAGGAGGACAGATCTCAAAGCCTCTGGCCTCACACTGCCCTTGACCCTCTGGTGGACCAGGAGAGGTTGATGATGCCAGCCCCGCCCCGCCCCGGCGCCCCACCCCCACAGCAGCAGGGAGGGGCCGGCAGCTCTGGGAATGCGGGAAGGCGGGTGGAGGGGGTGGGAGCCGCGGCCGCCAGCGAATACGGCCCAGCTGGGGGATTAGAAGGCATCTGGCTCAGTTTACACCAAAGAAACAAAGGCAGCTGCCGGCGCCTTTATCTACTGCGGAGGGGCGGGGGCTGCCCTGGGCCCCGCTGGGGACCCGGATACTAGAGAGAAGGGCCAATCTGGGCCCTGATCCCCCTCCTGGCTCCCTGCATCGCCATGACCCTCAGAGAGGGGACAACACGTCTCTGGATGGGGGCGGGGTGTTCCTAGGGTGGGGTGAGGTGGAGGGGCAGGGGGTGAGGCTACTCCTTCGGGGCAGGGGTCCTAGGGACCCCTGACTCCTCACTGCTCCCCCTCCCAGACAGCTCCACCCAGCCCGAAATAGGGGTGTCCTTTATGCCCAGGCTGGGGCTCTCAATTACTGAAAGGAAACATCCAATAAAACAAAATCAGAACAAGACACCCCTGGGCTGCCTCTGGCTTCTGGGGAGTGGAGGATGGGCTGGCCTCTTCCCCCACTGCTGGGGGGTGCCGGCTCCCCTGGCGAGGAGGGGTTGCTTCTACCCCCCTACCACCTCAGAGAGGCGTCTCCTCTCCAGACATGGCCTGGGTGGTGTGGGGGGGGGGTAGAAGGGGACAGCGTGTGTGTGTGTGTGTGTGTGTGTGTGTGTGTGTGTGTGTGTGTGTGTGTAGGGGGTGTGTTCTGGCCTCCCGTGCCCCTCCACCGCAGGGAGGCCTCTCCCCGCCAGACCTTGGTGAGGGGATGATCAAGGGGACTGTATGTGTGTCTGTGTGTTGGGGGGGTGTTCTGGCCCCTCCTCTGCCACCATGGGGGTGGGGCTCAGGCTCCCTGTCCCCGCTCCCAGACTCCCGAGGGTGGGGTTGGATTCCGGCCCCTCCCCCAGGCCGTTGGGTGGCGTTCCGGTCCCTTTCCCTCTGCAGCCAGACTAGGAGGTGGGGGGCCCGCCCACCCCAGGAAGCACGGCGGGTGCCAGGCGGGCGAGGCGCCGGCCGGTGAGCGCGGCTGGCTGGAGCCAGGAGCTGACCTTATGGGCGCCGGGGCAGCTGTTCGCGATGCACATCTGGCAGCAGCGCCCGAACCCCGCCCCTCGCTGGCCAGGCGCTACCTTCCAGGAATGCGCGCATCTGGAGAGCGGGGCTGCAGCAGCCGGCGCCCCCTCCGGCGCCAGGCCTGGGGCTGGGGCTCGGGCTGGGCCTGGGGCTGGGACAGGGGCTGGGGCTGGGGCTGGGACTGGGCCTGGGGCTGGGGCTGAAAGTGGACCTGGGCCTGGGGCTGGGGCTGGGGCTGCGGCTGGGGCTGGGGCCGGGGCCAGGCCCTCCCGGATTTCCCGACTCCTCCCTCCCTGGCTGCCTGTGTGGCTGCTGGGCAGGCCGAGAGCTGGGCCACTGGACTGGAAGAGAGGGCATCCAGGCCCAGGTTTCTCCTGGTTGGGGCCCCCATTGTATGGAGGGAGAAACCGAGGCCTGGAGGGGTGAAGCCCCTGGTCCTGGGATACCCTGGCTAACCCCTGTGGTGCGAGCCGTCCCAGCAGATGCCGACTTCCGTGTAAATGTCAAATGAAGACCTGCGCCTGCTCAAGGCCACACAACTTCATTGTCATGTGCCCTGAGTTGCATGGCCCTGGCTAGGCCTGGGTCTGTGGCCTGCTGGGCTAGAAACTCTGAGACTTGGGGTCCTGCTGGGGGCATAAGAAGAATGAAGGCAAGCGCAGCCCGAATCTCCTGTTGTGGGGAGAACAGCCTGTGCACAGGCCTGGGGGTGGGTACACCCCGTGTGTCTTGTGGTGTGGAGGGAACAGTGCACACAGGCTTGTGGGTGGGCGAGGCCAGCGTGGAGGCTGTGAATGCCTGCCCTTGAGTCCCAGCAGCCTGTATTTCTTTGTGCTTTGTGGTAGAGCCATAGGGAGCCATTGAAAGTTCCTGAGCTGGAGAGTGTCCTGTGGAGCCCTGGCCGTGGTTCTCTCTCCAGCCTGGGTGGTGTACCCCAGAGATTATGAGGGAGCAATTCCTACTGCCTGTCAAACCTCTAAAGCCTGCCTCCCATGCACCCACCAGGCCCCCTGGGACCTCTGCCTGGCTCCCCACCTCACCCACCCCTTCCTTAGGCCTCACACCTCGAGCCTCCTGCCCTTGCAGAACTCCTCCTCCTGAATGAACTGTGAGTCACCCGTACCCCAAGTGCATTTGTCACCCTGGCCTCTACCCTAGGGGTTTCCATTTAAAGCTGGTACCACAGGGGACGGAAGAGGCTTCCAGAAAGAACAATGGGCTGTGAGGTGGCTCACACCTATAATCCCAGCACTGTGGGAGGCCAAGGCAGGTAAATCATGAGGTCAGGGGTTCTAGACCAGCCTGGCCAACATGGTGAAACTCCTTCTCTACTAAAAATAAAAATTAGCCGGGTGTGGTGATGGGTGCCTGTAATCCCAGCTACTCGGGAGGCTGAGTCAGGAGAATGGCTTGAACCCGGGAGGTGGAGGTTGCAGTGAGCTGAAATCGAGCCATTGCACTCCAGGCTGGGTAACCCCAGCAAGAGTTTTCTCTGAGTCAGTCAGTCAATCAATAAACAGACAATGGAAGTGGGATGAGAGAGCCTTGCACTGGTGGAGGAGGAGGCTGAGCTGAGCAGGGCCTGGAGGGTGGGGTGGGGCTGCAGTCCTGGGAGCGCATTCTCAGCTGGGGGCTGACAGCCCTGCTTGGGGTCTGGCTTGTCCCTAAGGTACTGGGGAGCCATTGAGATTGAGTGAATGAACGCTCCCTGGGGCAAGATGGGGCTATCCAATGCCCCAGCCCCAGCATCTTCAACAGGGCCTGGGACATCCTAGGAGTTCTCTAATCACTAGTTGAATGAATGAGTGCATCAGTGAATGACTGGAGGGTTTTGTGGGAAGAATGCAGAGGGCTTGGCCCTGGGCAGGGGCCGTGGAGGAGGGAGGGCAGTGAGGAGCTGAGGCCTGGGGTTCTGCCTTGGGCCACTTGGCCAGTGGTGCTGTCGGACCCAAGACAGGCCTGGGGATGGGTGGGTGGGCGGGGGCAGGGGGGAGGTGGCGTCCTGCTAGACACGCTTTCTCTGCCCAGGCTCCCCCGCACCCGGCGCTGGCCAGCCTGCCCTGACCTCCCGGTGTCTCCCCAGCGCCTGCCGCCACCTCCTCCGTCCCCAGAGCCTGTTTGTTTTTCTTCCAGAACCATCGCCTCTCACCAAGGCAGCCGTCCAAGGGGGCAGCGTTCCGGAGACATCCTCTGCTCCCGGACCCCTGCGGCAGCGGCCTGGTGGGGGCTGGTGCTGTGGATGCGTCAGCCCTTGGCCCTGGGATCTGCGGGCAGAATCCGAGCAGAGCAAGCGTGAGGGCGGCCGGGGCCTTGGCGTGTGTTCTGGGAAGGGGCGTTGGAAGCCGCCCTGCTGGTCTTGGCTGCCTCTGCTCGCTCAGCTCTGTCCCCACTGGGGCCGCCGGCCTCTGCGCTCGCCCTCGGAGGAGCCGGGCAGGGTTTGGGTCAGAGCCAGGGCAGAGGAAGGCTTCAGGCCGCCTGCGCAGGGTCTCCCTGGTGGGGCCAGCCCTTGGCCTGTGCCCGGTCAGGGTAGGGGCCCTCAGCAGCGTGGGGGACTCCTGTTCTTCTCATCGCCACCTGAGCTCCCTCCCCCAACTCATTCATCTCGGGGCCCCTCCCTTCCAGTCCTTCCTTCAGCAGATACTTAACGAGCTCCTACTGTGTGCTGGACCCCGACACCACTGCACGCTCTGGGGAGGGCAGCGTGTTTTCTTTTTTCTTTTTTTGGGGGGGATGGAGTCTCGCTCTGTTGCTCAAGCTGGAGTGCAGTGTCCAGATCTCGGCTCACTGCAACCTCCACTTCCCGGGTTCAAGCAATTCTACCGCCTCAGCCTCCCGAGTAGCTGGGATTACAGGCACCCACCACCATGCCCGGCTAATTTGTTTTTTTATTTTTGGTGGAGATGGCGTTATACCATGTTGGCCAGGCTGGTCTCAAACTCCCAACCTCAAGTGATCCAACCCTTCTGCCTTCCAAAGTCCCGGGTTTACAGGCATGTGTCACTGTACCCGGCCTGGCAGTGGCCTTTGCTAGGGGAAGTCATTGAGGGTGGTAATGGGGGCAGTGGCCAGAGATGGGCATTAAAGACCCTCCTAGTGCCAGGGGGCTGCCTCTGGGGACAGGCAGGTATTGAGCACCGGGCACGAGGCAGGGCATGTGAGCAAAGCTGGCACAAACCCCTCCCTGGGGAGCTTGGGGGAAGGTGCCGTAGGGGTGGGGAGGAGTGTCTGCTTCAGGAGCTCTGAGAAGGGATATTGACCTGTGCTTGCACGGCTGTCCTGAGTGCCCTGCGCTCCTCCCCAAAGCCTTTCCTGGATCCTGGCCTCAGGGTCCTGGGGCTGCTATGCTTTCAGGGCTACGTACCTCCCCACCCAACCTGGACTGTAGGAGAGGAGGCTGGGAGAGGTGAGAGCCGGACAGCCAGGCCCGGCCCCACGGGCCCCAGCTCCTGGGGAGTGCTCTTCCAGGGAGTTCTGTCCTTGACCTCGGGGAACCACAGGGATGCAGCCAGGGTTGGGGGTCCTCCCGGGACTGTGATTCTGCTATTCGTCATGATTCAATAGAAATCTCTTCTCCACCTTGATCACCCTGGTTCTCGATCCTGAAATCCTGAAAATCTCAGGTCCCCAACCATTTGAAAGGCTGGTTTTCCAACTTAGGGCTGGAAATGTTTTTGGCCTTGGTCTCCTGGTTACGGGGTGCGTCCTTCTGCATCCGAGCATCAGGCCCGACGTTGTGCTGTGTGCCCTTCACTGGAATGTCTCTGGGCTGTTAGAAGAACCACGGCTGAAGGGCCTAGAGGCGAGACTGCAGCCCTTTGGTGTTACCAGTGGGTGGCTTTAAGCCAGTGACTGAATCTCTCTGAGACTCGACTTGCCTGTCTGTGAAGTGGGACATTGGTGTCGCCCTCCAGGCGTTCCTGTGAAGATGAAATAAGTTAACACGCGTGTCGTGCTTGGCCACTGTCACTGGCTTTTTTGTTTTGTTTTCTGAAATGGGGTGTCACTCCGTCGCCCAGGCTGGAGTACAGTGGCACAATCTCGGCTCACTGCAACCTCTGCCTCCCAGGTTCAAGCCATTCTCTTCCCTCAGTCTCCAGAGCAGCTGGGACTACAGGCACACGCCACCATGCCCGGCTAATTTTTTGTATTTTTAGTAGAGATGGGGTTTCGCCTTATTGCCAGGCTGGTCTAGAACTCCTGACCTTGGGTGATCCACCTGCCTCAGCCTCCCACAGTGCTGGGATTACAGGCATGAGCCTCTGCGACTGCCCGGACTGTCACTGTTCTGAGGACATGTGGGTGCCTCCAGTCATTAGCCCAGGGACTTCCCCATCTGGAGTCCCACGACTTTCCTGCAGATGCTCGGTCCCTCCCCCAGCCACACAGCCACAGCCCTACCCCTCAGCTGGCTCAGGCCCCCTCAGGGTAGGCCAGACTCCCACCAAGGGGGAGGGGAGTGGAGTGTCAGGTCCCAGTGCTTCCGACCGCTGCATTCCTCACCGACCTTCCTACCAGCTTCCCTGTTGGGGTTGACAGCCCAGGAGTCTGGGCAGGGGCGAGGGGCGGGCCACTAGCCTTTCTGAGTCTCAGCTGGATTGAGGGAAGATGGTAGCTTCCGCTGCTAGGGATCTCCTGGACTTAGATGAGATGAAGGGTTGGAGCATGCATGCTCCCTGCGCGGCGCCTCGGGCTCGGTTGGGACGCTGACCATAAGGACTGCCGTTGTCCTGAGCAGAGGCCATCAGAGCGGGTGCTCACCCTTTGTCTGTCTTGGCTGAATTGTATCCAGAGGCTTGTGCTGGGTGGAGGGGATCCCTGGTAACTATGATTCCAGCACATTCGGGGAGCAGAGAGGCTGGACGCAGGACCCAGGGAAGCAGAAATGTGCCTTTCTGTAAGTCAGGGAGAGATGCTTTCATCCCTCTAACTCTCTCTTTAAAAATGCCCTCTTAAGAGCTGCCACCCTAGGCCCTGGTGTCTCTGAGTCCAGCCTGGAAGGCTGGGGAGGCTGGCTTTCATCTTCCAGGATGCCTGTCGTGGTTTTCAAGGGTTTAGCCAGGCTTCCCCCTGAAGCAAACTTCCTTCCTCCCCTGGAGACAGACGGACCTGAGCTTGAACCTGGGTCTGACGCTTCCTAGCTCGTGGCCTTGGGCTCCTTGCCACTCCTCCCAGAACCTCAGTTATTTGTGTCTGTAAAGCCAGGGCTGACAGTTTTTAGCCTAGAGGGCTGTGGTGAGGCACCCAGCATAGCCCCGGGCACCTGGCAGTTGCCCCCTGAAGGCATGGTTCCCTGTGCCACCTCCCAGGACCTTTCTGTCTCTGCCCCGGGGCATTGGGCGCCTCATGCTGGTAGCTAGCAGTCTGCTGTGGTGGGAGCGTTTACACCAGGGAGATGGGCGGCTGCTAAAGCTGGAGTTGTTTATTTTTTTTGGAAAGGCTGTGGGTAAACATTTACCCCACACCGCAGGGAGGGGGTGTTGATGAGTCTCTGAACAAACTGTGTCAGTTGCCCAGTGCGCTCCCCCAGTGCCTGGATTTAGGAATATGTCACTTAGCTAGTAAGCCCCACAATAGGAATTCAAACTCAGGTCTGCATGAATCTGAAATCCTGTACTCCCTGTACTCAGCCCTACTAGGGTGGTCCCGGAGGGCTTCCTGGAGGCGGTATGGCTCCCAACTGGGATTCAAAGGACTTTCTTCCCCAGATCTCTCCTCCTGTGCTCACTGATGGACTAAGGGTGGCTGATGCCCTTTATGGAATCTCACGTCCTACGCTATAGATCCCCTTCCTGGCCACCCCCAGCCCATACTGGGCAGCCTGCCCACCCTTCCTGGTGGCTTCGGGGAGGGGAGGGAGCTGTCCCCTCCGAGGCTGCTCATCTCCCCCAGGCGGATCATGAGGTCAGGAGTTCGAGATCAGCCTGACCAACATGGTGAAACCGGTCTTTACTAAAAATACAAAAATCAGTCAGGCGTGGTGGCAGGCTCCTATAATCCCAGCTACTCAGGAGCCTGAGGCAAGAGAATCCCTTGAACCTGGGAGGTGGAGGTTGCAGTGAGCCGAGATCGTGCCATTGCACTCTCGCCTCAGAGACAAAGCAAAACTTCATCTCAAAAACAAACAGGCAAAGAAGCAAACCCACACGCTTATTAGCCTTCAGTTCTGGAAGTTCAAAATCGTTCTCGCTGAGCCAGGTCACGTTCAGGGTGTCAGTGGGGCGGGTTCTTTCTGGGGACTCCAAGGGAGAATCTCTTTACTTCTAGAGGCTGCCTGTGAGGGGAAGGACATGGGGGACACGGGGCTGACCCCAAATGGGGATGCACACCCCCTTTCTCACGGTTCTGCTGCTGGAACTGTGTCCCTGGCATCCTGGCCTGTGCTGAAGAAGCCGTGGCATGTGGCCGTTCCATACCATGTGCACACAGCAATCCCAGGAGCCCTACACGTGCCCTCCTGAAGGCAGGGCTGGGAAATCAACCCCATCAGCCATGCGTTGGCCTCTATGCAGCAGGAGCTGGGGTGGAAGGAGCTCCCGGAGATGCTCTGAGTGGAGGAGCCTGGAGCAGGCTCTGTGTCTGGCGCTGTGGTTTGTCCGGGCAGGTGAGAATGTGTGTGCACGCATCCATGCACATGTGTACGCATGGCAGATTTTGGGAAGATGCACGGGGAGGGTCCACCGTGGTTATTTTTGAGGAGTCCAAAGAACCTTCACTTTTAACTGTTTCTACTATTTGGCTTTTAAAAAATCATGTGTTGGTCAAGAAAGCACGGTGGCTCACGCCTGTAATCCCAGCACTTAGGGAGGCTGAGGTGGGTAGATCACCTGAGGTCAGGAGTTCAAGACCAGCCTGGCAACATGGAAAAACCTCGTCTCTACTAAAAATGCAAAAATTTGCTAGCGGGTACCTGTAGTCCCAGCTACTAGGGATGCTGAGGCAGGAGAATGACCTGAACGCAGGAGGCAGAGGTTGTAGTGAGCCAAGATGACGCCACTGCTCTCCAGCCTGGGCAACAGAGTGAGACTCCATCTCAAAAAAACAAAAAAATAAAACCAGCAAACAAAAAACATGTGTCTCACTATTTAATAATTCTGAAAGTCTTTGATCTCAAAAGAAATGTATGGGGGCCAGGAGATTATCTTTATTACTGGGTCAAAGCTCAGAAATAAGCGTGGTTGGTTCATTGGGGGTGTCTGGGTGTCTGTCTCTGGTTAGCTGTTCCCTTAGGGTGGCGTACATTTGTCACTAGCTGGAGGGAGCGGGAGGGTCCCCGCAGATCTCACGGTGGCAGGTGCGTGCAGGTTGCTGTGCCCTCGAGCTGTGCACGTCAGCCAGGGCTGCCTGCCACAGTGGTGCCGTGACAGTGGGGTCACGCATGGCCATAGGTCTGCTGCAGGCAGCTTGTAGTGGGGGCGGGATGGTGACCAGCCTGCAGAGAGGAAAGCCAAAGGGTCAGGTGTGTGAGGGGCAGTGTGGGCAAAGGGGTAAACGAAGTCACAGGGTACATTGAGGGGACCCCCAGGGTCAGCACCCCAGGGAGTAGTGGGTGCGCCTCCCCAGACCCCGCTGCATGGCCTGGAGGCCAGGGAGGTAATGAGGTAAGAGTAGGGGACAGCTTTGTGTCCTAGTGAGGAACATGGACAGAGGCCACAGCTCCTGTTTGGCATATCCAGGTCTGCTACCATGTTGGGTGATGCAAGCCATTGCTTACCCCTCTGGGGCCACACGTACCTCCCGAAAGAGGGCCACTCGAGGCAGCTTCCCCCAGAGGTGTGTGTCAGGCCTCCTCCCTCGCCGCCCTCTGTTGGCACGCTCACACTCACGTGCGCTATGGTATTATTTATTGTATTCTTCATATAAACAGGATTCCCCTCAGCCCTTTTTTGGAGACACTGTTGCTCAAAAGACTTCGTCTCAAAAAAAAAAAAAATTATCTGGCGTGATGGCGCATGCCCGTAGTCCCAGCTACTCAGGAGGCTGAGGTGGGAGGATGGCTTGAGCCCAGAGGCCAGGGCCGATGGTGGCATCACTGCACTCCAGCCTGGGTGATAGAGTGAGACCGTCTCAAAAAACAGCAAAACAAGGCGCCCCCGCTCCGCTCGCCATAAGTAAAATGTAGCCAGTGAGGTCTTCCTGGTATAGCTGTGGATGTCCCTGAGCCTCCGCCCTTGCCCCGCTGTTGAAGATGGAGATTGGTGGTGTTCGAGAGGCGCCAAAGCCGGGGCAGCACCTTCCCGAGACGTTCTGCCAGGAGCACAGGGAAGGAAGGTCGCTTGCCGTGTGTGGGCGTGACTCGCGTTTCCACCTGCTCCAGAGGCACAGCCTGTGCCCGGCACATGCCCACCCATGTGTCCCATTACTATTGCTGCTGTTGCCATGGTCCTGTCATCCTTGGAGAAGGAGCTTCTTCCAGACTGTTCTAAAAAACTTCCCCTTTTCTTGCCCCTTTTGATTGGATTTATTAGATGGAAGGTTTCATGCCCTAACCTTGTTTAAAAGCGGTTACAATAAACATTTTAATTCTTAATCTGGTCCTTACTATGTCTTCCATTGCCAGTTAATTGTATGAACCAGACTTGTAACAGATTAGGGACCTTTAATAGAAAAAAAGTGTCTTCTGGTTGGAGGCGGTGGAGGCACCCGGAGGCGCTGCCTGAGGGTGCCTTGTGCAGCTCTGGCAATTCCAGGATGTGGACTCAAGGTGGCGCCAAAGCCCAGCCCTGCTCTTTCCAGTTCTTCACTGGGGGATCTGCCGTGTGTGTGTGTGTGTGTGTGTGTGTGTGTGTGTGTGTGTGTGTGTGTGTTGGGGGTGAGGTGTGTGTATGTGGGGTGTCTGCATGTGTTAGTTCGGGGGCAAGGCGTGTGTGTCTGGTTAGTGGGGGGACAAGGCTTGTGTATGTGTATGGGGGTGTCTGCCTGTGTGTGGGGGCTGTGTGTGTTAGTGGGGGGACAAGGCGTGTGTGTGTGTGTGTATGCGGAGTGTCTGTGTGTTAGGGAGCGAGGCATTGTGTGTGCGTGTATGGGGGTGTCTGCATGTGTTGGGGGCAAGGCATGTGTGTATGTGTGTGTGTATGGGGGTATCTGTGTTAGTAGGTGGTGAGGCGTCTGTGTGTATATGGGGGTGTCTGCGTGTATGTGTGTGTGTATGGGGGTGTCTGTGTTAGGAAATGAGGCGTCTGTGTGTGTGTGTATGGGGGTGTCTGTTAGGGAGCGAGGTGTCTGTGTGTGTGTATGGGGGTGTTTGCGTGTGTGGGGGGCAAGGCGTGTGTGTGTGTGTGTGTGTAGGAGGGTGTGTGTGTTAGGGGGCAAGGCGTGTGTGTGTATGGAGTGTCTGTGTGTGTGTGTGTGTGTTAGTGTGCAGGGCATCTGTGTGTGACTGTGAATGTCTGTGAGTTTCAGGAAACCTGAGACCACACACACAGCACCTGTGTTCTCTTGGGGAGAGTGGTGGAGGTGGGGTGCTGTGGAGGCCCCCCTGCAGGACGCCCCAGCTTCAGGGACCCTGCACACACACACACACGTGCTGTCTGCAGGAGATGTGATTAGCAGATGTTGAGAAGCAGCCGTGATTTATGTCCCCGGTCGTCTAATTACGCCTGGCCCTGGAGGAGCGGAAATGAGGCGCTTTGCAGGGCTGGGAGCCTGAAATCCCGCCGGTGGGGGCTCCGGGCGCCAGACCCAACCCACTCCCACCCTCGGAGGCCCCAGAACCCTAGTGACCTAGAGAGTGCCTGGGGGCAGCCAAGGGCACTGCACCTGGAAGCAATGAAACGGGCCCTCTCTGGGGGCAGGCCTGGGGGAGCTCCCCGCTGCATGTCTGTGGCCCCTGCCGAGCACCAGAGGAAGCAGGGATTCAGGAAATCAGCTCCTCTCTGAGTCCTAGCTGGCTTGTCCCCCACACCACAGCCCAGGGGAGCTTAGTAGCAGGGCTGGGTTGGGTCACCCCTGGCTAATGTCCCCAAGGTGCTTCCCAGCGCTCTTAGAATACAATTTTAAGTCGTGGCCCTGGTGGCTCAGGGGCCTTCCCTAGGTGGGAGCATCACCTTCCTCTCTGACCTGTCGTGTTGCTGCCCCACCCCTAGGGCTGCCGTGGCTGCCGTGGCTGCCATGGCTGCCGCGTGGTGTCCCCGAGGCCTTCCTTGACTGCCTCTGAACACCCCTCTCTGTGCTCTGTTTCCGCCCAGACTCTCACCTCTGGTTTCTCTGGTCACAGATGTCCTGCTCTTGATTTCACGTGGGCTGGGCGCTCTGAGTGGGAGTGTCTGCACTTCCCTGTCCATGCGCTGTCCCAGCGCCTAGAGAAGACCTAGCGATCGGGTGTGCTCGGTCATTGTGTGTTGTCTGGACGGATGGACAGTAAGTGGCACACCCGCCGCAGCAGCGGGAGCTCGTCAGAGCTCGGCGGGGTCTCTCTGCAGGAGAAGGTGGCTTGGAGGATGGCACAGGCTCCAGAAGGCAGTGGCTGCATGTGGGGACCGGGCCTGAGCTGGCGAGGAGGACAGATGAGGGCTGGGCCCGCACGTGGCGCTCCTCGGAGGAGGCCTGGACCCGGCTCACCACACAGGGCCTCCTCTCTCCGAGCCGGGCTCAAGCCACTGCCGCCACTTCCGCTTCTCCCACCCTGGCTCCGAGGGCCTGCCTGTCCCGGGGTTTAGCAGCAGCCTTGGGGCTCCCCAGCCGGCTGGCCCCGGGCAGGCCGCTCACAGCCCCTGCCTCTCATCTGTCACCTCATCACTGCCCCTGGGGCTGCTGTGAGCACTCAGGAGGGGTGCAGGGAGGGAGGGGCTGGGCATGTGGGGTGCGTGCCAGGGGGCTCGTCTGTGAGTGCCTTGGGTCACCCGAGCCCCCTTCTGAGCAGGGCCACAGCCCCTGCACCCAAGCATGTGCCCAAAGCCCCTCTGCGCGGAGGCCCAGGCTGCAGCAGGCAGCGGCTCCACCTGGCCACTTTTGGCTGTAGGAATTCCTCCGGGGCCGACTGCTCAGTGCTGTCAGGTTCAGGACAGCGAGGGGTGACCCTGGCTTTAAAGGAGCTTACCTGAGGCCTGCCTTGCGCCCCAGCTGTCCGCCTGCCTGTGGGGCTGAGGGTGGCGGGTGGGCGGGCCTGCAGGTGCAGACAGGAAAGGACACACGTGACCCTGTTGCTCATCTGCGGGGACCCCACTGGGCAGATGGGCTTGTACCCCTCAGAGAGTCCTCACAGCTGCCTCCCCCCGGCCTCCCTCCGCCTGCCTCTGCCTTTCCCCGTCTCTGACCGTTTCTGTCTTCCACCTCTACCTGCTCTGGCGGGCCGTGTCCTGTGCCGCTGTCCTCACGGGCCGGGTCCCGGCCACCGTCCTCACTGGCTCCATCTCTCTCCCTTTGTCTCTCTCTCCCGTTTTTCCCTCTTCTTGCTGTTTCCTCTTTCTCTTTTCTCTCCCCCTCCTCTCTCTCCCATTTTCTCTCGCACTCCCTCCCTTTCCCTGCCTCTTCCTCCCTCCCTCCCTCTCTCTCTCTCTCTCTCTCTCTCTCTGAGCAGCTGTTACCTAATAGGCTGTTAATGATGATACAGTGAGTGGAAGGCAGCGTCCTGGGGGAGCCACCATGATCTGTGTAATTGGCCTCGGAGGAGACAGAAGTATCTAATATTTACACACCAGCATTGGTCCTCTGGGAACCTTATCTTAGCTGGAACCAAGCAGGGACGGGGTGCTGGCTGGTGCCATCTCCCCACGTTGACATCAGCTCAGAAGGTCTTTAGTTAATGGGAACTGCTTCCTCTCTTTGGGTGAAAATACCAGGGCCCAGCTGAGGTCCTGGGAAGGGTGGAGTCAGTCTTGGGAGTGGTTGATTGGACCAGCCTGTGGGGGCCCCGGGCACCGAGCACCCCCTTGGAGTTGCTGCTCAACTGGCAGGGGGAGGCCTGGAGCTCCAGGCGGTGTTATATGGCAGTAGCCCCCAAGAGTGAGGAACTCGGGGTAAGGGAGACACAGACACAGGAGGCAGCTCCCAGGTGATGCCTTCAGCCTCTGGATCCAGCCGTGCCTGAAGGTCTCCTGCTGCAGACTCTTCATGTTCTAAGTCCACAAAAGCCCTTTTGTTCAGCCAGCGTGAGGCACAACTAAGACATCTTGGCTTTCCCAGGCATGATAGATTTTTAAGCGGCGGCCGCGTTTGTGCCCATTTCATGCCCAGTAACCCAGTATACGCAGCCAGCAGGAACGAAGCTGCCTTAGTGGGCCCAGAGCCTGCCCCTGACTCAGCCTGTTCCCTAAGTCCTATGAGGGAGATAGTGGGGACTCATCGCAGAAGGGGGTGTGGGGTCCCTTACGGAGGCCCAGCTGGACCAGCGCTCAGTGGGCCTGTGCAGGCAGGAACCTCGAGGGGAGGCTGCCGTCAGCCCGTTTGAGAGTGGGACCCTGAGCGGCACGCTGGGATGCCAGCCAGGCCTCTGGGTTCCGGGCGGTGCCTCTCTCCAAAGGCTGCTCCACCACCGGGACTTCTCACAGATCGTCACACGTGGAGCAGCAGCACGGCAGGCAGAGCCCTGGGTTCCCGCCAGGACGCTGGGGGCAGGCGTCAGCCGCTCTGGGGTGGGCCTGGTGCTGGGACTCCCGCTGTCCAGCTGTCCCCACAGTGGGGCATTTGGGAAGGGGGTGTTTGGGTGGCCTTGAGGGCCTGGCTTGGAGTAAGGGCTGCCCCTTCCACAGTCTGTGCCCAAGCGGCACAGGCGTCAGGCCACCCCGCAGTGTGGCAGGCAGATGCCCTCCACGGCCCACCGCACGGGTTGTCCTCCGTGAGGGCGGCAATGTCACAGCTGCAGCAGTCGCTGGTGCGGCAGGACTGAGAGTGATACCAGCTGGGTGCTTCTCAGTACCTCGGTTTCCTTGTCTGTGGCAGGGATGGAAATGGCTCCTGCCTCCCGAGTTGCTGCGGGTCCCCTGGGGTTCGGGCAGGGTTTGTGGAGCAGCGCCCGCCCGGCACCTGCCGCAGACCCCGGGGTTTGTCTGCCTCGGCCTCAGCAGCCCTGCTCAGCTCTCCTCATTTCATCCCCCAGCCAGAGGCCGGGCCGAGCCCTTGGCTGTGCCCTCGAAGAGACCCGTCTTCGCCGTGCCCACACCAGGGAGGGAGGCCACGTGGCCTTTCTTTCAGAAGGGGTGTAGACTTTTCCAGGGGGGCCTGCCGGAGGGTCCCGGGTCCCTGGCGGAGGCTCTTGTGGCGCCCTGCTCACTCCAGCAGCGCACCCCCTCTCTCGCCTGGCCCCCTTGGGACCAGCTGGCGGTTTACAACCAGAGCCACTGGCGGGGCTTCTGTGCTTGGCTCGCCCCGCCCCAGCTGGGTGTTCCCTGATTGCCTGGCGAGGGCTGGGGGTGGAGGCGCCGGGGCCAGGCCTCCCCCAGCCCCAACTGCTGTCTGCAAGCCCCTTGCCGTGGAGACCCCCAAGCACCTTTGTCACGCTGCTGATCATCCAAGCAATATGTGTTCATGCCTTTTCATTTTTATAATTCAGAAATACCCCAATGTATGAAAAATGGCATTTTGTAAGTGCTATTTTAAGTGCAGTTTTTTTATAACAGCCGTATTGAGATATAATTCACATATCATGCAAGCCACTGATTTAAAGTGTAGAGTTGAGTGGTTTTGAGAATATTCACAGAGTTGTGCAGCCATCACCACGATCTAATTCTAGAATATTTCCACCTCTCCCAAAAGAAACCCTGCACCCTTTGCAGTCACGCCCCTCCCACCTCCCCGGTCCCTGGCAACCACCCATTTACTTCTTGTCCGTGAGCCTTGGCCTGTTCCGGACATTTCATTTCATCCATGTGCAATCACAGCATGTGGCCTTCTGTGTCTGGCTTCTTTCACTTGGCATCTGATTTCTGCGGTCATCCGTGTAGCATGGGTCAAGACTTCATTCCTTTTCCAGGCTGAGTAATATTCCACTGTGTGGGCATGCCAGGTCTCGTTGTCTGTTCATCGTGGATGGATGTTTGGGCTGCTCCCTCTCCGGGCTGTTATGAATCGCCCGGCTGTGAGGGCGCCTGTGGATGTGTGTTTCCGTCCCCTCAGGCACGTGCCTTGGAATGGGGTTGCCGGGTGCCTGGGTGTGTGAGTGTTCTACACAGAGTGGTGGCTTCCAGCACTCAGAGGCCCTGCCCTCATGCTGCTCTGTCCTCCCATGATCCCTCAAGGTGACAAAGCTGTCCCTGTGGGCAAGGACTCATGTCTGTTTTCTCTACCACTGTGTCCCAGCACTCAGCACAGACAGCACAGAGTAGGTGCCCAGGAAGCGCCGGGTGAGTGGGCGGCCATATGGCCTGGCACTCACCAGCTGGCTCAGCTGCAGTGCAGTCCTGCTCTCTGTTTCCCTGGGCTCAGCAGAAGGCAAACCTGAGGTCATTCAGCGGAGGTGTGGCTGCGCCGGGGCTCGAACCCTGCTCCACCTGACTCAGAAACCCGGCAGGGCTGGAGAAGGGCAGCAGAGTGACCCTGGGCAAGGGCTGGGCCCAGGGCCTGCCTTCCTGTGGTGGTGCCCCCGGGCCTTGCTGGGCAGTTGGACTCTACCTGCTGGACGCGTGCCCCCATTCACACACAGGCCTCCGCTGCCTGGTGTAGGCCCCGCTTTTCCAAACGCAGGCGGCTCTTCCTCCTTCCCGGGTGGCTCTGCGTCAGGGGGCCCGAGTAACGCAGCAGCTGCCTGGTGGACTGGCACCTGGCTCTTATCCACATTAGGGGGCTGCACACACCCGCTGGGTCTGCAGAACCCCTGCCCCGTCCTCTGGGCGAGGAGGTCCCTGCTGTGTGCTCACAGCCAGCTACTCCCTGGCTGTCAGAGGCCACCCTGCCAGGCGCCATGCACAGGTAGGAACTGCTGTTTGGCTCCATTTTAGAGATGAGGACGTGGAGGCATAGAGAGATGGGTCACTTGCCTGATCTGCACACGCTAATAGATGGTAGAGAGGGGATTTGAACCCCCCGAGTCTGACTCCGGAGACCCAGGACCGACTCCTGCATTGTGGGATTAAACGAAGCTTGGAAACATCGGAGCCTGGTACTGAGTAGATGCTCAGTAAACATCCGCTTCCTGGGAATCTGCTCCATGGGGTCACCCGGCCTGGCTCCCAAGGGACTCTGGTGACCAAGGGGCTGGGGCTGTCACTATGGCTCAGTGTTATGTCCTCCGCAGCACAAAGTTCTGGAATCTTCGTTCCTCCCCTTGTTGCTTATGATGTGTATGCCCATGAACTTAATGTGGAGATGAGCCCTACACACTTCCTGGTTTAAAGAGGTCAACCCCCTGGTCCCCGCCATGATGATCCCCTCGGCGCCCCGGGCAGCTGAGGGAGCTGCAGGCGCCAGCGCTCTGGGGAGCCCAGTTTGAGAAGCTCGAGTCAGGGTCGGGTGTCGGGCCCAGAGGTGCCCTGAAGATCCGCCTTCTGGGGGTCGTCAGCAGGAAGAGGTCAGAGAAGCCCCAGCTGTGGTTTCAGGGGAGGCGGAAAGGGAGGCCATGCCCGTGTGGGGACCGCACATCAGAGCTCTGAACGCTCGAGCCTCCGACATCAGAGAACACCACAGCGTGTCACCCCCCCACCTGCCCCGAGTTACAGGCGCAGTCTGAGGCCGCCGGTGACAGAGGGACCTCCCCTCGGCTCTGTGTCCTCCAGCAAGGTGCTCAGCCCCTCTGAGCCTCACTTTGGCTGCCTGTAAAGTGGGATGACCTCAGGCTGGCTCCCTTGCAGGGGCCTTGGTGAGCTGACACGCGCCCACAGGGAGGTGCAAGGGAGGTGGAGCCTGGGTGGGCTCCCTGCCCTCGGCAGCCCCCAGCCGCTCCCCACAGCTTGCAGGCGTGGCAGCCAGGCGGCTTCAGCTCAGAGCGCCCCCGCCCCCGCCCCCCGCCAGCAGGCTGCTTGCAGGCCCGCTGAAGATGCTGTGGCGGAGAGAGCATATGGCGGGCATATGCCACGCGGGAATGGGCTGCCCACGGGTGGGGGCAGGAGGAGCAGAGAAGGCGCCAAGGCCTGCCTCGCCACTGGTGCTGCACCGCACCCGCCTGGCTTGCTGGGCATGCCTGTGCCCTGGGTCCTGCCCTGGCGTCTGCAGCCCCGCCTGCTTGGGGCCTGGGCTGTGCTGGGCCTCCTGGGTGGTGGGGCACTGTGCCCGCTGCCCGCTAGGTGTCGCTGTCCCCTGCCAGATCCTGTGTAGCTGCAGCCTGTGTGTTCTGGAAATGGGGAGGGGTCTCCAGGGGGACAGGGCTGCTGCTGCAGCCGCCTCCGCTGTCTCCGCCTGGGACCCCTTTGTTTCTTGGCCTCCTCTTCCTGGAGTCCCTCCTGTGCGCTGGTTTCTGGGTGTTGCAGAGGGATGGAGAGGCCTCGTCCTCCCAGGGCTCACCGTGCAAAGGTGGCCTATGACACCGTGTGATTGATGCCACTGGTGGGCGTTCCGGGAGTCTGGGAGAGCTCAGAGGAAGGACATCACGCCCAGCCTCCTTCCTGGAAGACCTGGAGGAGGAGTTAGCCAGGGTGGGGAGGAGGGTGGCAAGCGTGCTTCCGGCGGAGGGAACTGTGCGTGCAAAGGCCAGGAGGTGGCACAGGCTGGGTGCTGTGGGCTCATAGGTGACAAAGGCGGGTCTGGGTGTCTAGAGCGTTGTGTCAGGAGGGTGTGGGATGGAGCTGGAGCAAAAATAGAGGTTGAATCCCCATCTGGAGAAGAATGGGGAGCCTGCCTTGTGGGGCACAGCCTCAGCACCGCCCCATTGACAGCCCGTGTGGAGCACTCACCCTGTTGCAGGCAGCAGCTCACCTCACGTCTCGGGATCACGCTGAAGAGGGCACAGTTTCTACCCTGGTGTACTCTGGTGCACAGAGAGGTCAAGTGACTGGCCTGGGGTCACACAGCCAGACGGCAGAGCTGACAGTAGAGCCCACTCCTGGGAAGCAGGAGCAGGCTGTGGGACCCGGCATTCTCCCTCAGAGCCCCACCTGGCCCCGCCCTCAGCCCAGGTGCCTGCAGACCTGGTTCTCTTGGCTGTCTGGATTGGGACATACATTGACCCTCCAGAAGTTGTCCCCTAGCCTCTCCACATCGCCCCGCACACACCAAGTGCTCAGCGCACATTCTGCCATTTGTCAGGTGACCCTTTGGCATGGCAGCCCCCCTCGGAGGTGTCCCCTGACCCCAAGAGGTCTGGAAATGCATGTCATCAATTGGGTCAAGCAGCTGTGGGCTCTTAGCTTCTGGGGGCCCTTGCCATTGACTGGGGAGGCCGTTAGGAAATCTCACTCCCTGTCCACATGTCCCCCCACCTTACTCGCTGTGCTCCTAAGCCTGGCCACACACCTGTGATGAGGATGGATGCGCTCCTGGGCGGCAGCACCCGCTTGAAATGGGAGGGAATGGCTGGGCGAGGTGGCTCACGCCTGTAGTCCTAGCACTTTGGGAGGCTGAAGTGGGTGGATCACGAGGTCAGGAGCTCGAGGCCATTCTGGATAACGTGGTGAAACGTCATCTCTACTAAAAATACAAAAATTAGCTGGGTGTGGTGGTGCGCACCTGTAATCCCAGCTGCTCGGGAGGCTGAGGCAGGAGAATCGCTTGAGCTGGGGAGGTGGAGGTTGTAGTGAGTCGAGATCGTGTCACTGCCCTCCAGCCTGGTGACAAAGTGAGACTCCATATCAAACAAAAAAAAAAAAAGGAAGAAAAAGAAATGGGAGGGAAACCCAGACCCTATGGTCTGGAAACCTAAAGGGAAGGGCACAGGCGGAGGGCAAGAGGTGGCCTAGAGTCCATGGCGACACTGACACGTGCTGTGCCCATTTGACACCATGGCAGCCTAGGCCCTGGGATGCGTGCCCGGGTCCCTATGCTGCACGTGGAGGGGCATCCAACCTGCTCTGCCCACCACAGCACGCCCGTGAACACTGTCCTGTGTCCCCTGTGATCCCCAGGCAGGGCTTCAGAAGGTGAGGCTGGGGCAGCACCCACCTCTGCTGCCGCGAGCGGTCTCTGCAGGGACCCGCCACCCGCCGGCTCCTGGTGCCTGAGCAGATGGGCCCACAGAGGGGAGGCGGCGGCGGTTGCAGTTGCCAGCTTCCGGCTCCCTGAGGGGCGGGTGTGAGAGGCAGGGATGGAGCGAGTGGCAGAAGCCCAGCCTGCTGTCCACACCTCCCCGCCCGCTCCCCCGCCCTTCCAGAGGCTTCTTCCCCTGCTCCTGCTGCCTGGGAGACCTGGGAGCCCAGAGGCCAGAGCCTGGGCTTAGGAGGCCTAAGAGCGCAGCTGCCGGCCCAGCCTGGCCCAGCTGTCTTCTGGCTGTGTGGCCCAGGACCACTGGTGATACCCTCCCAACTTCAGTTTCGCCATCTGTAAAGTGGGGGTAATGTCAGTGCCTACTTTTCTTTAATCCCATTTTCTTTTTTTTTTGAGACGGGGTCTTGCTCTGTCACCAGGCTAGAGTGTAGTGGCGCAATCTTGGCTCACTGCAACCTCTGCCTCTGGGTTCAAGCGATTCTTCTCCTGGCTAATTTTTTATTTTTATTTTTAGTAGAGACGGGGTTTCACCGTGTTGGTCAGGATGGTCTCAATCTCTTGACTTCATGATCTGCCCGCCTCGGCCTCCCAACGTGCTGGGATTATAGGCGTGAGCCACCGCGCCTGGCCCCTACTTTTCTATTCTTTTCTTTTTTTGTTTTTTTGAGACAGAGTCTCACTCTCACTCAGGCTGGAGTGCAGTGGTGTGATGTATGTGCACTGCAACCTCCGCTTCCCAGGTTCAAGCAGTTCTCTTGCCTCAGCTTCCCGTGTAGCTGGGATTACAGGCTCTCGCCACCACACCCGACTAATTTTTGTATTTTTAGTAGAGGCGAGGTTTCACCATGTTGGCCAGGATGGTCTTGAACTCCTGACCTTATGATCCGCCTGCCTCGGCCTCCTGAAGTGCCGGGATTACAAGTGTGAGCCACACCGCCCGGCCCGTCAGCGCCTGCTTTTCTTTCTTTCTTTTGGTGTGCAGTGGCATGATCACGGCTGGCTGTAGCCTCAACCTCCTGGGCTCAAGCCATCCTCCCACTGCAGCCTCCTGAACAGCTGGGACTACAAGTGTGCGTGACCACACCTGGCTGATTTTTAAATTTTTGTAGAGATGGGGATCTCACGGTGTTGCCCAGGCTGGTCTCAAACCCTTGGGCTCAAGCAGCCAGCAGCTGGGGTGTGGTGGTGCACACCTGTGGTCCCAGCTACTCGGGTGGCGGAGGCAGGAGAATCATTTGAGCCTAGTGGCTTGAGGGAGGCCGTAGTGGACCGTGATAGCACCACTGCCCAAGCAACAGAGTGAGACCCTGTCTCAAAAGCAAAAAAGAGAAGAAAACTCTAGCTGAAATTGGGGGTCTGCCTGAGCATCTGGGACGTTTTGTCATCATTCTTCCAGGCCTCAGTTTATACATACATGGAGGCCTCTCACCTGGAGATTCTAGGGGCCTAGGAGGGGTGGTGTGGTTGGGAGGTCAGGGCCTGGGTTTGGTTCCTCGCTTTGCAGAGTAACCTTGGGCAGCCTGACTCACTTTGGGGTGTCCTCAGTTTCCCCATCTATACAATGGGCAAAACCACCCTTGCTGGGTCGGATGAGGATCTCAATTGGGGGGCAGGGGGACTGTGCACCTGGAAAGGCCAGCAGGCAGCAGGGACCTCCTCACACATCTTCGGAAGGGACAGAGTTGGGCTGAGTCCCCTCCAGCTCCCCAAAATGCGTGAACATGCCCACTGGCCCATCACACCGCCTGGAGTGTCCCAGTTCCCTTGAGGGGCTGACGACATGTTGGAATCACACAGACTGAGTTTGGTCTCAGCCCAGCATCTGTCCTGGCCCCGAACCCCTGAGATGCCCTTCCTGAGCCACCATGAAAGGGTGTTGGGACAATGCTACTGATTCCTTCATTCTTCCACTGAACACGTTCCCACCGGGTCCCAACTATGAGCTGTGGGAACAGCAGCAGGCAAACCCAGCCAAGCTCCGCCCTCCTGCACCCTGTGGCCCCGGCCTCTGCTCCCTGCCACCCCTTCCTGGCTGGCCTCCAGGTGGAGGGGGAGCTGGGGGCCAGGGGCTCCTCTGCCTCCCAAGGCATCAGGAATCCCAACAAGAGCCGCTTCTCCACCTGTGGGAGGAGGAGGGAGAGGGTTGTCAAAGCGGCCGGGCCTGGCAGGGTTCCTAGGTGTCCTACCCGCCCAGCCAGTGACCACCCAGCGGGGTCACCATGCACTCCTGCGAGAGGGACAGGCTTGTCACGTCTGTGCTCGTCAGGCCTGTGAAGGCAGCTGTGGCAGTTAAGCCCCCGCCCTCGTGGCCTCCGTGCCCCAGCCTGACCTTGCCCTCTCCCCATGGGAGGCCAGCTCGTTGTTCTGCCAGCCTCCCCCCTGCCAGCTGCCCTGCCGAGTGGTTGCCATGGCAATCACTCAGCTGTTAGGGGCCCACTGCTCCCCCTTCTTCTCTGGGGGCCGAGCTCTTATGGGAGGCCCCGGGGGCTGCCAGGCTGCAGAGAAGTTCCCCAGAGGCCTCTCTAGGTCCCGGAGAGAGGAGAGGGCCTTGACCTCCGCCCAGGGAGGGTGGGGGCCTGGTGCAAGGGAGGAGGAGGGTTCTGTAGGGCCAGCGTGACTGTGGAAGGGAAAGGTAACATCATGTCACCAGGGGTGGAGGCTGGTGTCACCAGTCTCCAAGGAGCCTGGTGCCTCCCAGCTGCCCGTCTGTGCCCAACTGCACAGCCGCATGGGTGCAGCCCCGCCCCTCCCTGTGCTCGCCCCTTCCCCACGTGCCCACCCCTCCTGCCGTGGGCTCCAGGCACCTGACGACTCTTGTTTTTTTGCATAAAGAGGTCAAGGATCTACACACAGCCAGACAGCAGGTCTCAGAATAAAGACTGTAGTCACAGCTGCCCTGGCGGGTGTGGGCTGGAGGCCCTCATAGCTGCCTCGTTTTGCCCCAGGGCAACCAGGGCACAGAGAGGGTGAGCAGCTTTGCAGAGCTGCACAGCACTGGAAGAGGAGCTGCTTGTCCTGCTGCTGGGGTTTTGTCCTCTGTGGAGGCACCAGTGCCAGATGGGGGCCACACAGATGGCAGAGGAGACAGGCGGTGAGAGCGGTGACAGTCTCGAGGGCAGGGCTGGGTGGTGACACTCAGGCACACAGAGGCCCGACCAGCTTCCTGGAAGAGGAGGACTACCCCAAGGCCTAGGGCTCCATCTGGCCAGCAGCTTCCAGAAAGGGACAGAGCTGAGGCAGTGGAGGAGGGGCTGGTGTCCCTGTGTGAGCCCCACAGGAGGTGGGGGGCCCTGTGAGGCCTGGGCAGGCCCCCTGCAGCCTCACCAGTTGTTGATGGTGGCGCTCCCATCCTGGGCCCACGGCAGCCCACTGGCCCTCCTGAGGTGACACCCGGTGGTCTGGTGGCCTCTGGCCTTGGGTCACTCCATGGCTGTAATTTCTGTGACGCTTGTCAGGTCAAGCATTTCTCTTTTTTTGAGATAGAGTTTCACTCTGTTGCTCAGGCTGGAGTGCGGTGGCGCTATCTTGGCTCACTGCAGACTCTGCCTCCTGGGTTCAAGCGATTCTCCTGCCTCAACCTCTCGAGTTGCTGGGCTTGTAGGTGCCCGCCACCGCGCCTGGCTAATTTTTCTATTATTGGTAGAAATGGGGTTTCACGATGTTGATCAAGTTGGTCTTGAACTCCTCACCTCAGGTGATCCACCTGCCTCGGCCTCCCAGAGAGCTGGGATTATAGGCATGAGCCACCGTGCCCAGCCTGGGTCAAACATTTCAACTCAGCAACTGCTCTGGCAGGAGCGGTTTCCGGGGTGACAGGGGCTGATCCACGGCCCTTTCCAGCCCCCCATGCTCCCAACTCCAGGGAGCACTGTGCCCCTGCCCATGTGCCACCATCTGCCCTCTGCTTCCCTGTTGCCCCTGCACAATGCTGGGAGCCCCAGCCCTGCACCCATCTGGATCGTGGCACTGAGGGCGCAGGAAGTCCATGGGCAGCCTCTGTGCCTGCCTCCAGTTGGGGGCGGAGGACATCTGTGGACCTATCCTGGCCCAGCTGCAGGGAGGAGGGAGAGGTGTTTGGAAAGGCCCGGCCTGGCGTCCTGGGAGAGGGCCTCGGGATGCCCGGCTCCACCATGGCGCGGCCCTAACGGGTCCTGGCTTTTTCCTTCTGGGTGCTGCAGTCCCTGGGCCTAACCCAGTGCTCTAAGTGATCCGCCCTCTTCCCCCCACCGCTGTGCAGGGTCCTGGCAGCCCAGGGTCTGGGCCCTTTCCTCTGCCCTGGGCTGCTCCGTCCCGGGTTGCATTTTGGTAGAGCTTCCTAAACACACGCTTGAGGCTACACCTCTGCTTTGACCCCAGCCACACCCAGCGCCGTGTGCTGGCCTGTCATGCCTACCCTTCGGGGCAGGAGGCCTGGTGCCGCCACTGACTCAGGGTGTGACTCTGCCTCGGTGCCTCAGTACTTCCGTCTGTACAGCGGGCGGTTGCCAGACTCAGCGAGCGAATATCACGCCGTTTTGAGCTGTGCCTAACTTCTGGCAAGGGCTCAGCCAGGTAGCACTTGGCATGTTTCCCCATCCCACAGGGGAGGTGGGTGCGGAGCGGGTAGGGACATCTCCGAGGCAGCCCAGCTGGTTCCGACTGCCAGGTGGTACATCTGTGGGGGCCTCTTGGGAGAGGCCAGGACAGGCTCAGAGTGAGGGGCTGCCACGTGTGGCAGAGGGGACGTGGTGGCCAGCAGGAAGGGGCTGGGCATTGTTGGGTCCCTGCCCATCCCCAGGCCATCAGACTTCATCTGTGTGCACAGGGCACAGGAAATGCCCTCGGACAGACCATCCCACATAGACGGCTGTTCAGGTGCACGCTGAGCACGTTACAGGCTAGAGCCGTCATCACCCCCATTTTACAGATGAGGGAGCTGAGCGGGTTGAGAATATGCCTGTGTTTCTGCAGCTGGGCAGCAGCGGGGCGCATAAGCACCTGTGATTTGGTGCCCGCTTCGGCTGTCTCGGGGGGCTGAACTCTTATGGGTATCCTATGAGATACTCCTTCCTCCCTCTCTCCCTCCCTCCCTCCCTCCCTCCCTCCCTCCCTCCCTCCTTCCTTCCTTCCTTCCTAGATGGAACCTTGCCCTGTTGCCTGGGCTGGAGTGCAGTGGCACCATCTCAGCTCACTGCAACCTCCCCATCCCTGGTTCCAGCAATTATCCTGCCTCAGACTCCCGAGTAGCTGGGATTATAGGCACCTGCCACCACGCCCAACCAATTTTTAACTTTTTAGTAGAGACGGGGTTTCACCCTCTTGGCCAGGCTGGCCTTGAACTCCTAAACTCATGATCCACCTGCCTTAGCCTCCCAAAGTGCTGGAATTACAGACGTGACCCACCGCACTCAGCGTGGTATGTGTATTTCCTCATAGGCTCTCCCCATGCCTTATGTCGGGGTGGTTGTCCCCCCCCACTTACAGCTGGGCACACTGAGTCCTGGCAGGCGAGGTGCCTTGCCCACGGTCACACAGGTAGCAAAAGGGACAGAGCCCGTTTCGAGTCCAGAGGCCAGACTCTTAACGGCTTTGCTGGCATCTCCCCCCGGGTGCTTGGAATGCCCCGAACAAGAAGCCTACTCTTCAAGAATGACTTCTTTCTGAAAACTGACGATGACAAATTATTTTTTTAATGGTTTTAATTTATCCCCCTTTCCTCGGAGAGTGTCAGAGGCAATCTGCTTCCCTCTGCCTCACAGAGCCTCCCTGTCTCTTGTTAGTGGTTCTGCTTTGAACATATTTCCTTTTATCATGTGGTGACACTTGGTGGCAGAGGGCGATTCTGGGAGAGATTGTCGGGGAGGGGGCCAGGCTAGAGTTTGCATCGCTTTTGACAGCTAATTAGTTGTGTGTCTTCGCACCGGGGGGCCTCTCAGATGGCAGGGATCATCGTCACTGCCCTAACGCTGCATGCCGCGACTTCAGAGCAGGCACGCCGTGGCCTCCCTCCCAGCCCCACGCCAGTGATTTCTGGGGTAACAGTTTCCATTTTGGCCACACCATTAGACCTCGGTCTTGTCAGCAGGAGAAGGAGGCAAGGCCTGAACGCCCGATCCCTGGAGCCTGAATTTGCCGACAGATCACAGGGCTCTGGATTTAGCACTCAGACCACAGTGGGAGTCCGAGGCTGCACGTGACCTTGGGCAAATCTGATCCTCCCCACAGCCCAGTTTTCTCATCCGAAATTGGGTATAAGATTGATGCTTGCAGCCAGGCGCAGTGGCTCGCTCCTGTAATCCCAGCACTTTGGGAGGCCGAGAGGGGTGGATCCTGAGGTCAGGAGTTCAAGACCAGCCTGGCCAAGATGTTGAAACCCTGTCTCTACTAAAAATACAAAAAAAAAAAAAAAAATCAGCTGGGTATGGTGGCAGGCACCTATAATTCCAGCTACTTAGGAGGTTGAGGCAGGAGATTTGCTTGAACCTGGGAGGCGGAGGCTGCCGTGAGGCAAGATCATGCCGTTGCAGTCCAGCGTGGGCGACAGAGTGAGACTCCATCTCAAAAAAAAAAAAAAAGAAAGAAAGGGTGGCGCTTGCTCCATCTCTCACAAGTTTGCGGTGAGCACCAGTTGGAAAATGTGTTGCAAGGGGGACTGAAAAGAACCTGGTAGGTGTCTAGCTTCCTCCATTCCGCAATCCAGTGTTAATTGAGCGCCTACTGTATGCCAGGTCCTGTTCTAGGCACAGGGGATGGAGCAGTGGCCAAAGTGGACGGAGGTCCCTGCCCTTGGGGAGCTGAGCTTCCAGCAGGGAAGGAGACAATACGGGAGTAGATAAATAACACACGGATCGCAGATCGCAGGAGGGCGGGGCCCGGCTCCCTCCCCGTGCGCCTGACAGCTAATTAGCAACGCTCAGTGATTAGAGGCTTGGAGAAGAAGGAAGCCCATGTGGGAGGGAGGAAAGTTGCAGCTTCAAAGAGCGTGGTCAGAAAAGGCGTCCCTGAGATCATCCTCATCATCGTGTTAGCGTCGTCCTTGTTTACAGGGATGAGTCGCAAAGATCATCAAACATTTTTTTTTTGGCTTGTTGGAAATACATAGCCTATTACATTACAATTTTTAGGGCAGGGCCTGTGACGCTAGAGCATGCATCCGAGGCCCCCGGAGAGCTGGGGAATCAGGTTGCTGGCAGTCCCCGGAGTTTCCTACTCGGAATCTGCACCTCCGGTGAGTTTCCAGGTGGCCTGGTGGCTGCAGCTGGAGATTCCCTGGTCCAGGCCCAAAGGGACTTGGCTCTTCCATTAAAGCTTGAATTTCTTCTACCCCGGGGGTACCTAGGGTCGGACACTCCAGATGAAATGGCTGCCTTTTCTCTCCCCACCCCTCCCATCCCCTCCCTCCCTTCTATGGAGTCTTGCTCTGTCACCCAGGCTAGAGGGCAGTGGCACCATCTCGGCTCACCACAGCCTCTGCCTCCGTGGTTGCAGCGATTCTCCTGCCTCAGCCTCCCAAGTAGCTGGGATTATGGGCAGGTGACACCATGCCCGGCTAATTTTTGTATTTTTAGTAGAGATGGGGTTTCACCATGTTGGTCAGGCTGATCTGGAACTCCTGACCTGCCTTGGCCTCCCAAAGTGCTGGGATTCCAGGCGTGAGCCGCCACACCCGGTCACTTTGTCTCTTTCGTATTCTTCATTCCAGGTGTCCCCTGCCATCCTGGCCTCACGACGCTGCTGGTTGGCAGGGAGGACAGTGCTGGCACATAGCTTAGTCCAGGGCTGGCCCTGCCAGTTTGGGCCTGGGGAGGCTTCCAGGAAGCAGGGACCCCTCTGCATCTCCAGCAGGGGCTCCACAGACCCCTGGCACTACCAGATAGAGAAGGCAGGGAAGGGTATTCCAAGGGAAGGGGCGCCTCTAGGGGACATTAGGAGTCAGGAATCGTGGGGCACAGCCTATTGGAGGAGGGCTAGGGGGCAGCTGGAGCCATAGTGGGCCCCTCTCAGAGGGTGCTAGGTGTGCTGCCCTGGCCTGAAGTTTCATGTTGGGGCACAGGGGCCGTCGACCCGTGGGGTGTAGTGTGATGTCCCTGGTGTGCAATGTGATATCTGCCCCCACCCCCACCAGCTTAAAAAGCACAAGGAGACACTGCAGAGGACTCTGCCTCAGACTGGCTCAGGGCAGCGGGTGAAGTTGGGGGGAACCCTGGGTCACGCTGGGCAGGCTACTGTGGGGGTACCATGCCTCCACTCCGGGCAGCCCCAGGTATCTGGGTCCAGTCTTGATTTCACATTGATTCCCCAGTGCCACCGCCTCCCTCCTCTGCCAGCCCTCCTCTGCACAGCCTCTCTCTGAAGACCTGGAGCTGCGATCTAAGAGGTGACAGCAGAAGAGCCCAGGGGTGAGAGGAAGGGGCCGCTGCTCGGGCCCTGGGCTCCCATGAAGCCCACTTGCGGGCAGCGGGCGGTCCCTGGCTCGAGCCCTCTCTCCCTGCTCCACTTCCCAGCTGCTGCTGTCCCAGTGTGTGTACAGTCGGCAAAAGGATGTGAAATTGACCCTGCCCCTGTGGGGACCCCTAGTGTCAGGCGTGTGTAGAGTGTGGTCAGCCAGGACCAGGAGGGGCAAGGGGCCTGGGCTGAGTCCTTGCATTTGGAAATCGGACACCCTGGGTCCTTACATGCGTTTGCCTACTTCCATGCTGCGTGAGGCCAGGCAGGAGACTTGGCCTCTCCATGCCTTGGTTTTCTCCTCTGAGAAATGGGACCGTCATGGCAGCCTGAGAGCGCTGCAGCGAAGAGTGAATGAGCAGGCATCTCCGTGGCCCCCCGAGCAGCGTCTGCCATGTTGTAAATGCACAGTAAACGGTAAACGCGAGCTGTTGTCACTGCAGTGGCGTGGGGCTGCTCCCCGGACTGCTGAGCTGGGAGGGGTGCACGGGGGAAGACAATTCTGTCATTCTTAAGGGCAAACAAGTAGCAGAATCAGAACGAGGGCCTGCAGGTGGATCCTCGGAGTGTGGACAGGACGCTGAGACCAGCGTGTTTGCCATGGGAGGGCTTGTCACCAGTCCTGGCTGCCTGCAAGCCAGTTTCATAAACAGAACAGAAAGGAGTTGGCAGCTACCTCCACTGGTGCAGGCAGACGTGGCTGCTGCGAAGGAGGGCTGACTGCTGGGAGACGCTGTCCTCCTCCTGAGCCTCGACCACCCAGGACCCACACCCTGCAGAACCCACCCCTGACATCCCTGCCCCAGTTCAGGCCAACTTCTGGCCTTTTCCAGAATATGCCCAGGTTGTATCTCATAACTGCACAGACTCCTCCTCTGTGCCTTGGGCAAATTCCTCATCTCAGGCATCACTTCCTCCAGGAAGCCTTCCCTGATAGCCCTCTCCAAATCAGCTGGCTCCAGAAGCTGATGCTCCCTCTGCTGTTGCTAGGAGCAGGCACTGAAAGACCACATGTTTGGGGCAGGTTCTGATTTTCATGAGGGATGAACGTTTTGATCGGGCCATAGGGGGCTCTCTGCTGTGCTCAGGAAACAGGGTTCCTGAGCATCCCATGCATCCCTGGTGTCCACACTTGGGTGATGCAGATGACTGAGTTTTCCTGATGAGCAGCCCAGGGCCAGGGCAGGTGAGGTCCCAGGTCCACTGTCACAGGGCTGGGTGGGCCTGGGTCTCTGCAGTCTCTGGCCTTGACATTTTCTGGGTGCACCGTGCCTGGTTCTGCCCAAGATATTTGCTGCACTCCCTGTAAGAGTCGCTGGGTGGCCTGCGGGTCCCTGGACAGACAAAGTGGGATGATGGATTTCAGGCCTCGGCGCCGGGCTCGGGAGGGAGGAAGGGAATTGCTCATGCTGTCACAGGAAGGCCGTTTCAAGGAGCCCAAGACTCCCCAGGGAGGCGGCGGGGGGGCGTGCCCACCCCACTCATCCGAGAGGGGCCTCCCTCCCCAGGAAGGGCAAACTTGTCCCTGTTCCTGACATCTTGGGGGCTATGGTGCCCCCTTCCTGCTCCAGGTGAGGCTGCTGGGCATGTGTATTCTCTTTCTAGCTCGATGGCTTTGCTCATTGCTCAGTTAGAGAAACTGAGGCCTGAGGAGTGGATGAGTGTTTGTTGGGTCCCAGCAGGGAGACCTTTATTCCTTCCCTCCCTGCTTCTGTGGAGCCAGATTGGAGATTGCCAATGGCAAGCATTCCAGAAGCATCCCGAGGCCTCTCTCTAACTGGACGGCGATGGCACTGTCCACCAGGCGGGGAGCAGGGCCAGCACTGGGGGTCTGCGGCATGAAGACCTGTCACCCAGCAGATAAGGGAAGGGTCTGGTGCAGAGCTGGGCTGTGGGCCTCCTAGATGCCCCGTCCTAGCCCTTGCACCCCCTACCTCTCCAGGGAGGGAAGGGGTGGTTTGGGGGCTCGCAGAAAAGGTGAGCATGAAGGTGTGCTGGAGGCGTGGGCAGAGACAGGGTTGCAGGTTCTGATCATATGTGACCTGTGCGTTGAGGCCCGAGAGGCTGCGAGCTGCAGCCACACAGCCAGCTGGTGGAGAGTGGAACCCAGCCTCCGCGTCCTGTGCCCCCTGGTCCCCCCCACGACCCCCCATTTCTGGATGTCTGTTCCTGCTCAGCTGGGGTACTGGAGGGAGCAGGCAGGGGGATGGCTCTGCTCTCAGCCACAGGCCCTTGGGCTCCGAGGCGGCTGGCTCCTTCCTGCCCGGGAGGCTGGGCCTCCAGAGCAGGGGATGCGTCTCCTGCTCAGCTAATTATGTGGAAAATTGGAAGAAATTGCACGAGCCTCAGTGGGAAATGAGGTCAGGGCTGAAGGTCATCGGAGCAGCAGCGGCGGTGGCTGCCTGGGCTGGCCTCCCCCAAGACTTGCATCCCCAGCCACCTCCCCACCAGAGTGCCCAGGCAGTGGGGGTGGCAGCAGATAGCTGACCTCCCCTGCCTCCGGCATGTTTTCCAAAACCATAAAAATCCAGAAGCAAAGTGGACCAGCTTTCCCACCCCTGCTGTGCCCCCGCCTGCCTGAGTCTCTTCTTTTCTCTGTCATCCCCTCGGTGGATTCCCAAGGATACCTGGCACGGAGGGGCTGGCAGGAAGGAAAGGAGGGCGGTGACGGTGGGGGGCGGGGAGGTACCTGTGTGCGCATGTGTGCGAGGTGGATTAAAGGACAGTCACGCTCCTTAGCCACCCCTGCAAGCTTGCAGCTAGCTGCTCTCTCCCCCAGCACCTGCTTCAGCAAGCATTTATTGAGCACCTACTATGTGCTGGGCATTGACCTGCCCTTCCTTCCTGCTGTACTCACTTTTCTCCATTCTCTTGAACACATCCAAGCTTTCCCTGACCCCTGTGGTGTTTCCTTTGCTCAGCCAACTCCTATTCATCTTTCAGAACCCACTGCAGGCAGCCCCTCCTCAAACGACCAGGACACTGAATTGATATGCTCTTACTGTGCAGGGGCATCAGAATGTGGTGGTTAAACATGAACCATGAACCAGATGCCAGATTCACCCCAGCCGTGCCACAGACTAACTGCTGGCCCCAGCTAAGTGGCCCCTCTGAACCTCGGTTTCTTCATCTGGGAGATGGGGCTAACAGCAGTGCCCACTTCAGAGGGTTGTTGCCAGGATTAAATGAGTGATACTTGTTAAGAGCTCATGTCACCACCTGGCATGGCCCAGAGGCTGCCAGGCTTTGCCCCGCTTGGTAAGGAGGTGGGTTCACCGTGCCCGCCTCCCCCCGCTCTGCCGTGCAGCCTCTGTATTTGGTCAGACGGTGCTGTCCATCCTGCTGCCCTGGGGGATTGCCTTGGAGCTCCCCAAGGGCCTGGACGATTCACCTGCTGGCACAGCCTCAGCAGGAGGGGTGCGGCTATCCAGGCACCCTCTGCCCTCCTCAGTGGGCATTGGTTCTGTCGGTGCCCAGCCCACTGGGTGAGAACCCATGAGCCACTCCCGTTCCGGGTGGACTCTGGGACCCCCTTGTTCTCTCCACACTCAAAGCTACCCAGACAGAGGACCTGAAGGATGGGACCTATTTCTACTTGGTGGCGGGGCAGGGGGCTAGGCTTGCCCCTGCATTCCATCAGGTTCTGATTTTTTGTTTGTTTGTTTGAGACAGAGTCTCCCTCAATTACCCAGACTGGAGTGCAGTGGTGCAGTCTTGGCTCACTGTAACCTCTGCCTCCTGGGTTCAAGTGATTCTCCTGCCTCAGCCTCCCAAGTAGCTGGAATTATACATGTGTGCCAACATGCCCGGCTAGGTATTTTTTGTATTTTTAGTAGAGACAGGGTTTCACCATATTGGTCAGGCTGGTCTCGAGCTCCTGACCTCATGATCCACCCACCTCAGCCTCCCAAAGTGCTGGGATTACAGGCATGAGCCACTGTGCACGGCCCAGTTCTGATTTTAATGACGGAAGGAGGAGGCTGCAGAAAACACCAGGAGGGAGGAAAGGATGGGTCTGTGTTATCTTCCGAGTCAGGGGCTTTCTGGACAGTGACCCTGGGGTGGACGTGGCATCCATTTTACAGATGGCCAAACCGAGCGTCAGGGCCATTCAGAAACTTGCCCGAGGCCACACGAGAACCACACAGTTTTTTTCTTTTATTACCATGCCATCTAATATGGGGAGATGAAAATAAATGAGCCGCCCCCACCTCCAATTTACTCCTTTGATTGACAGAGGCGGCCTCCTGAGGGCTGCCGGGTCCCTCCTGGGGGAGCATCCCACATCCTTCCCCTGTGTCCCGAGATGGTGAGATGACCTCCCCAGTGGCATCAGAGGCAGGCTGGGAGGCGGGTGTAATTGACTTGTAACGTACAGACCGTGGCAGGCTGTCATCTGCGTCAGCGCAGGGTGGGAATGCGCCTGTTAGCATGCGCGCGCGCGCGCGTGTGTGTGTGTGTGTGTGTGTGTGTGTGTGTGAGAGAGAGAGAGAGAGAGAGAGAGAGAGAGAGACACAGAGAGAGAGAGAGTTCTCACCTTTATGTTTTACGGAGATAACCAACACTCTTTCCTGTTAGGGAGATTCTTAGAAACCCAGGACAGAACAGGAGACTCCTGACCCCCTGGTGTTGCCTCCTGTGCTCTGCATGGATGGCCCTCCCCTTGCCCCCGAAGCCCCTCTGTCCAGCCTTCTGTGCCCACCTTGAAGCCCAAGCCATGGGGAATGGGCTGCCAGTGTCCCTGAAGAGGAACTGCCCAGATACCTTTGTGCCTGGCACTCCAGCAGGCCTCCTGGAGTCTCTGGGCTCCTGCCCTGGGGCAGCACCAGGCCTTGTCGAGAGAGGTGGCACCATAGGTGGGATGCCCGTGCCCTACACATACACGCTGTGTTGATGACCAAGCAACACCCGAGGCAGTGTCAACACGTAGCCGCATTCTGTGGACACTTGAGAGGGCTATCATGGTTTGCATAGCCGGCCCATGTTACAGGTATGAAGACCGAGGCTGGAGAAGGTGAGGGACGTGCCTGAGGCCACACTGTTGGTAGAGCTAGGATTCAAATCCAGGTCTGCTGGATTCCACCCCATGCATCTCCTTGGGTGCAGCCATGCTGCCTTCTGCTGTACGGCCTATGTGGCTTCGCTCCTCTGGGCTCACCCTGGCCAGAAGGGACTGGACAGATGCTCAGTGGTAACCTCCGGCCTCCTGAGCAGATCCTGGGGCTCCTGCCTGCCACGACACAATTCCATGGCCTCTGGGGGGCAAAACAGCCCCACCCAGGCTCCCAGCACGTGCCCATCTTTTGAGGCCCAGTTGATGAGTGCAGTGACCTGCTCTCCCTGTCTGATGGATAGAGAGCCTCCCTCCCAGTGTCTTTCTTCTCCTGGACATTGGCCCCAGCAGCATCCAAGGCTCCGCTCTGTCTGCTTGGGTGGCTCTCCGAGGACACAGCCCTTGCAGAGTTCCGCACAGCGAGCCTGGGATGCTGCCGTAGCCAGAGGTAGATTTTTCCATTTGCATCCTCCTTTCAAATGTTTTCAGAATCTGGAAACAATTAAAGCGGCCCAGTGGGGCTGATTTTATTAAATCAAAGCTCTGGGGCTGTTGAATTTGTTGGATTGATGTTGCCCTGGGCTGGCTGCTTTGTTAATGTTCTGTCCTGCGTGCGGCCTTGAAGGAAACACACAGGAGAGGGAGGAAAAATCCATTTAATCATCCTCAGAAGCCCAGCTCCCGCCCGCTGGAGAGAATGTCGCCCTGGGTATTTCCGGGGTGGGAGAGGTTCCTCACGAGGTCTTGCCATCCACTCGGGAAAGAGCAGTTTCTAAATGTGCCTGTCTGCCTCCTCCGACAGCCCATCCATCCCGCACTAGACGGAGGCAGGCGGACACGGAAAGAAGGCACCCGGTGCGGGCACGGAGACCTGGCTTCGGGCACCTGCCTCCTCTGTGCTAGCTCAGCCAGCGTTTCTTCATTTCTCTACTGGTGCTGATCCCCCCATCTTAGTGAGGCAGAGCGAATGCTGTCAGACTGTGTCCCCAAAAGGATCTCTTTGCCTAGGTGCTTTCTGTGGCCCGGGAGCCCACCTGGCCTGGAGGAGGCCAGAAGTCCTGGAAGGCGAACGCCCTGGGGAGGAGCCCTTTACTGACATCTGTGGGAGCTGGTGTATAACCAGATCCCTCCTGTGGGTGGACCGCGAACGCGTGTCTTTCACGGTGGGTCCCAGAGCTCCTGGGCAGGATCTGGTTGCAGTTGCCCACAAGGGTGTCTGGCTCAAGGCCACCCTCTCTCCCGGCCTCTTACTTGCCTGCCCCTCTTCCCTGCACTCCTGCCTGTTGGACATCACTGCTCACATGAATGGCTTTACTCGGACCTTCCTCTCGGTCGGCTCCTTGGGGTTCTGTGGGACACAGAGGTGTGTTCAGAGTCTGGTACGGGAAGCTCAGGGCTTGGGAACTGGTGGGAAGTGTGACTGTGATTGTTGGATCAGCAGCAGGACTTTTGGAGGTGAAAGGAGAGGCATCCCCAAAGCCTGAACCACCTGCCACGGCACGGGAGTGGCAGCACTGATGAGACCTTTGCAGCCTGCACTGGCTTTCCTGCAGCTTGGCCGAGTGTCCTGAGAGGCGGAGGTAGTCGGGCCATACGTACAGGAGCTTAAAGCTGGAAACAGGCTCAGAGACACCAGGGGCCTGTGGGGTCACACAGCCAGCTGGGGCCTGTGACAGGTGCCATGACCCCCACCTCTGCCACCTTCCACCCTCTCTCGGGCACCTGTGACAGAGAGAGAGTGGGGAGAGCAGTGCCGCCTAGAGGGAGGGAGGGAATGAGGAAGCTGGGGTCGGGCTATGGTGGTTCTTGGTCACCAACAATGGGTCACATTCTGGGTAAGATGCACCTTGTTCTAAGGGCAGCAGCCGGAGGCCCCAGGGCCAGGGTGGAGGCACCTCAGGAGCATCTTCGGGGACTGCAGGCGTCTACAGGATGACTTTCTGCAGGAGTTCCCCTGCCAAGCCCCCGTCTCGCCCCTTCCCTCCGGCACCCTGCAGGCCGTGCCGCCAGCCCGAGCACAGATGGCCCAGACCCGAGCCCCACGTTGCCATCATCATCACCATTCAGCTACCATTAGCTGGGGGCACAGGCAGGCCCACAGGCTCTGCTTGGGATGGCAGGGTCTGAGCTGCACACTTCCCAGCATGGAGGGGTGGGGGCTCCTGTCTTTGGCCATGCTCTGGAAGGGTTTCGAGCATGGTGGTTTTCCACGTCTGAAGGAGCCTCTGGCCATGGAGTTGTCGGCTTTTGCCATTCCTGGAGTGAATCTTTGGACAGCTTTCTGCTGTTTCTGCCGTGATTCCAGGTCTGTCTGCGTTTCTACTTGGGTGAATGCTGGCAGTTTCTGTTTTCCTGGAAAACTGGTTTTGGTGAGATCTTTCTACATGTCACCCTTTAGCCATAGGTGGCATGCTAAACCTTCTGAATGTCCGAGGGATGGTGCCTGGGGTCCCTCAGGCCCAGGCAGCGGGAGGGGTGGAGCTGTGCCCAGAGCCGGCCCATTCCGGAGGTGCTGCAGGTCTGTGTGCACGGAGGCCAGGCTGGCTGTGGGCTGCCCCTGGCGCCTGGGACCCACGGGAGGAAAGAGAACCCAAAGCCATCCTTGCAAGGGTGCCCTACGTTTTCTCAGGGAAGAATTGAAGCCGTGACTGGCCGGGAGTTGACAAAATAGGAGCCTAGAGGTGGGAGACCCCAGGCTAACTGCCCGGCCTCTCCGGGCCCTGCTGTCCCCGTTGCTAGGGTTGGGGGTGGCTGAAGACTGAAAACGGCGCGGCTGCACCGCTGAAAGTCAGCACAGCGTCCGCTTCGAAGAGTAGATTTCACTGTGTGTAATTACACGGCCCCGGTCAATCTGACCTTAGGACAAGTTAAAGGAACGTGTGCCCAGATGTTCACAATGGCATTATGTATAGTGGCCAAAAGGTGGAAACACCCCACGTGTCGTAATGACAGAGAACTGAAACGTGGCCGCTCCATGCAGTGGAATATTAGCCATGAAAAGGGGTGGAGCCCAGACCCATGGTGCAGGTGGATGGACCTTGAAAACGTCACGCTGAGGGGCAGAAGCCAGTCACCAGAGCTGTCTGGTATACGAGTCTGTTCATATGCGATGTCCAGAACAGGCCAGTCCACAGTGTCGGAAAGCACACTGGTGCTGCCAGGGGCTGGGAGGAGGGGGAAGAGGAGCGACTGCTCAGGGGCACAGGGTCTCCTTTTAGGTATGAAAAAGTTCTGGAACGAGATGGGGGTAATGGCGGCATAGCATTGTGAAGGCCTGAGTGCCGCTGAATTGTACACGTGAACATGGCTGGGCATGGTGGCTCACTCCTGTAATCCCAGCACTCTGTAAGGCCGAGGCGGGTAGATCACTTGAGGTCAGGAGTTCGAGACCAGCCTGACTAACATGGAGAAACCCCGTCTCTACTAAAAATACAAACTTAGCTGGATGTGACAGCAGGTACCTGTAATCCCAGGTTCTCAGGAGGCTGAGGCAGGAGAATCACTTAAACCTGGGAGATGGAAGTTGCAGTGACCTGAGATCATACCACTGCACTCCAGCCTGGACTACAAGAGTGAAATTCCATCTAAAAAATAAATAGGTAAATAAAATAAAATAGAAAAAGTTAAAGGAGGGAAAGGATGTATTGATGTATTTATTGAGTACTTGGCCAGATGGCTTCGGTGACTCTCTTAAGACCTGGCTCGGAAGCATTTGGGCCCAGGGGTTCCAGTAGCTGTGCACTTTGCTACCTGTCGGGTTTAGGAATGGGCTCAGGAGGGTCAGGAGGGCCGTGAACGGGCAGCTGTCAAGGCCTCTGTGGGCAGGGGCCCTGGCAGTTGAAGGGATGCCCAGGCTCCCACGTGGGATGGGCAGCTGAGTCTCAGCCGTGCTAACAGGGCCTAGGTGCCTGCCCCCCTCTTGCCACTGGGAGGAACTAAGACCAGAGTGCTGGTCCAGGGTGACCCTGAGGCTGCCTCAGCTCACCTGCTGAGTCCTGGACCCTGCAGATGCACGCGGGGCCTGGCCCTCACTGCCCGCTGTCCCAGTTCTGGCTCCTCCTGCAGTTCCTGGAACCAGACCAGGCGTTTTCTGCAGTTTCTCCGTCAGCAGCCTTGAGGCTCAAAGCAATCCTTGTTACGGCTCCTCGGCGACCGGTGCCCAGAGCCAGGAGTCCGTCCGGTGTGAGAGGCCCCACGCTGTTCTGCTGTGGCTGGCCAGGGGGCATGACACGGAGCGTCAGCTGATCCGCAGATGCAGACCTGGGCCTGCGCGGGCCCCATGCCCAGACAGAGGACAATTCCCCTGCACCATGCGGCCTGCAGTCTTACTCTCAAAGCACACAGGCCTTGGAACTGAGAGGAGCCGGGACAGCTCCCTTCCAGGACAGCCAGCCAGGGCTCCAGCAGCCCCCGCTCCTCCACACTGAAGGAAGGACAGGACAGAGAAGCTGGGCAGAGGGCAGGCAGGGGACAGAGCCCAGGCAGAGGATACCGAGGGGGCAAAGGCTGTGCCCGGACAGCATGAGCCGGGGTGCTGAGGGCTCACCCCCTTGGCACTGACAAGGAGCTCCTTGGAGGAAGGGCCTGGACTTTGCAGAAGTACCCGACCTGCCTCACTGGGCAAGCCACTGAGTTCAAATGGCACCAATGAAAAGAGAGACGATCCCGGACCTAGCACCCAGCATGGCACACTTCTCCCTGCCGAGTCCTCTCTGGCCCCATCCTCAGGGCCCTTGGGGTCAAAGTTGATTTCCAGAGGTCTGTCCTGGAGGTGGGGAGGTAGTTAGGGTGAGGGAACCCCAGGGACTGAATCAGGGCACGTAAAGGTGCAGCCCCCTACGAGGGGCCCGGGATGAGGTGGAAACTAAGTGCCACCGGAGTGCCAAGCCCCATGCCCCCAGCAGATGGCGCCCTCAGCCTGGGAAGGGAAGGGCTTGGCTGGGAGGAGGGTGGCGGGGGGTGGGGGGTTGGAAGCCCTGCCTGCTGGCTGCCCTCTGCTCTCTGGCCTGGTTCCCTTCTGCACAGGTGGGTGCTGTGCCTCATGCTCAGGGCTGCAGGCAAAGTTAGAGGGGGTGCTGCCTACGTCCTTGGGCCTCAGGGTTCCCCTACCAGCGATGGGTAAGCAGGGACTGAGAGACAGTGGAGGCCTGTGCCAGCCCAGTGCCTGGGATGTAGCCAGAGCCACGGAGAAAACGGTCCTGTTGGATTTCTTGGGTCTTATTAGATTTCCTTGGGATTTGCATCCCCACTTTGCAGATGGGGAAACTGACGCCCAGAGAGGTTGAGTGCATTGCCCAAGGTCACACAGCTGGGAGCACCAGGCCAGGCCAGTTGTTTCCACCTTGCAGGGCAGCTGGAAGACCCTCCTGTGGCTGCCAAGTGTTGCTGTGTGCACTGTTTAAGCACCTGACATCAATCTCCTCACTTGCTGCAACGGGTACAACTGCGGAGGGGGAAACTGAGGTAGGAGGACCTCAGGAAGGCGCCCTGGGAGCCTCTGAGCCAGTACGCAGTGGACCAGGAAGTCTGGCCCCGAGCTCAGCCAGGTCAGCGATTCATCCGCTGCACGGTTTTGCTGAGCACCGCCGTGTACTGCCTGCTGCCCCAGAGCCTGCTGCTGCGAATGAAACGCACGGAGTCAGCTCGTGAGTCACTGAGCAGGTTCAGCCCACGCAGGCCCTCGGCAGCAGTGTTAAGGATATTTGATGCAGAAGGGAACCGGGTTTGGGGTGACCTCCCCATGATGACCGTGAGGGGCCAGTAGAGGCAAGTGGCCGGGAAGGGTGTGGAGGATGCTACAGTGGCGGGAGACAGGACGGACCCCTGTGCTGCTGTCAGCGTGGGCCAGGGCAGGGCCCTCAGAGGGATGTGGGGTGGCCCAGCAGCCAGATGTCACCCAGAGCTCCTTAAGACATGCCCCACCCAGGCCTCCTGATTCAGGAGCCTCGCACTGGGGCTCTGAAAGGCAGGTGTCCTCAGAATCCCACACACATTCAAGTTGGAGAGCCCCCAAGGCTGGGCTCTAGAGAAGGTGCTGGGCAGGGTGGGTGGCCAGGAGGGGACCGTGCAGCCAGGCCAGGCCTGGGGGCTTTGTTCTGAAAGCAGGAGGACCCTGGGGGTTTCAGGTTGCAGGAATAGAGGATCAGATGGCATTTTCAAAGTCCCTAACAGCTGCTCCAGAATGGACTGGATCTGGGGAAAGGGCTGGGGGAGGGGCGTAGGGGACACCTGGCCCATCAGAGGCCCCTGAGACCCCCCCGGCCGGTCTGTGGAGTGGGGAGAAATGGAGAAGAGGCTGGGGCAGGGTGAGGCAGGGGTGGGTCGGGGAACTGTAGGGCTACCCACGGGAAGGAGAGTCTCTCCCGGGTTTCTGGCTGGCGCCTCTGGACAGGCCCCGGCTGGGTCACATTTTGCATGCGGAGAGTTGGGGTGTCTTGGAGCCCTCCACAGGAGCCCTGAAGGAGGGACTGCAGTTCCAGGGTCTGTGAGGGCCAGAACCCACTCCATGAAAGGTAGAAGGGGCTGAGCGGCTGGTCTGGTGGGGACCGTCACTTGCATGCTGGCTGTGCACAGGCCAAGCCCGTGCTGCTAAGATGTGTATGTGAGCCAGCTGGGGCCAGGCCCGGGACCCTGAATTTCTAAAACACTCCCAGTGTTGCCCATGATGCTGAGTCAGGGCCTCACTCTGAAGGCCTCCCGCCTACCACAGATGCCTCAGGCAGTCCCCCTTCCAAGCCACCCGGAAGAGCCCCTGTGTTCCAGCTGGGCAGGCTGGCAGGGGGTGGGTGTGTGGTCTGCCGGGGAGCCCCCACCCCCACGAAGCATCTCCTCTTTGCTTTATGTCTTTTTTTTTTTTTTTTTGAGACGGAGTTTCACTCATGTTACCCAGGCTGGAGTGCAATGGCGCGATCTTGGCTCACCGCAACCTCCGCCTCCTGGGTTCAGGCAATTCTCCTGCCTCAGCCTCCCGAGTAGCTGGGATTACAGGCACGCGCCACCATGCCCAGCTAATTTTTTGTATTTTTAGTAGAGACGGGGTTTCACCATGTTGACCAGGATGGTCTCGATCTCTTGACCTCGTGATCCACCCGCCTTGGCCTCCCAAAGTGCTGGGATTACAGGCTTGAGCCACCGCGCCCGGCCTGCTTTATGTCTTTCTAGCAGCTCAGGGCTGTTTCTCTGCTGCCCCTGCCTTCGAGCTCTGTCTGGGCCAGCCCTCAGCCTCCACGTGGTCCATGCCCGTGGCAGACCCCAGGCTGGCCGTAGGACATGAGCTGCTGCTGGGCCTCTGCCTGGGACTGGGCTGTGGATTCCTCCCGTCCTCTACCTCGGGGCTCCTTCCTGCTGGGGGCAGCGGGTCCCTGGGTCCCATGTGTGCACACGGAAGGGAATGAGTGGGAAAGCAGGCAGCCACATAGGCTTCCCAGCTCCGTGTACAGGAGTCACAGTATTGGTGGCATGTGTTCCAACTGTGTCGCCAATTTTAACCTTACAGCTGTCCTGCCAGGGAGGTCCTGGGCTTGGCCCCGTTTTACAGGTGAGAAGATGGAGGAGAGGGGCCCATGTCCCTGGCTGAAGTCCAGGATCTGAATGCAAGCTGGTGAGGCCCCCTGGACTGAGCCTGCTACAGTGCCAGGGGACAGGGGTGCTGCCCTCTGACCCAGGCCCTCTGCAGGGCATGGCCTGAGACCCTCTGCTCTTGCTCCTGAGTAGTGGGGCCACTCTGGCGGGAGCGCCGGCGATCCCTCTCCACGAGCGCCTGAAGCAGGGTGCCCTGCGCACCGTTACTGAGCAGTGCGTTGCTTCTCTGTTTTTGTGTGTATTTGCCTGTTTTTCGTCAGCTTTTTTAAGAAAGAAGACATTGCCTTTAGTAAGACAGGTTTTAAGGAAAGCTTTGAGCCTCATCGGACTCTATAAGCGGAATTCGCGAGGTTTATTTTTGGTTTTGTTTACCCCCAGATTTTTCAGGGGTATGTTTTTATCCCAGATACTTTGCATGAGCCTCATAAGCTTCATAAACACACAGTTAAAAATCCCAAACCAATTCCGATGCAGTTCAGTGTCTTAAATTATCAATGAGAGTAATCTAGCAAAGACTTCCTGTCCAAAGTATTTGCCGGTTATTTATTTCTCAAGAGAAACTATTTTTTAAATCACTTGTTCCCGTTTCGTAGTTCAGGGACACAGGTCAGTGACAAATGTTTAGATAACTCAGCCCAAAGAGATTCTTTTTATTCCAGAATCGCCTTGCACTCTGAAAGACACCAGCCTTCCTCATGTCCTCAGAGTCTTTCGTGGAGTCCTGATTTCTGTAGAACTCTGTGAACGACTTCCTTTTTGGTTCAGCCACAGCAGACTTTACAGAGAGCTACAGCCCCCAGAGACAGCTGGTGCTCCATACAAGAAATTGCAGACGTTGGCCAGAAGGCCAACACATCTGAGGTTTTTCAGAGCAGTGGAAGCTTCGGCGGTTATTGTCCTTGATAGGGACATCAGCCTCAACACCAGTGTCCTTCCTAACTGATGGAGAAATGCCCAGATTTTTAGAAAAACGCAGACATAAAATACGATGTGGCAGCTTTCAAGGCCAGAGGGCGGTGAGGTACTGGGGCGGGAGGCAGAGTCTTCAGGCCACGGCCCCAGGGAGAACCTGTATTTTCCTGTGAACTCTGCGGGTTCTGTTCTGAATCCTGAAATACCATTTGCCAGGCAAGCCTGCCACAGCTCATTTAAAGTAGTGCCATGGAGCTGTGCGTGGTGGCTCATGCCTGGAATCCCAGCACTCTGGGAGGCCAAGGTAGCGGGTCACTTGAGCCCGGGAGCTTGAGAACAGCCTGGGCGATATAGCGAGACCAGATCTCTACAAAAAGTACAAAAATGAGCTGGGCGTGGTGATGTGTCCTGTGTTCCCAGCTACTCAACGGAGGACCACCGGGGCCCCGGGGGGGGGCTGCAGTGAGTCATGATCGCACCGCTGCAGTCCAGCGTGGGGGTCAGAGCAAGACCCTGTTTCAAAAAAAATAAAATTAAAGTAGCTCCGTGGGTCAGAGCCTCAGTTTCCTCCCTGTGCGGTGGTGCTGCCCCCGCCTGCTCCGTGGGGCCGCCCGAGCCCCCGAGCCCCCAAGCCATGTGTCATTGTGGGAGGCGGTGTTTTTTCACCTCCAGCTTCCCTGTCTTCACCTGAATTCTCGGACTCCCTGTCTCTCCCCTCCCCCAGTGAGGCTCTCTGTTTCCAGAAAAGCCCATTTCCCAGTGGAAGGAACGCCACCTCACAGCAAACTCCGGCAGTGTCATCAGCCGGGGAGACAGCAGCTCATTAAGTTTGAGTGGTGACTCCAGGGCTTCTCAGTGAAATTACCCAGTTCTCCGCACACGCAGAGCTGTGGAGGACACTGAGCCTTGCTGAGGCTCCAGAAAGTTCTCCTTTCACCCACGGGCTGCTGAGGGCAGCAGTTCTGCTGGCGACGCGCCCGGTGCTGGGAAGGTCTGCAGCGCTCTCTCCAAAGCACGTGCTGTTTCGGAGCAGATGGAACTGGCCCTTGGAGACCCAGCTTCGCAGCGGGTGGTGCTTGAAATGGTGGGAAGGGCCTGGGCCGGGAGTTGGAGGTTTTCGGAAAAGTACACCTGGCCCTGCGTTCCCCTGGCCAGGTGACCTTGAGTAAGGCCCCTGCCAGTCCAGGGTGAGGATTCTCTGGCCGCGGCCCCATCCAGCACCCAAGCTCTCAGATCTCACCCAGGGAATGCACCACCCCTGGGCTGCCCCACTGGGCCACATGGTCTATTTATTTATTTATTGAGACAGAGTCTCGCTCTGTCACCCAGGCTGGAGTGCAGTGGTGCAATCTCAGCTCAGTGCAACCTCCATCTCCTGGGTTCAAGCGATTTTCCTGCCTCACTCTCTCAAGTAGCTGAGACTACAGGCACCTACCACCTACCTGGCCAATTTTTGTATCTTTAGTTGAGACGAGGTTTCACCACGCGTGCTAGGCTGGTCTCGAACTTCTGATCTCAGGTGATCCTCCCACCTTGGCCTCCCAAAGTGCTGGGATTACAGGCATGAGCCATAGCACCCGGCCACATGGTTTCTTTAATTTGGGGACTGCCCCCACACCGTCTTTGCCGTCATTCTTTACAAAATGTCACCCTTACCCCCTGGCATCTGTGTCAGTGTTTCTCCATTTCTCAAGCCCTCTGAGGACCCTCTCTTGTGTAACTGCGTCTGATCGCTTATAAAGCCAGTGCGGGGGGAAGCAGAGAGCACCGGCGGTGACAAGGAGAGGGTCCCGTGGGTCCTCAGGCTGGATTGGAGCCAGGTCCCAGCGTTGCCTGCCTAGGTCATCCCATCCAGGTGTGCTCCAGCACCTGGGCCAGGTCAGAGGTGCCCCTGCCGCCCTGGGTGGCGGATGGGTTGTGGGGAAGTTTGAGATGAACGGCTCTCCCTGCCCTAAAGTGACTTCAGCAGGGACCCAGAAATGTCGAGAAGCAAATGAACCCACAGTGCAAACGGCCTGTCACCATGGCCTCCGCTAAGCCTTAGAGCTGGACGGGATCTTCGAGGCTGCCAGTTCTGAACTTTTACGGGGAGGACAGCCGAGGCCTGCAGAAGCCCTGTGACTGGTCCCAGGTCCCAGTTAGCCGGGGATACAAGAGGCCCTCTTGAAAGCAGGCAGGTGACAGCTCCTCTGAGAACAGCACCCTGGATGGTGACACTCACACCCTCCAAGCCCTGGCCACTGGCAGCTCCAAGCAGTTCCCGGCACGAGTTAATTAACCCTCACAGCACCTCTCCAAAGGAGATAATTATTACTCATATCCCCTCTGTAGGTGGCTAAACCGCGGCCCACGGGGGTGGAGTGAGCGTATTAAATGCCAGATGAGAAGTTACCCTGCATCGGAGCTTCCTTTAGCCGGCCACTTAATTAGTTGGGGCTCATGGGCTCCAGTCATTTTCAGGGACTCCGTTTTTGTTATTTCCCTCTGGCAACTATACGCAGTGCTCCAGGAGAAAGCCCTGGAAGAACATAAAATTCAAGTGCCCTCCTCCCTGGTCACCGTGGGCAAAACCAAGGCATGTGGGTGTGGTCTCCAGGGTGTCGGCCCACGTCAGGTTACGGGAGGTGTCCGGCGGTGGGCAGGAGGATGCAGAGCGTGTGCACGGGATGGGCGGTTCCTCCAGGCCCATCATCGCCACTCGGTTTCAGGAGCTCTGGAAGCAGTGCGGAATAGATTCATGCTATCCGAGCAGGACACACCCACCACAGCACGCCAGGGTTATTTCTCCAGAAACCCCACCGTCCCCAGCTTTGCCACCCACGTGCAGAGCCCCGTGTAGGGTCTTAGATGGCACAGATGTGCCGGCTGCCGCCCTGTGCCCCGTCTGGGGCGAGCCTGTGGGTTGCTGTGTTTTCATGATTATTTTAGACCAGTTTGCCACCGACCAGCCGCCCGTGGGGGTAGACTGACTTTAAAGCTTTGTTTTCCTCCAGGTTTCTAAAAGTTATTTTTTGCGGAAAGTCCGATTCAGAGTTCTCATGTGTGTTTGGGGACCCAGGGCATTTACCAAACCCAGTGAGGGCTGGAAATTCCAGACCCGGAAAGTCAGAGCTGGACAGGATCGGGGAAATGTGGAGGTAGCCCAGACCGTTTGATCACGAGGTCACAGAGCCCCGGAGGATCGGGGCCGCTCATTAACCAGGGACACTCAGAGGCTCTTGTTTTTCCTTGGAGGATATTTATGAATTACGATTTCCTTTCTTTCTGTCCATAATTTTATGCTTTTTTCTATATCAGGATTTTACTTGAGATTCAACGTTATTACCTGCCTTGAAGTCTTGTTTCTTGAGGAATTTGCGTAATTCTTTGCTGTATTAATTATCTGGGCTACATAAGTAATCAGTCCCAAACCTTGTGGCTTATAATCACAGTAATTGTTTATGATCTTTTACAGTTTCTATGGGCCAGGATTCCAGGCGTGGCTCCACTGGGCAGTTCTGGCTTGGGGTTTCTTGCGAAGTTGCAGTTGGACGTTGGCTGGGTTGGAGTCCCTTCAGGCTGGCCTGGTCTGGGTGAGGGGATCCGCTTCAGAGGTGGTGGTTCCCTCCCACGGTAGGCGCTGGAGTCCTGTCCCCAAAGTGAGCCTCTGCACAAGGCTGCTTGGACGACCTCATGACGTGGTGGCTGCCGTGGGCCCGGCCACACAGATTCCTGCCCCTTCTCCACTGCCCGTGTCTCCCCTCCTCGCTTCATCCTAACCAAATGCTGGACTGGCGGAGGCTGAAAGCGCCCCGCAGGGCCCCTGTGGCTTGCTCACTCCGGCCTTTCGGAGAGTGGGTGCCAACCCCATGTGCCCTCAGCATCTTGGCTTCGCTTGGCTTGCAGCTGGGTCCCCTTTTTGGACTTTGGGGCTGCACACGCACCTTGTTCTGAAGTGAAGCGGTTCATGAGACCCACAGACCCTGAGGTATCCCTAATTCAGGCAGAGCAGCTGGCGAAGGCCCCAGAGGGACCCAGGCTGTCCTCCCGCAGCTCCGGCGAGTGGGCTGGGCTGGTGGCATCCTCAGTGCTCTCCCTGGGATGGGCTGTGGGACCCAGCAGGCAGGATTTGACACATGGTGCAACTCCGTCCAGCTGCAGCCCCGAGGAAGGGTGCTGAATTGAACTTGGGATAAAACGGTACTCCTGGCTGTTGATTCTGCTGGGGCCTGTTCTCAGTGCTTCATAAGTCTATTCACTCATTTAACGGTTAAACAGCCCCTGAGGGATAGAGACCATTATGTTACCCATTTTAAGGATGAGGAAACTGAGGCCCAAAAAAGTGGAGTCACTTGCCTGAGGCTGTACCGGTAGGAAATGCTGGCGCTAGGCTTTAATCTCAGGCTGTCTGGCCCCAGCATTCCTGCTTTTATCCGCCCCACGTCTCGCTCCTGCCTGCCTGTCCTTAGGCCCATCTCTTTGCCCTGCTGGGCCTCAGTTTCCTTTTGTGAGTAGATGAGGGCAGGGAGGGAGGTAGGCGCATGGCCTCCACGGTCCCTCCCAGCAATTAAATGCATGCCCGTGGCTGTGGCATTCGTGAGGACAGCTGCCTGCCAGCCTTCAGAGGCCACTTGTTCAGCTTTCAAGATGCCCCCGGCCCAGGAGAAGGCCTGGCGGGTCGGGAGGCCGGGAGAATTGAGAATCTGCCCGGCGGGTCGTCCTTTAGCTGTCGCTGCAGGGCGACTCTTGGCGTGTAATCACAGCGTGTGGCAGGAGGACAAAGAACATGACAGCAGAGAAGGATCAGACAGGGAGAAGGCGGGAGAGGGCAGCGCAGGCCGAGGGGAAGAGAGAGAGGTCTCCCGGCAGGGGCCGGGCGCGAGAGCCTCTGCTTCCATCTGCTCAGTGAGGACTCTGGGAGGTGCCAGGCGAGACCTGCCTCCCTGCCCCGCACTCAGCCCCTGTCCCAGAAACCTGAGCCCCAAGCGACACAAACTCCCCAGGCCCCCAGGATTCTGTTATTACAGCACGGAGCCTTGGATTTTCATGTCCACCAATTAAGGGATTTGCCGGGTTGACAATTCTCGGGAACTCGGTGCAGATGCTGTGTTGGAGCCAGCGCGTGTGGTGGGAACCTGCCAACTGATGTTAAACGCCCGCTGCTGGGAGAGTCGTGGTCCACAGTGGGATTCGATCGTTCAGGCTGGAGGGATTGTGGGGGAAATGGTGCTTCATGGACGCTACGGGGAAGGCTGGCGGGTGGGGCCGGGCGGGCACGCAGAGCTCACCTCGCAGCCGAGGAAGCCGCCCGCTCAGCTGCCATCCCCGCAGTCAGGGACAGGCGTTGCTGAGATGGCAGCTCAAGGGTGTCTGGGCTCTTTTGGTATTACAGTAGGTCTGTGTAATTTGAACTTAAAAATTAATAAACCCAGAGGGAACGATGGAAATAGAAAATCGCCGCTCGCAAACAGCACTGTAGTCGTTTCAGGCAAAACCATCAGCGACGCTGACGTCAGTTAGCCCAAGTGTGATAAAAAGCAGCCATCTGCATCGTCTCAAAGTATCTCTCTGTGACACACTTATTAGTTTCAAAGGAGAAAATGGTCAAGGGAAGCCTGCCAGATGCCGCTTACACCGAATGATCCGTGTTACCAGCTCCGGGGTGACACCGTGTGCCCATGACACGAAGCACCAAGGGGAACCCAGTGTCATTTCTGGGGTTCTTCCTGCCTCAAATAGTCCGTTTGATTAAAGTCGTGAGACTGTGTGCTTCTCAGCATGGCTGATTCTGTATGGGTGGGGATTTGGACCAGCCCGTCTCTACTTGAAGTGAGGTCTGCACACCAGCAGCAGGGGCACCCCCTTAACCCCGAGCGTGTAAGAAATTAAGAGTCTCTTCCTGTCGAGGTGGCTCACACTTATAATCCCAGCACTTTGGGAGGGCAAGGCAGGGGGATCGTCTGAGGTCAGGAGTTCGAGACCAGCCTAACCAACATGTGGAAGCATCGTCTCTACTAAAAATACAAAAATTAGCCAGGTGTGGTGGAGAGTGCCTGTAATCCCAGCTACTTGGGAAGCTGAGGCAGGAGAATCATTTGAACCCAGGAGGCAGAGGTTGCTGAGACTGTGCCACTGCACTCTAGTCTCAGTGACAAGAGTGAAACTCCACGTCAAAAAAAAAAAAAAAAAAAGAAAAGAAAAGAAAAGAAAAGAAATTAAGAGTCCATGTACACAGCAGAGGCTGAGAATGCTTAATTCCAAAACACCTTCCTCCTCCCAGAGCGTGTGGCTTTGATGCCATTTGTCTGAACGTCACATGGAACCACACAGGAAAACAGGACTTTGTGGCATGCCCCTGGCAGGCAAGCCAAAGCAACTGTGGGTGCCAGGCTGAGGGGGTGAATGAGGCCCACTATCTTGGGTGCTGGGCGGTTCCCCAGAAAAGATGGGGGCGCTGGTGGCTGGGCCTGGCAGGGGGCAAGATGTCCCCTCCTCCGGCCTGCAGCCCCTCCCTCCTCCCGAGCTGCTGAGTTTACAGCCCAGGGTACGTGTGTGCCCCGTGCTCAGCCAGGAGCCCAGCAGACCGGGCGTGGGGAACAGGTGCCAGCACAGGCGTGCTCCGAGCGTGTGAGCGGGAGGAGGACACAGTGGCCGCCTGATATTTTCCAATATGGAGTTTAGGCGCGTTGGCTCACGGGCTAGCATGAGCTCTCCGTGTCCTTGCCAAGTGACTTATTCCAGATGGGAGCATTTATGCGAGGGAGTGTATGACAGCTCGGCTCTGACCAATTAAAAGGGGGTGTCCGTGTCTTTGTGCCCGGCTGGGGCCTCATCTCCCCTCAAATTGCTGCCCCAGTCTGTGTTACTGAATCAGGGACTTGGTGAGTCTGGTGTCTGTTCAAAAGTTGGTCTTCCAAATGTCCGTCTCCCCATCGGAGACTCCATGTTAACAGTGGGTTGTCACAGGCCACTGGCCCGGAGCCCTGGGGCCTGTTGAAATAAATTAAGAGCGGGCGCGTCTGAGCTCTAACAACCATCGCGGGCAGCTCTTGGCTTTCCCAGAAAATATTTGGCGCTGCGGTTTATGCATCTATCAGTCCAGTTGCCCAACAGCTTCAGATTGGGTTGGGATTTTTTTTTTTAAAGATGGAAGATTTGTGGGCGTATTTGAACATCTGCTCTGGCATCACTTAGGAAGTGCACAGTCAGGTGAGTCCCTATGATCAGCGAGTGGGATGTTTTCTTCCGTGTGGGGATTAAAAGCAAGATAGTGAGAACAACACGGTGTTTTTCTTCGCCCCATAGTATGTGCTTCAGGGGCTAGGCCCCAGCGGGAAGCAGCTGGGTGCAGGAGAAGCCTTTGCAAAATGTGTTTCCACCCTGGGAAGCGCCGGAGGCTGTGGGCTGCACGGGTCACTCTGCCCGCCCCAGGTGCCGCCTGCCGCAGCTGGACTCTTGTTTCTCCGGCGCCTCTGGCCTCCCTGCATGTCTCGGGGGACGGGGACTGAGCTGGCGGCGGCAGATGAGCGTTCTGCGGTGTCACTGAGAACTCTGGCACGTACGCGAGGCCAGCTGGAGGCGAGTGCCGGGGTCTGTTCAAGACAGATGGCTCTGTCAGATCTGGCTCCCGGAAATTGTGCAAGACATGCACCACTTGGTGGGGCTCGGAGGCCTGAGCTCCCAGGGTGGCCTCTCGGGCTGGCGCATGGGGCGGGAGAAGCTGGGAAGCGGGGCACTCGCTGCCTGCCTGTCCCCCTGCACCACCCACCCCAGGGTTTTGTGGGACCTTGTGGAAGACCTCAAAGTGAAACAGCATTGCACGTCCCCACGGTGACTGATGAGGCCTTCCTGATCCACCCACACACCCGTCTCTGACTTCACTCCTCCACGCACACCCGCTCTGTTCCGTCCCTGCTGGTCTTCTTGCTGTTCGTTGATTGCACCAGCCATGCTGCTGCCCCGGGGCCTTTGCACCTGCCGCCCTCGCTGCCTGCAGTGCCTTTCCTCCGGATTTCCACACGGCGACCCCCTCTTCAGGCCTTTCTGTATTGGTCACTTCCTCTGTGGGGTCTTTCCTAACCATGCTTTCTAAAATTCCAGCCCCTGGCTTGACAGCCCCTACCCCACTCCCAGATGCCGTTTTCCTCCTTGGCATGTGTCCCCAGCACTGGCAGGTGAGTTACCTACTGACCTTGTGCCTCTAGTCTTTCGCCCTCACCCCTGCTGAAGAGTAAAGGAGCCCCGGGACCCCCGTGCCTGCTCTGTTTTGTTCCCAGCGGCACTCCTGGTATGCAGGGGAATGCCTACACACAGTAGGCACGCAAGTATTTATGGAAGAAAGACATGGAGATCATTGTGAAATAAGCACTATTGGCTAAGTGCAGTGGCTCACGCCTGTAACCCCAGAACTTTGGGAGGCCAAGGTGGATGGATCACCTGAGGTCAGGAATTTGAGTCCAGCCTGGCTAACATGATGAAACCCCATCTCTACTAAATATACAAAAATTAGCTGGGCATGGAGGCAGGCGCCTGTAGTCCCAGCTACTCTGGAGGGCTGAGGCAGGAGAATCGTTTGACTCTGGGAGGCAGAGGTTGCAGTGAGCTGAGATTGCACTATTACACTCCAGCCTGGGCAACAGAGCGAGACTCCATCTCCAAAAAAAAAGACAGAAGCGCTGTCAACCCCCCTACCCCCTTTGACATTTAAAAAATAATTAGAGAGGCGCTGACTCTGAACTCACTCTGGGGTGCCAGAGCTGGAGGACCTCCCGGATGACACAGCCAACCTGGGCAGATGGGCAAAAGACCCAGGGCATAGAAGCCACCTGCCCCGGGGTGATGCGGTTCATTAGAAGCAGAGCCACCTCTCAGCCTGCGCTGACCCATGGGGGGCTTTGGGGAGGTTGAATGTGACAGCTGGTTGAGAGCCCACTGTGTATGTCAATGCCGTGCCCAGCTGGGGTCAGAGAAGTTTCAAAGAAGTTTCTGACCTTAAGGAGCCTGCCTTCTGTGGGGAGATACCCCTGCCACTTAGGACAGCAGAAGTCAGGATGCAGTCCGTTCTGTCCTTGAGGCCATGGGGCACAGAGGAAGAAGCAAAACTGACATGGGGTCTAGGCAGGCTTCCTGGAGGAGGCAGCATCTGTGCTGGGTCATTGGAATCTGAGAGTGGGGGCATTTCAGCCCCAGCAAATCTTGCAGGCGGGGAGGGCGGGGCTGTCAGCCTCTGCAGGAGGCACCCACTGAAAGGGAGGGAGTTGGAGGGTGAATGGTGAATTCAGCCTCCTCTCTGCCAACTGAGATGGGAGCCCCAGCCTGGCTCTGTGGGCCTGAGGAGTGCCGTGCATAGCACTGGGACACTGCAGGGAGGGGAAGTTGGAGAGAAAACGCTGGTGTCGGGCTCTTATAAGCCTCGGACGCCTTCCTCCCCTCCACCTGCGAGGTCCACGGGGCAGCCGCTCTCACCACCTACCCCTGAGCAATCAGATCCTGGGCTCAAACTTCATTTTCTCTTCAAATAAGCGTTGACACAGCCTGAGTTTCCAGCAGGGCGTCACCTTGACCCCTCTTGGTTGCAAAGTTCACATAGAAACTGGCATGACCTGCTGCACGGGAGGGTCCCCGGTGCCCTCCCTGCAGTCCGGGAGGCTCTTATGAGTTCATTCTCCCCGTCAGCCTCCCCACCAATGCTGGGGGCTTTTCACAGGCCTGAGAGGCTGACTTTGTCAGTGATACCAGCAGCTGGCCGCAAGAAGTCACCTGTCAAAGCTGCCCATGTCCAGCTCAGCTCTCCTGCTTCTGACACCCTCATGTCCAGGCCTTGCTTTGTGTCCCCTAAGTAGCGCATATGTAGTGCCAGGCCTCTCAAACCGATGTGCACGAACGCTTTGGGAGCCTTGTGGAAAGGCAGTTCTCCATTCTGCAGGTCTGGGACGAGGCCTGGGACTCTGCATTCTCACCAGCTCCCAGGGAAGGCCAGGGTGCTGGACCACAGACCACATATTGTGAGCCGCGGAGCCGGACGGTCTGTGGCCTGCTTAGGGGCTTAGAGTGAGCAACGGGGTGGCGGTGGGATGCAGGAAGGTGCGGAGGAGGGAACTCACATTTGCTGGTGAAGGACATGGCGAGGGCCTGGGGCACCCAGGCTGGGCTGCTCTTTGTCACTCAACTGGTTCAGCCTCTGGCCCCCAGGCTGGGGGGCTCCTTCATGTTGGGGCAGAGATGAAAACCACAGTTTCACTCAGAAAGAAGCCCCTGCTAAGAGCTTTTGAGCAGGTGTGTGCCTGACCTTTCTTTGGAATTCAGATTCATTAGATCCGCTGGAGCCCAGGAATCTGCATTTTTAACAAGCACTCAGGCTGGGGAGCAGTGGGTGACCTTGACTCTCCTGGGTTTAACCCTGGCTCTGCTGCTGGATGCCGGGGAAGCTTGAGGAAACCAGCTCCTGTCCTGGGCCTCAGTTTCCTTAGCTGCAGCATGGGAACAAGATGTGATCACTGATGTGATCACCAGGGCTGATGAGACGGGGTATGGGAAAGTCATGTGAAAGGAGCAGAGACGTTTAGGAATCAATCCTGAGGTGGGTGGATCACCTGACGTCAGAAGTTCATGACCAGCCTGGCCAACATGGTGAAATCCCGTTTCTACTAAAAATACGAAATTAGCCGGGTGTGGTGGTGTGCACCTGTGATCCCAGCTACTGGGGAGGCTGAGCAGGAGAATCACCTGAACCTGGGAGGTGGAGGTTGCGGTGAGCCGAGATTGCACCATTGCACTCCAGCCTGGGCAAAAAGAGCAAAACTCCACTCAAAAAAAGAATCAATTCTGATCTTTAGAACCAGTCCCTTCTAAAATCCCATTGTAAGTAACCCCATTGTGATCTGGGGTGGTGTTTAGTAAATCCATTTGTATGCAGGGGAGCTGGAAACAGCATGTCGCTGATCAGACTTGGGCTTTCTGACTTAAGAGGAAAGTGAAAGAGAAGGCTATGTCCTACTGGGGACAGGGACGGTGACTCCTGGTCCTATGAAGGGACAGATGGGCTCCCTGACCCTGGATGAAGAGGGCAGTGTTGCTGTGGGAGCACAATGGTGTTGATGGGGTCTGCCAATCCAGGAAGGCCTCCTGGAAGAGCTGGCCTTTGACAGATGCCCTGATGAGCCTCTGCCTGATGGAAGAGGACAGGGTCCTCTAGGCAGAGGAAAGAAGGAAAGTCAGCATGTGACTTTGAGAGGACAGAATGAATTATCAGATGACCCCACAGTGCTGACAACACACGCAGCACTTCCAGCGCCCACAGCGTACACGCACTCACAGGCCTCGGGTATCTTCTCCTCACACAGCCACACTCGGGGGCTTTGTGATCCTTTGGAGCCCACGTTCTGGGGTGTGAGGGGGACTGCGTTTCTGAGAATGGCTGGCCAGCTGTGGTTTTTCTGTGACTCTGCTAAGGACCAGCCTGTGGGTTTCACATGGGGCAAAGCCAGGGTGCAGATGACGCCAAGGGGCAAGCGTCAAGTAATGAGGCCCCTTGTCTTGGGTGACCCCAAAACCACCTCCCAGGCATCCTCAGAGAAGAAGCACGGAGAGGCTTGAGAGCGGCGCAGAGGACAGACCCTGTGGGGTCTGCAGACGGGGTGTGCACGAAGCCAGACCCTTCCTGGGAGCTGGGCTGGAGCCAGGGCCTGCGCCTGGCCCGTTTTCTTCCTGAGCCCCACTGACGCCTTCTCCCAAGAGGGCCTCTTGTCCCTGTTTGCCTGCGGAGGACCTGAGGCCCAGAGAGGTTGGGCCGGTGCCCAGGACCCCACTGCTAAGAGGCAGTGGACTGCAAGGCTGCTGGCCGGAGGTTCCCGTGGGTGCTGGGAGCCGTTTGTGCCGTGCCCATCCATCAGGAACGTGGAAGCCTCTGCCTCCTTTCCAGCTGTCCTGCGGGGGCCAGTTGTCCTTGTCTGCCGCTGGCAACGGGGAATGAGAGGAGACGGGAGGCCGAGGTGCGCGATTCTCACGGTTGTTGGCTGGCGCTTCCTGAGCACTGGGCCGGTGCCAGGCTGTTTCCCGTACTCTGGGAGGTTGGGGCCATGACTGTGCCCGAAGTATAGAAGAGGAAGGTGAGGCCCAGAAAGGGCAGGTAACTCGCCCACAGTCACGCAGCTAAGAAGCAACAAAGCGGGGATTCAGAGCTGGGCAGCTCCAGCCCCGGGCACACCCAGCCACCAGGGCTAGGAGCACCCCAGGGCACCCGGCACCCATTTCTGCTGGTGGAACCATGGCAGGCAGGGGCAGGCTGTCCACTCTGCCACCCGCAGGTCATTACGGAAGCGTCTTTGTTCACTCCCGACCTGCAGAGCCCTCCCGACCTCGCTAAAGCTCCAATCGAAGAAGGCACAGCAGGATGAGGGGCCCCGGGCAGGAGCCCTGACCGCCACCCCTTGTGCCGCCCCACTGCTGAGCCAGCCCTGCAGGGCGAGCTGTGAGGCTGCCAGGGGATTCGCCTGGGCAAAGACAGAGAGGCTCGGAGGGGGAGCAGGTTCCCCGGGCCCCCGCCCGTCAGACCTCCTCACACACACGTGTGGGAAGGCTCAGCGGGTCCAGCTCCCTGAGGGGCACTTTGCAGGAAGGGCGTGGAGCCTGGCCACATTCATTTCCGTTCCAGGTCCTCCTGGGAGATGAACACGCGCAGCAGAGGCCAGGCCCGGGCTCCGTGGGGCAGATGGCAGCCCGCACAGCCTTTCACAGACGCGGGACAGCCGCCTCTTTGCCGTCATTCCTAGAACTTGCGTGGGCTCCCCAGAGCTGAAGCACCAAGAGCTGAGGCTTGGGGGTGCAGGGAGGCTGAGCTTGCCCCGCCGTCAGCCCCCTGAAACAGAAGCCAGGGAGCCATGGGCATTAGAGATTGGCGGGCGGGTGGGCATGTGAAGAGCAGCGCCTTGCTCAGCCACCCTCACCTCTTTGTAGGTCCAGGGGCTGGTGGGAGGCATCACCAGTGCTGTCCAAACTTGGGGTATGTCTTGGGTGCCAAGGATCTCAGCATGAACTGGGAGGTTCCATGTCCCCTGGGGTCCCGCCTGTGCCATGCTTGCCTGGTGGCAGCGTCCGCACGTGGACACAGGAGACCAGGTTCTGGCGCTGCCGCTGGGTTACTGTGTACCTTGGGAAAGACCTGTACCTTTTCTCAGCCTTGGTTTCTTTACCTGTGAAATGGGAGAGTCATGCGGTCCCCATGAAGGCGTCCAGCACCTGCCTGGTGCTCATCCAAATGGCACCGTCCTGAGAATGTGGTAGATGATCGAGGGGCTCTATGAGGTGATGGCAAGCGTGCTGATGGTCCCCGAGGGCAGCGGGAGCCTGCCCAGGCTCCCAGAGCCACAGCATGGTGGCCTTGAGCCCACAGCCCCAGCAGGAGGCAGATGTGCTGACTGCATAGCCGGCCAGGGCCGAGTCCTGCATTCCCTTCTCAGTGCAGTCCCCTGATCCATGAGCAGGCCAAGGTGGGAGCCCCTGCCCAGCCTCCCCTGAGAGCAAGGAGCTGGGCGGCATCTGCTGGGTCCCTGGGCAGGGAGCAGCAGGGAGGTGGCCATCCTCGGTGTCAGAGCCACAGCAGCTGGATGCAGGAGGGGTCTGCAGGCCTGGAATCATCATGAGAGCAGCAAAGCCTGATTCAGGCACGGACTGCCCACACACGTGACGTCCAGCATTTCACAGAATCCTTACAGCAGTCCTGGGAGGTCGGCACTGCTGTTATCCCCATTTCACAGAAGGGGAACCTGAGGCTCGGAGTGGGCATGTCCCTCACCCAGGGTCTCTTTAACAGAGCAGGACACTGGGCTGCAGATCCAAGGTGGGGCCTCCTGACCACCTAGAGCCTGCTCAGAGCTTTCGTGGAAGCCCGGCGTCCCTCCTCACCCTCCTTCTCCCTGTCCCGAGGGTGGTGCAAGCCCCCTGGGCAGCCCACTTTGCAGAAGGGCACCTTTGTGCCCATCTGGCTTGTGCCGGATTTTTTCCTTCCTGAATCCAGCGGCATTTTCTACGTCTTTCTCTTTCATGGGACCCGCTACCACCCTTGGAGGGGACGCCACCCTCCCCCAGCCTCCTCCCCCGGCCCCTCTGCATGCCCTGGTGTCCTGTGGGGTCGAATAAAGGGCTGTTGGCCCTGGCAGGGCAGACGTGCCCACAGGGTTCAGGGCCGAGGCTTGGGCGCAGTGTGTGGCCACCGCCTGGTGGGGAGGCTGGGCCTTGTCCCCGCCTTCTTCTGCCCGGCCAGCCCCAGCTGCTGACAGAGCCCAGCTGGGCCCCTGACCCCGGGGAGGCCCTCCCTACCCTGCCCTCACCCTGAGGGGGATAGGGGTGGAGGTCAGGCGGGGGGTTGGAGGCCCAGAGGCCAGAGGCCACCTCCCAGGCCCCTCCCTGGGGCCCATAACCTCCTGGCTGTCTGCCTTCCTCCCCACCCCCGCCAGCACGAAACTCTGCCCTCGTCCCTTTTACCACAAAGGGCCCTTCTTTCCCTCAGGCTTTTGTTAGAGCCAGCTTTGGGTTGGCCGGGTCAGGCTGTGAGGACAGAGATAGGAATAAGGCAGCCCTGCCCTTGACTCTGGGAGCCCCGTAAAGGAGGCAGAGAGGTGATCAGAAAATCCACCCTCAGCCTGGGAGGTGCCGCCCCTTCCCCCACCACCACATTCCCAGCTACTTGCTGTGCGGTTTTGGACAAATTACTTAACCTCTCTGGGCTTTGATTAATTTCTTATAATTGAAGGTGAAATTCACACAAAAGAATGAATTTCTTTTTGAGACAAGGTCTCCCTCTTTTGCCTAGGCTAGAATGCAGTGGCGTGATCTTGGCTCGCAGCAAACTCCACCTCCTGGTTCAAGTGATTCTCATACCTCAGCCTCTCTAGTAGCTAGGACTACAGGTGGCTGCCCCCATGCCCGGCTATTTTTTGTATTTTTAGAGGTGAGGTTTTGACATGTTGGCCAGGCTGGTATCAAACTCCTGACCTCAGGTGATCTGCCTGCCTCAAAGTGGGATTACAGGCGTGAGCCCCCACACCCATCCAGAATGAACAATTTGTAAGTGAGTTCAGCAGCGTTTCACACGTTCACAGCAGTGTGCAGCCGTCACTCTGTCTGGTTCCAGAACATTTCATCGTCTGTGAAACAGGGATCGTGCGAGGCGTTACCTCTTGTGATGAGTAGCTGTGTGTGTGTGTGCACAGAAATTAAATTGTTTATTTTTTGATTGGCTTTATTGAGGTATAATAAACATACAATAAAATCCATTATTTTGTTGTTGTTGTTGTTTTTAAGACAAGAGTCTTGCTCTGTCGCCCAGGCTGGAGTGTAGTGTCACAGTGTCGGCTCACTGCAGTCTCTGCCCCTGGGTTCTAGCAATTCTCCTGTCTTAGCCTCCTGAGTGGCTGGGATTACAGGCACCCACCACCACCCCTGGCTAACTTTTGTATTTTTAGTAGAGACGGGGTTTTGCCATGTTGGCCAGGCTGATCTTGAACTCCTGACCTCAGCTGGTCCACCCACCTCGGCTTCCCAAAGTGCTGGGATTACAGGCGTGAGCCACCGAGCCCAGCTAGATCTACACATTTTAAGTGTCTGTTTCAAAGAGTTTTGACAAGCGTTTAAGTCGTGTGGCTGCCGCCACCACCGTGACGCCGAACACCTCCCTCCCTCCACAGTGTCCCACCGAGTCCCCACGGTCAGGCCCCCTCTCCGCAGCCCAGCCCCTGGTAGTCACGGATCGGCTTTGTCCGCCGTCACTGTACTTATTCTGTTAGCGATGGGATGAGTGACAGGCCTGTGTTAGTGTCCTGTGTCCCGTTAGTGTCCCGTAAACAAATCACCGCAAAAGTGCTGGCTTGGCCGGGCGCGCTGGCTCACACCTGTAATCCCGGCACTCTGGGAGGCCGAGGCGGGCAGATCGCTTGAGCTCAGGAGTTCAAGACCAGCCTGGGCAAGATGGTGAAACCCCGTCTCTACTAAAAATACAAAAATCAGTTGGGCCTGGTCGAATGGCCCGTAATCCTAGCTACTCGGGAGGCTGAGGCAGGGGAATTACTTGAACCCAGGAGGCGGAGCTGATGGTGAGCTGAGATTGAGTGACTACACTCCAGCCGGGGGGTAGAGTGAGTGAGTGAGTGAGTGAGTGAGTCTCCATTTCAAAAAAAAGTGGTGGCTTGAAACAGCAGCAATTGATTCTCACACAGCTCTGGAGACCTGAAGTCCGAAATCAGGGTGTCAGCAGGACTGGTCCCTTCTGCGGCACTGTGGTGGGAACTTGGTCTGGCCTTTCTTCCAGTTTCTGCGTCGCCCACAATCCTTGCGTTCCTGGGCTTCTAGACGCCATCTCTCCAGTCTCTGACCTTCATCACTGTGATCGCTGCCTCCGCCATCACGTGACCTTCTGTGTGTCTTCACACGGCTTTCTTAGGAGGATGCCAGTCTTTGGATGAGGGCGCACCTTAACCCAGCATGACCTCATCTTTCATGACCTTTAATGACATCTCAAAGGCCCTCTTTCCAAAGGGGATCTCGTGCCGAGTCTGTGGTGGACCTGAAGTCTGGGGACACCGCCGACCCCGCACGACGCCGCCTCGTGCTGTGAGGCACCCGGTGTGCAATGGGAATGGCAGCAGTGATCCCTCCTCCCAGGCTGCTGGTAAAAGGAGAAAACCCTGGCAGAGACTCTGGAGCACAGCCCGGCTCCACGCATCAGCCAGACCAGGTGGCCTGTTCCAGCCGGCATCTCTCCAGCCGCAGCCGAGACCCCCGGTCCCCTCTGCCTCCTTCCCTCCACCCCAGAGCAGCCCACTCTTGAGAGCCTGCTGTTTCCTTTAGACGTCCAGGGCACAGGGCTAAGCCAGAGCCCACCTCTGGTTAACCCTGAGTCAATGATCACATGGCGCCCATACGCTCTGTGTCTGCCCTTAAAGTGTGAGGTTTACTCTGAGGGACTGGTGCAGGTCCTGCTGGCCCCGTCCCCTGTCCCAGCTGTGTGGTATCCCGTGGGTGACATTCAGTCATTCGGGTTGTGCCAGGAAGGTTGGTTCCAGGTTCTGCTGTTACAGGTGCTGCCCAGGCCACTCTTTTGCTTCATGCTGGTGGCTGATAGTTTCTCTAGGGTGTGCAGCTGAATTCAGGGTTTCAGGCGGTGGCCCTGCTCAGCCTTCCTGGATCTCTCCAGCACTGCCTCTCTCTCGCTTTCTCTCTCTCCCTCTCGGTCTCTGCCCCCGCCGCCCGCCCCAGTCCCTCCATGATCTCTCAGCATGGATGCTTCAGGGTAATTGGAATCCTTGCGCAGAAGTCCAGGGACCCCAGGGTGCATGCCCAAAGAGAACGGGTGAGGGTCTCTTGTGAGTTGAGGTTGGTAACAGAATTTACCATTTAAAGCATACGTTCAGTGGCATTTCGTATGCTCACAATACTTGCGGGGTTTAATTTTTGTTTTTTTACTCTTTTGTACAGATGGGGTCTCATTGTGTTGCCCAGGCTGGTCCCCAACGTTTCACCTCAAGCCATCCTCCTGCCTAGGCCTCCCAAGGGTCTGGGATGACAGGTGGAAGCTCCCCTCTGGCCAGATCACCTCCTAAACCCACCCCCAATATTGCCAGCTAGAGGGTTCAGATTTCAATCCGAATTTGAGGGGGATACGTTCAGTGCATAGGATCACCCCAAAAGGAAAGCCCATACCCACCCAGCAGTGACTCCGCACCCCTTCCCAGGGCCTCGGCACACACCAGTCCACCTTCTGGCCGAGGATGGCCCGTGCCGGGCGTTTGCTGTGAATGGAATCCACAGGACAGGCCCCTTTGTGGCTTCCCTCCGTGGCCACCACGTTTTCAAGGTTCACACATGCGGTGGCGTGGGTCAGCACCTCAACCCTTTTCATGGCTGCGTGACTGTTATTCCACTCCGAGCAGAGACCGCGTGCTGTTTACGTGTCCACCGCCGACGCCCGTTTGGGCTGTTCCACCTTTCGGCGGCTGTCACCTCTATGCAGAGGGCTGTGTGCTTCTTTTGCCCTCTTGATGTCAGGAGTGAGCCCGAGGCTGGTCTGTGTCACAGGGAGGAGAGTGAGAGCCCCCCTTGCTGGACTGTGGAAGAACTTGTGGATGTGATTTAGGGCCATCACAGAAACGCTGGTAGGAAACACGCATTGTTCCTTTTTCCTGTGGACAGTGGGCTAATTTGTGACTTTTTTTGTGGAGAGATGCGGTCTCTGTGCTGCCCAGGCTGGTGTGGAACTCCTGGGCTCAAGCGATCCTCCCACCTTGGCCTCCCAAAGTGCTGGGACTCCAGGTGTGAACCACCGCGCCCAGCCTGACTCGGGACCCCAGGTGTGACCCACCGCGCCCGGCCTGACTTGGGACCCCAGGTGTGGGCCACCGCGCCCGGCCTGACTGGGGACCCCAGGTGTGGGCCACCGCGCCCGGCCTGACTGGGGACCCCAGGTGTGGGCCACCGCGCCCGGCCTGACTCGGGACCCCAGGTGTGGGCCACCGCACCCGGCCTGACTCAGGACCCCAGGTGTGACCCACCGCGCCCGGCCTGACTCGGGACTTTCCTTGTAGCCCTTGCTCTGGGCCCTTGTTTGTAAAAGGATGGACGACGTTCATGGCTGCCCTAAACTCCAGCCTTTTGGAGACCGGTCCGGGAAGCCGGCGCCGCTGCTGTCCTTGGAGCCAGCTTGGATCAGTTTTGCAGGCTGAGAACCGGGAGGCCGGCGTGGGAAATGTGCCGTGTCAAGGCCGAGGGGTGGATGTGGGAGCAGAGGGGAGCTGATTTCTGAACTGGCACAAGGCATGAAAGGCACGGCAGGGAAGGGAAGAGCCTGTGCGAAGACTGCCCGTCCCTCCCTGTGCCCGATCTCTACCCACCTCCCACGGCTCATTAGGTGTGGGCACGGACGCCCAGGCACAAAGCAGGGTCAGGCAGTTTTACTAAAACAGACGGCTGTGTGCAGCGGCTGATGCCGGTCATCCCAGCACTTTTGGAGGCCGAGCTGGGTGGATTGCCTGAGCTCAGGAGTTCAAGATCAGTCTGGGCAACATGGCGAGACTCTGTCTCTACTAAAATACAAAGAAATGAGCTGGGCATGGTGGCGCACACCTGTAATCCCAGCCACTCGGGAGGCTGAGGCACTAGAATCGCTTGAACCCGGGAGGTGGAGGTTTCAGTGAGCTGAGATTGCACCACTACACTCCAGCCTGGGTGACAGGGCGAGACTCCGTCTCCAAACAAGCAAACACAAACAAAAAGTGGCCGCAGGAGCCCGTTTCTGAGTGTTCCTCCGCGTCTCTCTCTGTGATAGTGCTCCGGGCTGACGCTGACTGTGCATGGACTCTTTCAGAGCCTCGCCTCCCTCCTTTCTCATCCTAACTGCTCCCATCCTTACAGAGACCCTGGGAGGAAGGGACTGTCACTTGCTGCATTTGACAGTCGGGGAAACTGAGGCATGGGCTTGTCCACAGCTTGCCTGGAGTCCTGCAGTCTGAGGGCAGGAGCGGGGTCTGAACCCAGGTGGTCTGTCTGCAAGCCCACACTCTCCTCATCCTTCCTTCTTTGACCTCGCCCTTGCCTCCTGGGTGTGGACTGCATCTTTAGTGACTTATGGGGCTTGGGAAGCCACAAGTCTTCAGAGCGGTGTGGAGAAAGGGGGATTGAGTAGGGAGGATGGGGAGGCCAGTGCCCCCAGTGACCCTGCTGCCCACCCTCTGCCTGGCCAGGCTGGCACCCTCGAGGATTTTCAGGAGACGGCACTTCCTCTCCCCTGGCTTCAGAGGGCGCACTGGAGTTGCTGGGAGCATCTGCACAGAAGCTGGACCACCAGGTCAGTGGGCGTTGAAAATTGGGGCTCATAGGGCCAGAGGCCTCCACCGAGGCGCAGGGGCAGCAGATGAACTCCACAGAAAGGGAGGACCCGTCTTAGCCAGAGAAGCAAGGCATTTGTAAATCCCTTAGACTTTGATCTGAACCCGGATGACATTTTAGTTTAAGAATTATGAATGACTATGAAATGGGTGGCCCTGTCGTGAATGTTTAGCCATCATCATGCTTTGTGTTTTGAGATAGTGTCTTGCTCTGTCGCCCAGGCTGGAGTGCAGTGGTGTGATCACGGCTCACTGCAGCCTGGACCTCTCGGGTAGCTGGGACCACAGACGCATGCCACCCACAGTGCCTGCCTGGCTCATTTTCTCCTTTTTTCTTTGTAGCAGGGGTCTCACTTTGTTGCCCAGGCTGGTCTTGAACTCCTGGCCTCAAGGGATTCTCCCACCTTGGCCTCCCAGAGTGCTGGGATTACAGATGTCAGCCACCGCCCCCAGCCCTCATCTTCTGAGTTTTACGTTTCCTGGTCTCCCTCTGTTGCCGGGACACGAAATCTCCATCGTGGCCTGCAGGGCTTATCTTCACGGTGCGGTAGGACTTGGATTTTAGTCCCTGCGTTCCATGCAGAAATGTGGTGATGAGAGTGGGGAACGGGCCAGGTGACTTGAGCTCAGCTTATGAAGGATTGCCTTCCCTGAAGACTGTTGGAATGGATCATCAAGGGAAGAATGTAGAAGGCTGTCATCTCCATTCTCTAGAGAGGCCAGGACACCCAGAGCTTCTCAGGCTGCAACGTGGGACACGTCGGATCTTGTTAGAAAAGCGGATTTGGATTCCGCAGTGTGGGGTGGGGCCTGGGACTCTGCATTTCTGATGAGCTCCCTGGTGATGCAGTGCTGCTGTTGGTGTAGGGCCCTGAGTGAGACAGCCTGGCCCCGTCCTTCAGCTGCCTCCCTGCCCAGAAGTCTCCAAGGGGCAAATTTGACATGTCCAGGAAGAAGCACTTTATCTCTGCCTCCTCCTTAAAGTGGCCTCCTTCCTGAGTCCCCCAGCTCAGCAAGGCTATCACCAGTACGTGTAGCCCTGACAAGAGACCTCATAATATTTTATTAATTTTTTTTTTTAGATGGAGTCTCTGTCGCCCAGGGTGGAGTGCAGTGGCACAATCTCAGCTCACGACAGCATCCACCCCCCGGGTTCAAGCAGTTCTCTTGCCTCGGCGTCTCAAGTAGCTGGGATTCCAGGCATCCACCACCACACCCCGCTAATTTTTTTGTATTTTTAGTAAAGATAGGTTTCCCCGTGTTGGCCAGGCTAGTCTCAAACTCCTGACTTCAAGTGATCACCTGCCTTGGCCTCCCTAAGTACTAGGATTACAGGTGTGAGCCACCATGCCTGGCAGAGACCTCATAATATTTTTAAAGAAACAGATTCAAGCCCTTTGCATGTTAATCTGGGCCCTGACCACGTTGTGAATGTCACAGGTGGGGCAGGGGCCCCCCACTGCCGATGGGCTGGAACTTTCGTGAGTGGGTGTGGGGGATCCTGGGTGTTTATGTGTGTGCTGGGGGATGGGTCTTCTCCTTGGTTAGCAAAGGCATTCTGTAGCTGTCCACCGTCACCTGCAGTCATAGGCACACAGGCCAGTCTGCTTGTCTGGGATGGCCCTCCTGGCCACTGGAGGACAGGTGTGAGGATGCTCCCCAACATTCGTGGCTGTAGTTCCCACCCCCGCCGTGGGGGCGTGGCCTTCTGGTCAGTGAATGTGCACAGTGAACATGTAGCATGGTTCTAGGTCAGTCATTACGTATGCACCATCTTGTCTTTTGTGGGGAAAATGCATTTGGGGGTGGCCAGGCAAGTCTAGGCAACATGCTGGCCAAATACCAGCTGAGTGGTTAAGGGGTTTGGTCCTGAATGCACTGGTGCTGAGTTTGGGATGTTGGAATTCCGGTGTCTGCTCAGGGATGACAAGCTGGTGGCAGCAGAGTCAGGGGTGGGGCCTGGATTTCTGCGTCCCGGGTTCCTTCTCTCAATCCTCTCCAGCCCCCTTGCCAGCCTTCACCTGCCCACAGGGAAAGCGGGGGAGGCTGCCAAGCCCACTTCTCCCTGCCAGCGACCTGCCTGAGGTCAGAGGGAGCGTGTCCCCAGCAGGCCAGCCTCTGGGCCTCCAGTGAACTGGGTCTTGCTTTTAGGATTCAGGCACAGCATGTGACACCTAAGCCCTCTGCCTCCCCTCTTCTCTGCAGAAATTAAGCAGTTCTAACTATAGACTTAAACGTTGCATTTTTTGGCCGGGCGAGGTAGCTCACGCCGGTAATCCCAGCACTTTGGAAGGTCAAGGAGGGATGATTGCTTGAACGCAGGAGTTTGAGATCAGCCAGGGAAACAAAGTGAGACTCCACCTCTATAAAAAATGTTAGCAATAAGGAAAAATTGGCTGGGCGAGGTGGCTCACGCCTATAATCCCATCATTTTGGGAGGCTGAGGCGGGCAGATCATTAGTTCAGGAGATTGAGACCATCCTGGCTAGCATGCTGAAACCCTGCCTGTACTAAAAATACAAAAAATTAGCCGGGTGTGGTGGTGCACACCTGTAGTCCCAGCTACTCAGGAGACTGAGGCAGGAGAATTGCTTGAACCCAGGAGGCAGAGGTTGCAGTGAGCCGAGATCACGCCATTGCACTCCAGCCTGGGCGAGAGAGCAAGACGGCCATCTCAAAAAAGAAAAAAAAGAAAAGAAAGGAAGAAAAATGTAGCCAAATATGGTGGCATGCATAATCCAAGCTACTCAGGAGGCAGAGGCTGGAGGATAGCTTGAGCCTGGGAGGTCGAGGCTGCAGTGAGCTGCGATCCCACCACTGCAGTCCGGCCTAGGTGACAGAGTGAGACCCTGTCTCAAAAGAAAACACATTTTAAAATGCGTTTATATATAAAACATATATAACCTGCAGTTTCCCATGCTCGCCGTTTGTAAGCATACAGCTTGGTGGCATTTAGTACATTTGCAGTATTGTACAACTGTCACCGCCGTCCAGTTCCAGCACTTCCTCATCTGCCCAGGCAGAAACTCTGCCCAGTGGGCGTCAGCCCCGTTCTTCTCCCAGCAGGCCCTGTGACCACTCGTCTCTTCCGGTCTCCGGAGCTGCCTGTCCCGGACACTTGGTGTGAACAGACTCACCCCCACTGCAGCCTGTCCCGGACACTTGGTGTGAACAGACTCACACCCACTGCAGCCTGTCCCGGACACTTGGTGTGAACAGACTCACACCCACTGCAGCCTGTCCCAGACACTTGGTGTGAACAGACTCACACCCTCTGCAGCCTGTCCCGGACACTTGGTGTGAACAGACTCACTCGCTGCAGCCTGTCCCGGACACTTGGTGTGAACAGACCCACACCCACTGCAGCCTGTCCCGGACACTTGGTGTGAACAGACGCACTCGCTGCAGCCTGTCCCGGACACTTGGTGTGAACAGACTCACCCCCGC
>NW_022436955.1:28710702-28725545 GCF_009761245.1 Sapajus apella
CACCCCCGCTGCAGCCTGTCCCGGACACTTGGTGTGAACAGACTCACACCCGCTGCAGCCTGTCCCGGACACTTGGTGTGAACAGACTCACTTGCTGCAGCCTGTGGTGTCTGGCCGCATGCGCTCAGCAGCGTCATCAGGGTCCACCCAGGTTGCTGGGGTGTCAGCGCCTCATTCCTCTCTGGCTGAGGAATTGTCCGTGGTGTGGTCCGGCCGCATTTTACGTGTCCTTTCATCTGCCAGTATTCCACTGCAGAGCGCTGCTGTGCGCCAGGCACTTCCACCTCCCTGCGTCTCAGCTTCAGCTTCCAGCCTCACCCCATGTGGATGAGGAGGCAGAATCTGCAGAGTCAAACCACTCGGCCCTGACCACCCACCTGGCGTGTGGCTGAACTGCGGTGTACCAGGTGGTTGGACTCACGCCCCGTACCTTGAGGCCATCCTGCCTTCCAGAATCTGAGGAAGTGGGAGGGGGGCTGGAGAAGGAGAGACTCAGGCAGAGATGGGGTGGGAGTGTTTGGCCACAGGGTCCAGGGTGTTCGCTCCTCCGGGGCCACCTTCACCCCCACGCAGAACTTCCTTGTGGTTGCACTCACTGGCTCTGAAGTGGCCCCAAACCTTCCCCCGACCCCCAGGGCCTGGTGGGCTCTCCCTGTCCCCTCGCCCCACATGGCGCCGTGGTGGTCAGCGTCAGGGCGGCTGCCAAGCCCGCTGCAGGCATGTTTATGGTTAAACCTCCCAGGTTGAGCCGTGTTCCATTTTATGAGTCTTTTGGGCCCAGCAAAGTGGTGCCCTCGGTGAATGCCTGCTAATAACCCAGCAGCTGCAGGGCGGCCTTCGCTCGAGGAGATGCGTTGGATTCATGGGGTGGTTGAGGAAGGCCCTGGAGTGGGTGGTCCCCGGGAGATGGGTTCCAGGGACGATGGAAGGTTTCCAGGAAACATGATCTCCTGTTAAAAATCCGCCGGCGGACAGGCTTCTGCCCTCACCTGTGCAAGCCACGCTGGAGATAAAACGGCAGTGCCGCCGGTCGGTGGATGGCAAGCCACTCCGAAGGCGCACCGGAAAGAATCCTGCCAAAGGAAAGCTGGTGGGTCCGGTGTGGGACCTCCCTCCCTGCGGGGTTGATTTCTGAACGGGGACAGTGCTTTCTGATGGACATCTGTCCCTTGTCTCAGCTCTGTTGCCATCTGTTTCCTCTGCCTCTGTGCCCTTGAAGCCGGATCCTGTCTCCCTGGGTCCCCTCCCAGAGCAGGGCAGAGGGGCACCCCCACAGGCAGCAGCCCCCAAGAGGGAGCGCCCTCCTTCCAGATGGCCCAGAGGCCCCGGCTGTCACATCCTGCTGTTTGTCTCACGAGATGAGCACAGCCAGGAGCCCGTGACTTTGTCCCCATTCTGTCCTTGCGTCCTCGGGCTCTGATAGTCAAGGCCTGCCCAGAAACCAGGGTGCAGACTGGCCTGAGCAGGCCCATCTGGGCTCCATGCCCCAGGAAGATGGCCCTGTCCACCCCCACAGGGCCCAGTGCTGGAGAACCAGAGCGAGTGCTGCAGGCTGGGCGGTTTCCAGACCTCCCTCCCCGCAGAGCTGCACAGCAGCCCTCGGAACAGCTGCTAATGGCCACCCCAGATCTCAAAATCATCCACGTCCAATTTCCCATCTTCGAATGTCACCTGGGGGGAGGAGACACAGCCCAGGAAGGGAGCGAGGAAATAAAAGGGAGAGAGAGGACTCGAACGCACACTCTAATCTTCACTCGGCGGTTCAGCTTTCAGGAGCACCAATTAATCATTATTAATTTAATCCGGGGTGACTCGGAGTCATCCTGACAGAGATCAGCCACGATTTATCCCACCTGCTAAGGGGCGACCTTAGCAGAATTCAATGAATTCGTCATTGCGTTAAGCAAGGACCCTAATGAATCTCTTGTCGGCCCAGTTTACTGAATGACCGTTAGCCACAAATGAGTCACAGGACCCCCCCTCCAGTAAAACTGCTGTCAAGGCCCTTCTGGGACAGCAGGCAGGGGCTGGACTTGGGCAGGACGGCAGGCGTGAGAGGCTGTGTTTTCCGGCTCTGATACCGACAGCTCTGAAGTGTAGGGATGCCTCAGCATGACCAGGTTTAAAATGCTGCTGGTTTAAAATGTGGGTTGCAGGACCTCATCCCAAGAGCCTCTGAATCAGAAGAGCTGAGCGGGCCCAGGAATCTGCATTTTCACAGGCACCCTTGGTCATTCTGGTGTGTGTGGGGGTGGGGGCAGGCATCTCAACCCGAGAACATGATGAGCTCCAGGAGGTCAGTTCTTGGCCTTAGCCTTGTCGAGGTGTGGTGCGCTGGGCGAGGGGGCGAGGTCAGCTGCTGTAATGAGAAGTCCCGCGTCTTCAGTGGCTTGGTGCAGCTGATGTGCATTCCCCTTCACACGGGGTCCAGCGGGGCGCTCAGTGGGCCTTCTGTGAGGTGACTCAGGGACCCCGGTCCCCTGGAGCCTCGGCGTCCCCACTGCTAGTGATGAGCAGGGATGGCACAGTGGTCACGTCACCTCCACCTACTTTGCGCTGGCTGGAGCCAGTCCTGTTGCTTAGCCGTGTGTCCAGAGCAAGGAAAAGGGTTTGGTGAACAGGCTCTGGCCGCTGTTGCCGAGCCCGGAGGCCTAGTGGGGTGCTCGGCATTCAGGACAGGCGGCCAAGCCACAGGTTGGGGTGCGGGGGAGGTTCCACAGGGCACACTGCCTTGCCTGCAGAGGTCACTCTGGTTAGGCTCAGGTCTGGGGCTCCAGGACACCCCCTAGCCCCGGTCATGCTGAGCTCAGGGCGCACCCTGGAAGTGAGGGTATATCTTGGGTTTCATATTGATCCCTCGGTGAGGGGGGTTGCGACCCAGATGTTCCCACAACGGAGGTCTGTGGTTGCCCACCTGTCCACGTCTGATGGGGCCGCACATCCCCTCCTCCTGCGGGAAGCCCTTCCTGCCACCAGGGGGCGCCACACCCACGCCGCGGTCCGCGGCTTGCTCTGAGCCCGGGGCCGCCGGATTCACTCATCCGACCCTGGCCACAACTCAGGGTGGCGGTTCTGCGCTGACTCCTGTTTTATTGACAGGAACACTGAGGCTCAGACAGGTAACCGAGGCAGCCCGGGCTGCACAGCTGGCCAGCTGCAGTCCAGGTTAGGAAACAGTGGCGCGGGCAGGAGCTGGGCGCTGGGGCCATGCGCACCACCGCCGCCTCCTGAGCTCTGGGGCACCTGGGAAAGTGGCTGCAGCCCGGCCCTGCCTCAGTTTCCTCACGAGTGAAGCAAGGCTGAACAGAGGCACTGGCGTGGCCAGGCTGTGAGGGTTGCATGGGAGAAGGCTGGGAAGCACCTGGCAGTGCCCCTGCCCCCAGGGGTGCCCCGGGGATGCCCGGCTGCTGGTGCTGCTCTCAATGCGGGGCCTCCTGCCTCCCAGCTGCTTGCAAAGACCGCAGAGATGATGAGGACAGGACCACAGTGGTCTAGGGGCAGGAGAAGTTTCCAGAAGCGAGGTCGGGAGAAGAGGAGACAGCAGTAAAAGCCACAGGACAGAGCCCCTTGGGCTCCTGAGGTCCCCGGGGTGTCCCTCCACGGTTAGGGAACAGAATTGCTGGCCAGCGGTCCTTCCGCACTGGACCTTATGTCAGCGAATACAGAGCCAATGGGGACTGCAGAGACACAGCCAGCCTTCCTGCTGTATGCTGGGAAACTGAGTCCCAGGAAGAGGAAGGGATCGATCACTCAGCTGCACGGTGGAGAGCTGGGAGTAGCCCCCGGCATGGTGTCTTCATGGGATCTCTAGCAGAGGTGCTGGGTGCCTGCATTCCGCTGGCTGAGACAGGCCGGGATCCTCCTGACTTCACTGGGGACCAGGCCACTCTGTGGCTGCAGAATGACTCAGCGTCCCCCTCTTCCAACCAGGGTCGTTCATAGCTGCTCCTTTGCCTGTGATGGCTCTAACCTTGCTTTAACCTTTTGAGCCCCTAAAAAAATGAGGATAGTCCAGCACTGAATGGCTCCTGCTTCTCGACTGTCCCACCCAGAGTGGGACCCACCTCCACAACCTTCTCAGGACTGCCCAGCACAAGCGCACCTCCTGTTAGGACCCATCCCACCCAGCTCAGCCCCTTGCTAGAGGCCCTCCCATTCCCTAGGGCACATGCCGTCCTGGGCTGCAGGGTGTCCTTGTGGGCTCTGCAGGCGGCTCCCTGGGCCATCTCCAGGTTCCCCACCCCTGTGACTGGAGCAGGGTCTGCCCTCGGCCTGCACATGAGAGTCACCTGGGGAGCCCCCCACAAACTGCTGACGCCCTGGCCTCCTTCCAGTCCACGAAGCTGGAATCTCTGAGATGGTCCTTGGGCATCAGGATGCTCATGATGATAATGATGATGACTTGGAGGTGGAGTCTCACTGTTACCCAGGCTGGAGTGTGACGGCGTGATCATAGCTGTCTGCAGCCTGGAGCTCCTGGGCTCAGGTGATCTTCCTGCATTAGATTCTCAGAGTGCTGGGATTGTAGGCATGAGCCACATGCCTAGCTGGCGTCAGCTTTTCTCTTTTTTTTGAGGTGGAGTTTTGTTCTTGTTGCCCAGGCTGGAGTGCAGTGGCACAGTCTCGGCTCACTGCAACCTCCACCTCCAGGTTCAAGCGATTCTCTGCCACAGCCTCTTGAGTAGTTGATATTACAGGCATGTGCCACCACGCCCAGCTAATTTTGTATTTTTAGTGGAGACGGGATTTCACCGTGTTGGGCAGGCTGTTCTCAACCTCACATGATCTGCCTGCCTCGGCCTCCCAAAGTGCTGGGATCACAGGCATGAGCCCCCACACCCCACCCAGCATCAGGATTTTTTAAAGTTCCCCTGGTGGGCCACGCATGGTGGCTCACACTTGTAATCCTAGCACTTCAGGAGACCAAGGCAAGAGGATCACTTGAGGTCGGGAGTTCTAGACCAGCCCGGCCAACTTGGTAAAACCCCGTCTCTACTAAAAATACAAAAATTAGCCAGGTGGTAGTGGTGCGTATCTGTGATGCTTCTCAGGAGGCCGAGGCAGGAGTATCGCTTGAGCCTGGGAGGCAGAGGTTGCGGTGAACCTACATCGTGCCACTGCACTCCAGTCTGGGCAACAAGAACAAAGCTCCACCTCAAAAAAAAGAGAAAAGAAAAGCTGACGCCAGCTAGGCATGTGGCTCACGCCTACAATCCCAGAGTGAGAGCCTGTCTCAATGAATGAATGAACGAATGAATGAATAAGTTCCCCTGGTGATTTGGCGTGCAGCCAGGGTTAGGAACTTCTGCTCTAGAGGAAGAGAGAGAACCTTCCTCCGAGAACGTGTTGGTGTCCAGTTCCCTAAAGAACCCTCCAGCCCTGGCTGTGCCCCTAGCAGCCTCATTTCCTGATCCCCCAGCTCAGAAGGAGGATGGATGAGTCACACTGGCACCCTGGCATGTGGACCCGGCAGGTCACGTCTGGATGAGCAGCATCTGAGGGAAGTGGAGCTGCGTCATCACAGGGGGCGTGGTCGTTGCTTCTGTTGTAAGTTTCACTGGGAATAAGTAGGCTTCTTCCGGTCAGAGCTAAGGGCTCCCCTCAGACTGTGGGTAGAATTTGCAGGAGACAGACTTTGACTCAGTAGGGAAATCACTTTAGTCATGGAGTCTCCTCTGTCACCCAGGCTGGAGTGCAGTGGTGCAGTCATAGCTCGCTGCAGCCTCGACCTCCTGGGCTCAAGCGATCTTCCCACCTCAGCCTCTGGAGTAGCTGGGACTGTAGGCATGTGCCACCACGCTGGCTGTTCCTGGCAGTTTGAGACCAATAAGAGTGGGCCACCGCTGGCCCTGGGCATGGCCGAACTGAGGCAGATTGGAAGGAGCTGTGGACTTGACAGACTGGCTTTTAGGCCAAGCATTTTCCAGAAAGGCCTGTGGGCTTGCAGAGGCCACAGAGGGTTTGTACCGTTCATAACAGGCAGGGGCATACAGGCCTGGGTGTCCTGGGGTCCATTCCCATTATGCACTAGGGCATAACTGTGCCGTGGTGTACCCAGCTCAGCGCGCAAACCCGGTGCCAGCCATCCAGGTGTGTGGGTGCAGCCTGAGCTCCTGGGGTGACAGCAGGCGAGGAGGTGTCCACGAGGCCTGGCCAGCAGCTGAGTTTGGGCAGAGGGTGTTCTGTGCTGTGGCCACACAGACAGGCTGCAGCCGGCTGCCTGGCCGCGGTAGTGGGGGTGGGCTGCAGGTATCGTTCACCTGCTGATGTGAGGTCCTCACACGGTCTGCACAGCGGAGAGGCAGGTACACTGCCTGTCAGACCTGCAAGCTCCTTGTTGGTGGCCACTGCTGTTTCTTGTTTCTTATGTTCTCTCTGATTTAACCACCTGTCACGTTCCCAGGCAGCTCACAGGATCACCTTCACTTCTGACACAGCTGCGCAGTTCTGGGGGCCCCAAGGTGGTGCTCAGGCTCAATCATTTGATAGAAGAACCACAGAACTGGAAGCTGAACGCTGTGCTCACAGTTACAGTTTATTACAGATGCAGGTTTAAGTCAGCCAAGGGGAGGGGCGTGTGAGCTGGGAGGGTTCCCAGCACAGAGCTTCCGGCTGTCCCTCTCCATGATGTCCTGGACAGCATTAACTCCTCATGACAACCGCATGTGACGGCACACACATAGTGTTGCCACCCAGGGATGCCCCCCAGCCGTGGTGTCCAGGCCAGATCAGGCTCAGCCTCCTCAGATCCAGTGTTGCCGCTAGCATGACCCACGGGAGAAACTCCTCCCAGATTGGGACTGTGTTGTCTCAGATGACATGACAGCAACAAGCCTTTGTTGGGTCTTGGTCATGTGGGCATGGCTGACACCACGTGACCTTAACCTCCATCCCCTCTGCAGGTTGAGCTGATGCCCCATGGTCCAAGGTCTTACCATGAATCTCATCATTAGCAAAGACTGCCCATGATGGCTGAGGCCCCAGGTAAACAAAGATGCTCTCATCAGACAGGACTCTTCAGGGGCCTAGAGGTGACGCCCCAAGGAGCGGAGGGCAAAGATGAGCCTTTCTGTGAGCTCAGCTAATCCTTCACCGTCCCCCAGCACTTGGGAGTTTTGGGAGTTCGGATTCAGCTGTGAAGCTGGTAGTGGGGTCTAGCTCCTCAGGGGAGGGCTGTGCCGGCAGCTTCCACCAGCAGAGGGAGGTCAGGTGCAGGTCTGTGGGCAAAGGAGGGACATAGCCATGAACTTCAGGAGACTCTGAGTAAGTGTGTTTCAGTTTCCTTGGTTTTCACCCAGAATGTTGAGCTGCTCTTCTCTGAAATTCCAAGGAGACACCTAAAGGAAGCCCTCACATCTGGAGACCACCTAGCTGGAACCTCAGAGCAAGAGCTGGGGACAGGAAAGGCTGACTTCTCCCACTGTTCCGTGTCCCCAAGTCCAGCCTCCGGGAGGCCCCTGAGGGACCCTTTTGGGGCAGCCAGGGCAGAGGATGCCTTTTACTTCTTAAGACTGTGGATCAAAACAGACAAGCTCGTGGCTTCCTGGGCCTGGCAATCCTCGATCATCAGCGTGCATTTAAGCCACAAAACACAACGCTGATTACAAACAGAAATACGGACGGCTTCCTTTAAACTGCTTCAGAAAGCTAACTCCTCGGGGACCATCAAAGCAGCTCCCACCATAGCCCCTGCAATCCACTCTGAACAGGAAACCTTTCTCATCTATTTATTAATACCGATCCCAGAAAGATTTTCAGCAGGGAAGCCTGGCTTTATGTTGTGTATATCCACAGAGAAGAACATATATTTTTAAAACACGTTGCCTGGGGAAGGCTCTCGTCCTGTCACTGGTTCTTGAATTCTGTGAGACAGTGGCTTCCTTCCTTTTAGTCCGAATCAGAGAGGTTTGCAGCAAAAGCCGCTTTGCAGAGGCCAGGTCAAGTTCAGCCTTCTCAGATCCGATGTTGCCACTACCACGACCCACGGGAGAAATTCCTCCCAGCTTGGGACTGTGCTGTCTCAGATCACGTGACAGCGACAAGCTATTTAGAGTGACTGGGGGCTTTTCAGGAGCACAGATGTGCGGGACACCTGTATTCCGGTTGGTGCCCAGTCACAGGGACAGCTGTGGAGGCTCCAAAGTTGGCCTGGGAATTGGGATTCAATTCCCTAGGACGGGGTAGGGCCTGAGACTCTGCATTTCAGCCTCCTAGGGGCTGCTGGCCTCAGCTGGTTTTGCACTAATGAGGCTCTCGACCCAGGCCACCCACAGGAAGCAGAATGCCAACCAGATATATAATTTTAAATTGTCCAGTAGCCACATTTAAAATATAAAAAGAGGCCAGGTGCTGTGGCTCACACCTGTAATCCCAGGACTTTGAGGGACTGACTGGAGGATTGCTTGAAGCCAGGAGTTTGAAACCAGTCTGGACAGCTTAGTGAGACCCCCATCTCTGCAAAGAGTGTAAAAGCCAGGCACGGTGGCACGTGCCTGTGGTCCCAGCTCCTCAGGAGGCTGAGGCAGGAGGATCGCCTGAACCCAGGAGTTTGCATTAGACTCTAGCCTGGGTGACCGAGCCAGACCCTGCCTCTAAAATAATAGTGAGTAGATAAATAAGTAATAACCAGGTGAGATTAATTTCAAGATGGTATTTTATTTAACTCATCATGTCCAAAATAGGGTCCTCGCGGCTCGTGGCCCACCGCCCAGATCTGGCCGGGAGCAGCTTCTGCACTGCCAGGGCCTGCCTCCTCCCCTGCTCTGCAGACGCCATTCAGGGCTAATGATCCGTTCTCAGCTGCTGTCTGTGAGCTGGCACTCAGCGCTGTCATGGTGCTGCAGAGCCGGGCGGCGGGCTGAGGCCTGGGACTGGGCCGGCTGGCGGCCTGGGGTTGGGGTTTTAGGGTGAGGGGCAGACGCGGCCGAGAAGCATCCATTGTGCCCGCAGCAGCTGATGTGGTTACAGCTGGCCAAGTGGCAGGTGCCCCCTCAACACCCCCTCATGCCCGTCTCAGGAGCAGACATCGCTTCTTACAAAAAAATTAAAAAGGAGAAGTGGCAGGGGCATGGCTGCGCTTTCCACGTGACCTGCCCGGGGACAGAGCGTGGCTTTGTTAATCCAGCGCCTGTCAGTCTGCCCGAGGCCAGGCATAAGCCACTTAGCACGGCCTCACCCCCGCTCCGCCCGGCGCTCAGCTGGGGCTAGGGACACCGCGCTGGCCTGCGCCTCCTGCCAGCTGCCCCCACCAGCTGCTCCCGTCGGCGCCCCCACGCCCTGACCCAGCCTGCCTCGGTGGCAGAAGAGGACCTGGGAGGAGGGCGTGAGGCCTGTGACTGCTGCGGGTCTCACTTTGCACTCTGGGAAATGGGAATGATGGCTGTGGCCACTGCAAGGATGACTGTGAAGTTCAGTGCCTTAACGTGTGAAGCAGATGGCAGTACTGGGGAAGCAGGAGCTGTTTCTATTAAGCCGTCCTGGTTAATGTCATTGTGGCTGCCTCCCCTTCACAGTGGCTCTGACCAGCGGTTCCTTCCTGTCTTGCTCCCTCCCTCCCATCCCCTGCCGGCTCTCCTTCTCTGCCCCTCCCCACTTCTCCCCACCTCCTACCCCCTCCTCCCCCTCCTCCCCCTCCTCCCTCCTCCCCACCTCCTCCCCACCTTCTCTGCCCCTCCCCCCTCCTCCCCACCTCCTACCCCCCTCCTCCCTCTCCTCCCTCCTCCCTCCTCCCTACCTCCTCCCCACCTTCTCTCCCCTCCTCCCCACCTCCTCCCCACCTTCTCCCCCCTCATCCCACCTCCTCCCCTTCCTCTTCCCTCCTCCCCACCTCCTTCTCTCCCCTCCTCCCTACTTTCTCCCCACCTTCTCCTCCCTCATCCCCCCTCCTCCCCCTCTTCCTTCCTCCTCCCCACCTCCTCCCCACCTTCTCTCCCCTCCTCCCCACCTCCTCCCCACCTTCTCTCCCCCTCTCCCCACCTCCTCCGCCTCCTCCCCCTCCGCCCTCTTCCCCCCTCTTCCCCTCCTCACCCTCCTCCCTCTCCACCCCTTGTCCCCTCTCCCCCCTCATCTTCCCTCCTCTCCTCTCTTCCCCCTCCTCCCTCTCCCCCCCGGACCCTCTCACCTGCCCGCTGCCCTTGCTACTTGTTCCTTCTGCCTTTGAGCCCCTCTCCCTGCTCCCTGGCATCTGGGCATCCTCTCTCAGCCATCCCAGGCTTGCAGGGAGGGTGGGAGGGAGAGGGAGGGCCTGCTGGGGCCCACCAGGGAGAGATGGAGCCTGGTCTGGAAGGGCAGGGCACCTGTGCAGTCAGGGTCCACTGCAGGTGCTCGGAGCAGCCGCTGGCCTGCACCCCCTCCCCACCCAGCTCCCCAGCCCAGCCACTCGTCTCAACACCCACCCGGGGTCCAGCACGTGTGGCCAGGCGGGTTAGGCAGTGCACAGCCAAAGCCCTGTGCGTTCTGCTCAGGGGCTGGAGACAGAGGGGCCACCCACGGGCACAGCAGAGAGGCCAGCAGGGCTCCCCCGCCGCCCCGCATGCTTCAGCACCAGCAGGCAGGAGCAGTTTGAGGCTAAATATAAACCCAGCCGCCTCTCCGCGGCCGTCAGTGATGGCCGTGGCTCTGTCAAGAAGGATTATCTTGTCCTCCAGCAGGCAGGGCATCTGACAGCCATGGAGGACGGCGGGGCGGGGGGAGGGCGGCCTGCTCCATGGGCTGGTCCCAAATTACAGAGGCCCATCGGATGCCCCTGGTTCCCGGGGTGCCCCCCAGCAGAGGAGCTGAGACTTAAATTCCATGTCACTGATGCGGGCACAAAGGGGCAGAGCCAAGCCGCAGAGAGAGGGGGTGTCATCCTCTCTGCCAGGCAGCGAGCTCCCTGGACAGGGTGGGTGTCCCGGGAGCAGAAACGGTGTTGGCAGGACCCAAGCCTGTGCAGTTCTAAACCGGCTCTGGCACAAACGGCCCGGGTAAGCAGCAGCTTCGGAGGCCACCCGCACTCGTGGCACCACAGGAGAGCTGCTGGGGACAGAGGGCACGGCTAGAAACCTCAGCTGCCTCCCACCCTGGGGCCTTGGGGAAGGAGGGAAGGAGTGGCCGGGGCCCGCCTTCCCCGAGGCTTCGTTTCTGGATTCTTCTCTTCTCTCCTGTGTGCATCAGGGCTTCTGCTTTGGTGCCCCTGGGGGTCCTCTGGGAGTCGTTCTGCGGGAGCCCCTCGGGCTGTGTGCCTGGGCTTGGTGGCTTGGTCTGTGGCGCTCTTGGGGCCCTGGGTGCCTCCTCGCTGCCTTCGTGTCCCAGATGTCTTAGGACCCGAGGTGCTGCAGGCCCTCCGGGGACATCTGTCCCACCCCCAGTGCCCACCTGTCCCACCCCCAGTGCCCACGTACCACCTTGCAGTCCTGGTGATGGGGACCCACTGTCTGACCTGTCGCCCCAGCCCGAGTCCTTCTCACCCCAGACCCCAGTGTCTGTGTTTAGGGAGGGCCGAGAAGCCTCTGCCTTCCCGGGTTCCCTGTGGCATTGCCCAGCCCCAGCCACGCGCCGCCGTCCTCATGTCTGGAGGCGTGGGCGGTGGCACTCACACTGCTGGAGCAGCTCTGACCCCGGGACCAGGGCGGCCCGGGCCGGCTCGGCCTCTCTGCCTTGCACTCACAGAGTCCTGGGGCAAGGACAGGATGCTCAGACTCTCCTTCCCCTCCCGTGTGCCCAGCTCAGAGAACACTGCAGCCCCTCTGTGGGCTCTCTGATCCTCTTGTGGGGGGGACACTTACCCCCAAACCCCAAACACAGCTGAGGGTCCTTAGGCCGATGTGACAGCTTGCCACAAACTGGCGACTTAAAGCAGCAGAAACTCACTCTGTCATGGTTCTGCAGCCCAGGAGTCCACAATCGAGCTGTGAGCCAGTCCGCCCTCCCTTCCGGGGCTCGGGGACCCGTCCTGCCTCTTCCAGTTCCCACTGGTTCCAGGTGCACCTTTGCTGACGGCTGCATCGCCCCGCTCTCTGCCTCCCCTTCACGTGGCCTCCTTACTCTGTGTCCCCAAATCTGCCTCTCATTATAAGGATGCTAGTCAGTGGATTTACAACCCCATGGTCTCATCTTGACTTCCTGACATCTTCAGAGACCCCCTTTCCAGAGTGTCGCATTCATGGGTTCTAGGATGACAGGGGTTTTGAGGGGGATGCTATTTACCACAGGAGAGGCAGGGAGGAAGAGGAGGAGAAAGAGAAGGAGGGGGAGGAGGGAAAGGGGGAGGGGGAGGAGGAGGGGGAGGAAGGAGAGGAGAAAGAGGGGGAGGAGGAGGGGGAGGAAGGAGAGGAGAAAGGGGAAGGAGGAGGGGAGGAGGGGGGAGAAAGGAGAGGAGAAAGGGGGGAGGAAGGGGGGAGGAGGGGGAGGAAGGAGAGGAGGAAGGGGGGAGGAGGGGGAGGAGGTCTCGTCCGCCCAGGTTGACCCTGGGCTCTGAAGGGGAGTCGCTGAAGTGTCCTCTCCCTGCACTGTCCGAGCCTGTCTAGGCTGGAGCATTTCCTGAGCTGATCATTAGACAGGTGTGACCAGGGCGCCCAGGCCAAGGGGCAGGGGATGAAGCGGGCCTCGGGGCCAGCGGAGTTGCAGGTCCCTGGAGTGGGCGGCCTCTCTGGGAGAGAAGGAGGAGCAACTGCCCAGCTGTTACTAGCAGAGGCCCCAGGGCACACTCAGCCCTGGCCACAGCAGGAGGGAAGCCTGTGGGACCTCCCAGGGGACCTTTTCAGAAAGTGAGAGGTGGGGCCCCTGGCCTCTTGGGGTCCCCTGTCCCTCTGACCACAGCCGAGCATTCACAGACCCGGGCAGCGGCTGTATGGGGTCACTCCGGGTGAGGTCTGCCCTGCTTCCGCTCAGTGGACCCCTGTCCTGTGCACCTTCCTCAGGGTCCTCGAGACACCTGGCTTGACCTCATCCAGCGTCATTCCGTGTTTGGGGGTGCTGCCCCGCCCGGAGGCCACCCTGGTGGCAGTCTGGGATGACTCGTCCCGTCCAGCCAGGCTCTCTCAGCCTCCCCTCTTGTAGACGACGGCCACTTTCATGTTAGCCCCGAGGAAGCCAAGCAGAATAATTCCACTCCCGCCCAGATCCCCTTCCTGCCCCATCCCTGTCCTTTGCTGTGAGAGGTTTCCCTGCCCTGCTGGGCCCCCTGGGATAGCTGGAGAGGTCTCGGGCTGGGGGGCGGGGAAGGAGGATTCTGGGGCCAGCTCAGGCAGGCCTGAGGTCTGGGCGGTCAGGACAGGCTATGGGGAAGGAAGCCCACGGAAGCTGTCTGGGAGCCTCTGGGCAGCTCTGGTGGCCAAGGCCTGGCTTCTGCCACCCGCCAGCCTGGGCTGAGCTGGCAGCATCCACACTGGGCTGCAGGATCCTCGAACACACTCACTGGGGTTTGGGAGGCCGGGGGACCCAAGGTATTTGAACAGCAAATGCATCCTGGGGTGATGTACTACTGCACCGGTCTGAGCCGTGTGTGTGTGTGTGTGTGTGTGTGTGTGTGTGTGACACAGCCTAGCTCAGAGAAGGGCTCCCGCATCCCCAGCCTCCCTCCCCGCAGGCAGTGCCTCCCAGCCCCTGGGCTTGAGAAGAAAAGGAAAAGAGGAGGCAGGCGTGCCAGGAAAACCAGGCAGACCCTGCACACGCCCCACCAAAGTGGTGCGGACGTGAATGCTGCCATCTCCCACGCGTCCCTTGGAAAGGTGTCGGGTCTCGCTGGGTGCCTGTTTGCAGCTTGCATCTCACAGGTAGAGGGGAAGCACGCAGGATGCCATGTCCCAGTCCTGATGTGTGGCGGCGTGGGGCAGATGAAGGGATGTCAGGCACAGTGGGGGCTGGTGAGACCCCACTTTCCCTTCCATGTGTGTACGCATGCATGCACACATGCCCATGTACACACACACACACGCACACACGCGGGAACACATCCACAGGCCCGTCCTTCCTCGCCCCACTCCCTCCTGAACACCTGCTCCCGGGCTCGCTCCCCATGCGTGGTGAACTGGGTCTCTGGCTTAGAAGCCTGGAGCTACGCTGCCTCCACCCAGCAGGCCCCCTGGGTGTCTGGCTTAGAAGCCTGGAGCTACGCCGCCTCCACCCTGCAGGCCCCGGGCTTTCCCAGGCTCGTGTTTTCTCCTGCTGTTTCTCATCCCCCCGGCAGGGTTCCCTGTCTTCCATCGCCTCTTGGAGAGAGACGGAACCATCCTGGGACCCTCCCAGTGAAGCGTTCTGGGCCGTGTGTTGATCAGGTCACAAACTGGCGTGGCCCCTGCATTTGCCGTTTGCTGACCTTACACGAACATCCAGGATATTGAGATGTTTGGGAAGAAAGCTGGTTAGTGTTTGGAATCAGGGCCAGTTCCGAAAATCTGCATTGTGTCCCGGGACAAAGCAGAGACCCAGCGAAGATCTGCCCTTGTTTTAGAAATACCTGGGAGTGTCCCACCCCCCCGCCCTGCCCTGCCCGCCCTGGACACTGTGGGCCCCAGCATCTCCCTCTGCGACGCTCCGGGGGCGCCAGTGCAGGGTGGGCTTTTGACAAGGGAGGAGACAAAGGGGCGGTTGAGGGAGCAGGGGTCGGGGAGGCCCAGCAGGAGGCCACACAGCTCTGCCCATCTTCACAGGAGCGTTTCGGGCCTCCTTGCCTGCAGCCTGGTCTCACTTGGCCCCTCCTGCATTCGACTCAGATTGGGGGATGTTTTGTTTACAAACAGGGCTCAGAGGGCAAACAGGCAGGAAACAGGCCCTGGCACCATGTGGATGGCGATCCCTGCAGAGCCCCAGGGGGCAGGGGGCAGGACTGGCACCGTGTGGATGGCGATCCCTGCAGAGCCCCG
>NW_022436955.1:28725555-28785638 GCF_009761245.1 Sapajus apella
CGGGGGGCAGGACTGGCACCGTGTGGATGGCGATCCCTGCAGAGCCCTGGGGGGCGGGGGGCAGGACTGGGGCGAGGCCCTGAGCAGGAGCCCGTGCTGAGTGCCTGGGAGCGGGCAGAGTCTGGAGGGCCTCGGGTGAGCTGCTGCCTCCTAAGTGCTGGGCTCCGTTGTTCATTCCGTGCTGGTGGGAGAAGAGTAACCAAAACCCAGCCCCCATGTCCTGGGGGGGCCACTGGCCTGGCGTGTGTAGACTTGAGACGGCATGCAAGGTAGGAGAGGAACACACGCCTGGTCATGCTGGGGCCGCCGGCTCCGTTTGCTTCTCACGTACACAACAAACACGTTTTTAGTGTAAAAGTCTGTCCTACGCAGTATTTGGGATATACTTATACTAAGAATGTGTTCACTGTGTATCTGACATGCAAAGTGAACTGGGCATGATTGCATTTTTTTTTTTTTTTTTTTTTTTAAAAGGAGTTTTGCTCTTGCTACCCAGGCTGGAGTGCAATGGCTCGATCTCAGCTCACCGCCACCTCTGCCTCCTGGGTTCAAGCAATTCTCCCGCCTTAGCCTCCCAAGTAGCTGGGACTACAGGCACGCACCACCACACCCAAGCGTATTTTGTATTCTTAGGAGAGGCAGGGTTTCTCCATGTTGATCAGGCTAGTTTCGAACTCCTGACCTCAGGTGATCCGCCCCCCTCAGCCTCCCAAAGTGCTGGGATGACAGGCGTGAGCCACTGCGCGCGGCCTCGCACCCCATATTCTTATTTGCTATATTTGGCAACCCTGAGTAGTGGGGATAAAGGCCTCGGAGCAAAGCCAGGCTGGGACAGACCGAGCAAGTGTTACTGACCGCATCCCAGGCCGGAGCAGGGCGAGGCATCTGTGGGAGTGGGAGTGAAGGAAGGTGGGGGCAGGCCGGGCTGGTGCGGCCGGGCTGGTGAGGCAGGGCTGGTGCGGCAGGGCTGGTGAGGCAGGGCTGGTGAGGCAGGGCTGGTGCGGCAGGGCTGGTGAGGCAGGGCTGGTGCGGCAGGGCTGGTGAGGCAGGGCTGGTGCGGCCGGGCTGGTGAGGCCGGGCTGGTGCGGCAGGGCTGGTGAGGCTGGGCTGGTGCGGCAGGGCTGGTGAGGCAGGGCTGGTGCGGCAGGGCTGGTGAGGCAGGGCTGGTGTGGCACGGCTGGTGAGGCAGGGCTGGTGAGGCCGGGCTGGTGAGGCCGGGCTGGTGCGGCAGGGCTGGTGAGGCAGGGCTGGTGCGGCCGGGCTGGTGCGGCAGGGCTGGTGAGGCAGGGCTGGTGCGGCAGGGCTGGTGCGGCCGGGCTGGTGAGGCCGGGCTGGTGAGGCCGGGCTGGTGAGGCAGGGCTGGTGAGGCCGGGCTGGTGAGGCAGGGCTGGTGAGGCAGGGCTGGTGCGAGCCCTCATGGTCCTCCTGCATCAGCACTCAGAATTGTCGAATGTCCCACCCGATGGACGGCAGAGGCCATGTGGCCTGACTCCTCTTTCCAAGGGGCAGAGGGAATTTACCAGAAACCTGGTAGAGCCGTGAGCTCCCTGAGCCACTAGGTGCAGAGCCACGCCAGCCACCTGTGCTGTTTTCCATTTCCCACTAGCCAGGCTTTGAAAAAGGAAGAGCAGGTGAAATTTATTTTAATATATTCTCTCTAGCGTAATATATTCAAAATATTATCATTTCAACATGTCATCAATATGTTGAATTATCAGAGAGAGATTCCTTTTTTCCTCTCAAGTCTTCAGAATCTGGTGTGTCTGCTAATAGCATGTCTCAGTTTGCATGGGGCACGTTTCGAGGGCTCCTTAGCCACATATAGCCCAGGTCACCGTCGGGGACCAGGCCATCTGGTGCCCACACCTCCCAACCCCTGGCCTGGTGCCCTCTCCCGGGTGAGGAGCAGTCCTGCAGGCTTTGATCTGAGGTCTCTCCCACTGGGGCAGAGGTCACTGAGGTCCACAGGGGTGAGGGGACTGGACTGTCTGTGGCCGGTAGGGGGCAGTGGAGGTCAGCGCTCAGCTGTCCGACGGCCAGGCCACCTGCAAGGACAGCAGACGTCCTCACTGACGGCTGCACATCAGCCAGCGGCCTCTGCAGCAGATCGAGTGCTGACCCCCAGGGGTGGCCATCCACAGTGGTGCTGTGACCCATTTCCTATGTGTCTTGGGAGTAGACGTCTCGCCAACAAGATGATAGGATGTCGGGGGCTGAACCTGAGCTCAGGGAACGCCGCCTGGCCTGGCTGCAGCCCCTTGGGGCACAGGGCACAGCCTCACAGAGTGGAAAAACCAAGTGGGCTGCAGAGCGGGAGCCCCAGGAGAGATGCCCTGGCACTCTGCGGGGCATGGGCAGGCCCTGCCTATTGAGGCTCGGTGCCCCGTCCCTACCTGCTGGGGCCTAAGGCAGACGCAGGTACACTGATTCCCTCCCATAAGTCTCTGCTCCGTCTTGCCATGTGTCTATGTAACCATGAGCATTTACTAAGCACTTGCTGTATGCTGGGCAGGTACCATGCCTGGCTCTGAGCGTCACATGGGGACAAGACTGGGCCTTTGGTGGTGCTGACTGTGACATCAGACGACTCCTTTGGGTGTGGACAGGGCTAGTGCTGGCTCCGTGTTAGGGCTGCAGGACCTCCTGGCTGTTGACAGCAGGTGTGCGTCCCTCTGGCTGGTTCATTCCTGTAGAAGGTCAGTGGCTCTCCAGTGTGCTGTGCACACCACGCTTCCTACCCTCAGCTCCAGCAGTGGACGCACGCTCCCAGGACCAGCCTCGGCCAGCAGCCCCAGGAAGGGAGGATGACCTCCCTCCAAGTCCCAGCCCCTCAGGTGGTATCGCCTAGGCCTGATCTGCACAGTCCCTGAGGCCCCTGGCAGGATCGTGCCCGGCACCCACGGTGAACACTGGTGAGCATTCACGTGCCCTGCACTGGCTCCTTCGCTTTCCTGTCCCACCGCCCACCCGTGTATCCAGCGCTCCCCGCCTAACTGTGGGTCCTGAGCCCTTGCCTCATCCGTTGCCAGGAGACCCCAGACTAAGACAGAAACTCTGTCTTGTGAGTTGTCGAGTGTTTTTGGACATCTGCCGTGGGCTGATATTCCCGGGGGAGGTGGGGCCTGAGTGGGTCTCAAAAGATCTGGGAAGGTTCTAGAAAGCTGGGAAAGAGAGGGATTGGGAGGCCAGTCAGGAAGAATACCGTCTGCAAAGATCTGGCAACGGACAAAGCCTTGCTTGCAAAGGGCAGGGGTGGAGGCCTTCCCATGGTGGTGGGCAGGAGGCCTCAGATCTGGTGCCAGCGATGGGGTGCCCACTAGCAGACCCCTTAAGGGATTCAGTCCTTTCTAAGCTGTGACTCCTGGGTCCAGCAAGGCTGAGGGGCCCTTCACAGACAAGGGCATCTCTCTGAAGTTTGGCTGTGTCTGGAAGATAAGTCACTTGGGGCCGGGCGCGGTGGCTCACGCCTATAATCCCAGCACTTTGGGAGGCCAAGGCGGGCGGATCACAAGGTCAAGAGATGGAGACCATCCTGGCCAACATGGCGAAACCCGTCTCTACTAAAAATACAAAAATTAGCGGGGCGTGGTGGCGTGCGCCTGTAGTCCCAGCCACTCGGGAGGCTGAGGCAGGAGACTTGCTTGAGCGCGGAGGTGGAGGTTGCAGTGAGCCGAGATTGTGCCACGGCACTCCAGCCTGGCGCCTGGCAACAGAGTGAGATTCTGTCTCAAACAAACAAAAAAAGATAAGTCACTTGGTCACTCTGAGCCCCAGTTTCCTCCTCCCTTTTTTTTGGACAAGGGGACAGGGTCTCACTCTGGGCCCCAGGCTGTAGTGCACTGGTGCAGTTGTGGCCCAGTGCAGCCTCAGCCTCCTGGGGTCAAGTGATCATCCTGTCAGCCTCCCGAGTAGCTGGGACCACAGGCATGCACCACCATGCCTGGCTAATTTTTAAAATTTTTTGTAGAGAAGGAAGCTTCGTATGTTGCCCAGGCTGGTGTCAAACTCCTAGGCTCAAGTGATATTCCTTCCTGGGTCTCCCAAAGTGCTGGGATTACAGGTGTGAGCCACTGTGCTCAGCCCCCTCATCCATAAAATGGGGCTTACCGTGGTGGGAACTCAATGAGTGATTTGTGAAAAGCTCCTGGAACAGTGGTGGTTGTGGGGCAACCACCTGACCATCGTTCAGGTCAGCGTCAGGCAGTGGGGTTGGCACGGCTCGATCAAGGTGTCCGGGCCATCTCCAGAACAGCCTCCAGCGAGGATGTGGCCTCTCAGCCTCTCGTCCCAGTTACTCCCCAAAGTGGTGCCACAGGAGATACGAGTTGGGGAGACCTCCCCGGCTGCCATTCTTGAGCCACCTGAACTGGTGGCTCCACTTGTGATGCTGAGCTGTTGGTAAATGACCTGGGTCCCTTAGTAACACGGATGATGCAGTGTTTAAGGTGCAGTCGGGAGGAACCAGGCGGGGCTGAGGACCCAGGTGCTCAGAATGGCACATCACCTGGTGTCTGGTGTCCTTTGGAAAGTGGGCATCATCTGTAGCTTGGAAGGGTGGGGTGGAGGTGACATTAGGTGTGAACTCGTGCAGTCCAGCACGGTGTAGCTCACCCCTCCCTTCCCCTCCTCTTCTCTCCTGACATTTAGGCAAATGCCCAGGGGGCAGGTTGAGGGTCTCAGAGCCAAAGAAAACACCAGCTTTCCACCACGAGTTGTCAGAAATTTGTGATGAAAATTCTGGAAAAGAAGGTGTGTGACCCAGAGCTTGCGATCGGTGCCAGGGCACTGGGTGGGACGGTGTAGCAGGAGTCCTAACGGAAGCTTCTGGATCGAGTCCTGTTGTAACCAGGCTGCAGTGAGCCAGGCGGCTGTACCAGCGGAGCGGGAGGGACACCAGCTCCTGGGCCTTCGCCTGTGTCTGCCCCGGCAGCGGAGCCTCCTCGTCCTCACCCTCCCGTTCCAGCGGAGTCGGTGGGGTGGAGAGCGTCAGGCTGATGACTCCCTGTGTGAGGGGGTCCCTGTGCTGAGCCCATTGGAGCTTTTCAGTTGCCAGGCAAGGTCCTGGGCAGACATTATTGTGACCATCTCACAGATGAGCACACTGAGTCTCCACCCAGAACAGGCTCCACAGGGGCATTGAACGCTGCCCCCAGCATTCGTTGACTCTGTTTTCTTTTCCTTTTCCTTTTTTTTTTTTTTTTTTTCTTAGATGGCATCTCGCTCTGTTGACAGGCTGGAGTGCAGTGGTGTGATCTCAGCTCACTGTAACCTCCAACTCCCTGGCTCAAGCAATTCTCCTGCCTCACCTCCCGAGTAGCTGGGAATACAGGCGTGTGCCACTACGTCTGGCTAATTTTTGTATTTTTAGTAGAGACGGGGTTTCACTATGTTGATCAGGCTAGTCTTGATCTCCTAAGCTTGTGATCCGCCCTCCTCGGCCTCCCAAAGTGCTGGGATTACAGGCATGGGCCACCGTGCCCGGCCCCCTGTGATGTTTTAGAGGCCCGTCTCAGGGGCATTTGCACGTTCTGCCTTGGACCGAGTTATTTCAGGTGGGTGTTAGGTCTGACAGCTGTTGGACCTCCTTCGAGGGCCTTCTCACAAAGGGTCTGCACTCAGCACAACATCCCAGAACTGAGCAAGTGCTGTTTGAGGCAGCACCTAGCATGGTGCCTGGCAAACCCAAGGTGTTCAGTAAATGCTTGTTGAGTCCATGGGTGAGCCTTCCCTGGCTCCCGGGCTTATGACTGGCAAAGCCTGGGGCTGCCCGTACCCAGCCAGCTCACTTCTTCTTGGGGTTGCGTTTCTTTAAAAACAAATTACAGGTTCTCAGATGGATAATGATAGGCCCCACATTTTCACAGGAGAAATCTGTCTGGGAAACTTGAAATAAGGCCACAAGGAGAACCAGTCAGGGCCGGGGAACCCATGTTGCTGCCAGGGGCCTCCAGAGCAGAATGGCAGGGAGGCAGAGTGGGCAGCTGTGGCCCCACCCGGCAGGGCCCTGGTCACCCTCCATGGAGGGAGTGGGCCCTTGGCAGGCGCATGGGTGAGCAGAGCTGTCACCGGTGTTCCTTTTGCTCACGCAGAACACCAGGCCTGTTTGCCTCCTGTGAGGCCTGCACGTACAGAGAGGAAATGCCCAGTTCTCACCAGGCGAATCCAAGAGCTCACAGACCAGCTGGGCAGGGTCGCAGCGTGATGTGACCAGACCCTTTAACGATGCCAGTCAGCTCCCGCCTTCCCAGGCCCCAAGTCCACATGGGCTCCTCTCCTACCTGAGTAAGAGCAAACGTCCTGGCCTGGGTGTGGAGCTGCCCGTGGCCGTTGTAACACATTACCAAGACCTGGGCGTCTGCAAACAGCAGAGGCTGTTCCCTCCCAGTTCTGGAGGCCAGAAGTTCAACATCCAGGTGGCAGCAGGGCCGCTCCCGCCGAGGGCGCGGAGGGAGGCTCCTTCCTGCCCCTTCCAGCTCCGGGGCCCCAGCCTTCCCGCGTCTGTGGCTTCATCAGTCCGTCTCGGCTGTGTCTTTACCTGGCCCTCCCCTCTGCATCTCTGGGCCCTCTCTTCCTTTGTTACTGAAGACAGGGTGTCACTGTGTCACCCACGCTGGCACTGCAGCCTCAGCCGTCCAGGCCTGAGCCATCCCTCTGTCGCCTCCCAAGTAGCTGGCACTACAGGCGCACGCCTTACCACACCCCGCTAATATGTTTTATTTTTTCACTTTTTGTAGGGATGGGGTCTCTCTGTGTTGCCCAGGCTGGTCTCAAACGCCTGAGCTCAAGTGGTCCTTCCACCTTGGCCTCCCAAAGTGCTGGGATTATAAGCGTGAGCCACCACGCCTGGCCTGTGTCCTCTCTTCTTACAAAAACGCTTAACAGTGTGACCTCAACTTAACTACTAACATCTTCAGAGACCCTATTTCCAAAAAGGGTCAGAATCTGAGGTTTGAGGAGCATGACTTTTTGGGAAACTGTTCCAGCCGGCACACTCGGCCTCTCTGGCCCCCACGTCCTTTCTCCCCACTCTGCACGGCTGCCTGGAGGCTCCGCCTTCTTTCTGTCCCTCCGCAGGGCAGGCATGCTGTGCCGCCCTCCTGCCCAGAACGCCCAGAGCTCCCTTCCTCACTTCTAGGAGTCTGCTCACATGACCCCCTAAAAATCACACTCCCATCGCCCCGCTCTTATTCAGGGTGCCTTAGCTTCCAGTGCGCCCCCTGCCCCCGTCACCCCGATCTTGTTTAGGGTGCCTTAGCTTCCTCTGCGTCCCCTCCCGCCCCCTGTATATTATATGTGTATTTGCCAGTCCCTGACGCCTCCAGGCATTTGGAAGGACAGGGACCTGGTCTGTCTTGTATCCCCGGCTCCTAGAACAGTTCCTGGCACATAGTAGGTGCTCAACTCCATCTGTAGCCCGAGTGGATGCTCGTGCAGCTCAAGTGTGCTGGCTTGTGCAATCCCAAGGGGTCCTTGAAATAATGAGCTCTTCAGCAGGGGGCTTCAGAGGCCGAAGCACAAGGAAAGGGGAAGGCAAAGGCAGAGTCCGCTCCGTGCGTTCTCCACTCCTCCACCTGGGCTGGTCTGCTTTTATCTGAATTATGTATTTATTTTTGCTTCAAAGGAAGGGGGGAAAGAATTCTGCTGGCAGTATGGTGAGGCCCCTGTTTGTACTAAAAACAAAAAATGAGGCCAGGCATGGTAGCTCACAACTGTAATCCCAACACTTTGGGAGACTGAGGCAGGAGGATCATTTGAGCCCTGGAATCAGAAGTGGCAGTGAGCAGTGATCATGCCACTGCACTCCAGCCTGGGTGACAGAGCAAGACCCGTCTCTTAAAAATATTTTTTTTAGGGCCAGGCGAAGTGGCTTACATCTGTAATCCCAGCACTTTGGGAGGCTGAGGCTGGTGGATCACAAGGTCAAGAGATCGAGACCATCCTGGCCAACATGGTGAAACCCCGTCTCTACTAAAAATGCAAAAATTAGCCGGGCATGGTGGCGCACGCCTGTAGTCCCAGCTACTCGGGAGGCTGAGGCAGGAGAATTGCTTAAACCTGGGGGGCAGAGGTGGCAGTGAGCCGAGATCAAGCCACTGCACTCCAGCCTGGTGACAGAGTGAGACTCCATCTCAAAAAAATGAAAGTAAATAATACTGTAACCGGGCGTGCGGTGCGCCCCTGCAGTCCAGCTACTCGGGTGGCCGAGGTGGGGGAACCGCTTGAGCCCCATTTTGTGCCACTGCTCTCCAGACTGGGCGAAAGAGTGAGAGCCTGTCTTAAAAAAATAAAAGGAATTCTGCCTGTAACTGACGGAATAATCTAGAGGCCGATTGGATCATCTAGACTAACAGCCTCGAACACTGAGGCTCCAAGAAGGGCCAGAGCAGATGCAGCTGACAGTCCCAGAGCCAGCTGGGATAGAGCCAGAACCCAGTCCAGCTTCCTGCCCGCCAGGGCCGTGTCCACCCACGGAGCCTGACTTGGGCTCCTCCCTGCCTGGGTAGTCACCGCTGCTAGGAGCTGGCGTGGAGCCTGCGTGGAAAGGTGCCTGAGGCGCTGCACCCAGCAACGTGCAGGTCAGAAGGGCTGGGATTCGGTGGACCTTCTAAGGCACTCAGAACAGTGTCCTTTCCAAGCTCAACATCCCCCCCCACCCCGGCTTGCCAGCGGCCCACTCAGTGTCACATGGCACACGTTCCAGGAAACAGGGCGGCCTCTGCCATCCCTGGAGGCCAGTCTGGGTCTGATAGCGCCAGCTGGGTCAGCACCCGCAAAGCCCCGCGCAGGGTGGGGAAGGTGGCAGTTGGCAGGGGGGAGCAGCCCACCCAGAGTTGCTGAGAACTCCCAGAGGCTTCTGGAATCATTGTAACTGGCCACACTGTTTGCACTTTTCAAACCTTGTTGCAAAGAAAAATAAATACATAAACCTAATCGGAGGAGGTTAGCCAGCAGTGACCAAGGGACTGTTCGTACTGCAGTGAGTCCACAGCGAATACAGAGGGGTCTGTGGGGTTCAGGACCTCTCAGCCATGCCCTGGAATGTTCTTCCCGCCCTCTTTGTGACTCTGCCAGCGAAGGGCTGTTATCTCCATTTTGTTTTATTTTTGTTTTTTCAGACAGAGTCTTGCTTGCTCTGTCACCCAGGCTGGAGTACAGTGGCGTGATCTCAGCTCACTGCAGCCTCTGCCTCCTGGGTTCAAGTGATTCTCCTGCCTCGGCCTCCCGAGGAGCTGGGATTATAGGCACCCACCACCACTCCTGGCTGATTTTTGTATTTCAGTAGAGACGGGGTTTCGCCATGTTGGCCAGGGTGGTCTCGAACTTCTGACCTCAAGTGATCTGCCCACCTTGGCCTCTCAAAGTGCTGGGTTTACAGTTGTGAGCCACCATGCCTGGCCTCCATTTTGCTTTTGAGGAAACTGAGGCTCAGACAACGTTGGGGTCAGTGACCTGCAGGGACCCAGATGTCGGTTGGGCTGAGTCAAAAGCTCATGCTTTTTCCTATTTTGTCACCTCCCAAAATAGCATTTGGAAGGAAAGACATAGCAGGGCGTCTTCTGTGTTGTTTCTGACCGTTTGTGGTTCGTGGCAGAGACAGAATCTTGGGGCAAGATGTGAGAGGCAGTTTCAGGTGGGCCTGAAACCAAAGATTGGGTCACATGGTCCAACAGAGCGTTTTTGTGCCGTCTCCGGGTGGGGACAGCACTCGGTGCCAAAGGCTTGACATTTCCGGAACCTTCTGAGGGTTCCTGGAGACCACAAAATGGAAAGATGGGGTTAGTAGCCTGCTTCGGCTGCCTCTGGAACGGGTGAAAACTTAGAGATCAGGGGCGCTGGTGGGCCAGGCCTTGGCAGTTAGATTCTCAGGAGGCTGCCAAGTTGAGCTGAATTCTGGAGAAGGGAGACAGGCCCAGAGAGACAGGGCATCTTGGGGGGAAGCGCCGGCCTGGAGGAGGGGCAGTCACCGGGTGGACAGCACAGTCCGGAAGCTCGTGGGGGGTGAGGTGGGGCCTGAAATGGGGGAGCCCAATCCCAAAGCCTTTGTGGTGGGAAGCTGCCAACTCCCAGAGGCCCTGCCCAGTAACTGCCCCCACCCGTGATTCTGGCCAGGCTGAGCGGACAGAGACCTGGAGAGCTGTGTCCAGGGCCGGCCCCAAGGAGGGGACTGTGTAGTCACCGGAGTCCCCGGGTAGAGTTCCACGCTCCACTGCCGTCACCCTGATATGCTGCATCCTTGTTGAGTGAGGAGTTTCCCCTTAGATCAGGAGGGGTCCCGCCTTGTGGTTTAGGTTGACGCAGAGTGGCTGGTCATCTGACCAAGTGCCACACAGCTTCCAAGTCCAGAAAGGCCTTGACCCCGGATCTGTCCTGAGCCCGGGAGCATTTTCTGTGAACTGCTTCTTCACCGACCGATCCCTTTGCATGTGAAAGCTTAACCAGGGTCTCGCTGCACACCCATGATGGGGCTGCAATTAAAAAGGCAGATAATAACAAGTGTTGGCGAGGGTGTGAAGTTGGAACTCTGGTACACTGCTGCTGGGAACGCGTATGGTGCAGCCCCCATGGAAAACAGTCCGGCAGCTCCTCAGATGATGAATTGGAGAGTTGCCCAAGGACCCAGCTACCCCACTCTGGGTACCCAAAAGAATGAAAACATCAGTGGCCAGGCACAATGGCTCATGCCTGGGAGACTGAGGCAGGCAAATCACTTGAGGTCAGGAGTTCCAGACCAGCCTGGCCAACGTGGTGAAACCCCGTGTCTACTAAAAATACAAAAATTAGTCAGGTGTGGTGGTGCATACCTGTAGTCCCGGGTACTTGGGAGGCTGAGGCAGGAGAATTGCTTGAACCTGGGAGACGGAGGTTGCAGTGAGCTGAGATCAAGCCACTGCACTTCAGCCTGGGCAACAGAGCGAGACGCTGTCTCAAAAAAAAAAGAAAGAAACATCAGAATATGGGTTCCATAAAAGCTTGTGCACACATGTTCATAGCAGCATTATTTGTAATAGTCTAAGTGGAAACAGCACAGAGGCTGTCAGCTGATGAGTGGATAAACAAAATCTGGTCTTTCCGGAGAGTGGAGTATGACTGGGCCATACAGCAGCGAAGACCGACTCAGCTCCTGCTGCAACATGGATGCGCCGGGAAACCCGGAAGCCAGACACCGAGGGCGGGTCTGCCCCATCCGTGAAGTGCCCTGTATGCCAATCCACAGAGACAGGAAGCAGATGAGTGGCTGCCAGGGCCTGGGGAAGGCGATTCCAGGGGAAAGGGGAGTAACTCTGAATGGGTGTGGAGTTTTGTTCTGGTGGATGGAAGCGTTCTGAAGTTAGTTGCACGGCATTGTAAAATGTAAAAAGCACTCAGTTGTACGCTTTAATATGGTACGTTTTACAATGTATAAGTTGTATCTCAATTTATTTTTATTTGTTTTTTTGAGATGGTGTCTCACTCTGTCATCCAGACTGGAGTGCTGTGGTACAATCTCGGGTCACTGCAACCTCCATCTCCCGGGTTCAAGCACTTCTCTGCCGCAGTCTCCCGAGTAGCTGGGATTACAGGCTCATGCCACCACACCCGGCTAATTTTTTTGTATTTTTAGTAGAGATGGGGTTTCACCATCTTGACCAGGTTGATCTTGAACCCCTGACCTCGCGATCCACCTGCCTCGGCCTCCCAAAGTTCTGGGATTACAGGCATGAGCCACCACACCTGGCCTCTTTTTATTTTTATCTGTTTTTTTTTGAGACAAGGTCTCACTCTGTCACCGCAGCTAGACTGCAGTGGTGCAACCTCGGCTCACTGCAGCCTTGATCTCCTGGGCTCACTTGAGCCCAGCGACCTCAGCCTCTTGAGTAGCTGGGACTGTAGGTGCATGCCACCACACCTGGTTTAAAACTTTTCATAGAGATGAGGTCCCACTGTGTTCCTAGGCTGGTCTCAAACTGCTAGCCCCGAGTGCTCCTCCCACCGCAGTCTCTCAAAGTGCTGGGATTATAGGCATCAGCCGCCACACCCGGCCCAGATCTCAATGTCTTAAAAAGCTTTAGTGGCAAGGGAGGCAGGCCTTGGGCCTGGACAGGCACCGTGTTTCTTTATGTCCCAGCCTGCTTTAACCTCTGGGGGGGGGCTCTTTATTGTCCCTCTAAGTTCTTCCAGTATCACAATCATGATTTTCAAACCAAAAATCCTGTGATCTCATAAAGAGTATTTTTCAGTTAAAAAAAATTTTTTTTTGTTTATTTTTGACCGGGCATGATAATTTACACCTATAATCCCAGCACTTTGGGAGGCTGAGGCAGGCGGATCACAAGGTCAAGAGATAGAGACCATCCTGGCCAACATGGTGAAATCCCGTGTCTACTAAATACACACACACACAAATTAGCTGGGCGTGGTGACGCGCACCTGTGGTCCCAGCTACTCAGGAGGCTGAGGCAGGAGAATTGCTTGAAACCGGGAGGTGGAGGTTGTAGTGAGCGAAGATCACACTACTGCACTCCAGCCTGGGTGACAGAGTGAGACTCCGTCTCAAAAACAAATAAATAAATAAATAATTTTTGAGACGGAGTTTCACTTTTGTCACCCAGGCTGGAGTGCAGTGGTACCATCTCAGCTCAGTGCAACTTCTGCCTTCCAGGTTCAAGCGGTTCTCCTGCCTCAGTCTCTGGAGTAGCTGGGACCACAGGCATGCATCAACATGTCTGGCTAATCATTTGTGTTTTTAGTAGAGTCAGGGTTTCACCCTGTTAGCCAGGCTGGTCTCATTTGACCTCAGGTGATCACCTGCCCCGGCCTTCCAAAATGCCGGGATTACAGGCGTGAGCCGTCGTGCCCAGTCTTCAGCCAATTTAAAAAATATGTTCATATGAAAAACTTGACAGGGGTAGAAAGTTTGGCCAGATGGCGTCTGCTTTAACCAGATCCTTGACTGGAGGGATCATACAGCTCTGGAATCCATGCCCTCCTGGCTCATTCAGGATATGGGCCCATCACCACCACCTGGCAGGGGTGGGTAAGCCTAAGGGTTAAAGAGGAGGACTCTGAGCCACCCTCCTGGTTTGAATCTCACTTCCAACACTTCTTGGCTTTGTGACCTTAAGTGAGTTCATTAACACGTCTGCACGTGAATGAATGCATCTGTTAAATGGGGATGATCGTTGTCAGATTAAATGACTTTAGCCTGTGATGTGGCTTGGCTGTGACCCCACCCAGATCTCATTTTGAATGGTAACCCCCACAGGGTGCAGGCATTGTGGGAGGGAGCCGGTGGATCCGTGGCGGTGGATCCGTGGCGGTGGATCCGTGGCGGTGGATCATGGGGGCAGTTTCCCCCATGCCGTTGTTGTGATAGCTTTGGCATTTCCTCTGCTTGCACTCACTGTCTCTCTCCCGTCACCTTGTGAAGAAGGTGCCTGCTTCTGTTTCCCCTTCCGCCATGATCATAAATTTCTCGAGGCTTCCCCCGCCATACAGAACTATGAGCCAATGAAACCTGTTTTTCTTTACAAACTCCCCAGTCTCGGGTATTTCTTGATAGCAGCATGAGAACAGACTAATAACAGTCTGGTGCTTGCTTTGTGGTTTCAGCTCATGTCCAGGGTAGAGACTGTGATCAGCAGCCACGTCTGGGCGCCTGGAAGGTGCTAGACTCTTTGGGGTCCCTATCAGTTTAAGACCCATTTCCTGCCTAGAAACGTTCCTTAGATTATCTACTACTCTGTGACAAGTCACCCCAAACATAGCAGCATAAAAGCACAATCACTGTTTTTGCTCACAGGCCTTTGATTTGCATAAAGCTTGGCAGGGAGGGCTCGTCCTGCTTCCCAGGGTGCCAGGGGAGGCAGCTCCCCCAGGGACGGAGTATTCACTTCCAGGACAGTGTGAGCACCTGCCACATGGCTGCTAGGTTAGTTCTGGGCTTGTTTCCTTCCACAGGAGCCTCTCCCTGGGCAGCCTGGGCTTCCTCACAGCATGGCGGCAGGGTCCCAAGACCAGTCAGTGTCCCAAAAGCAAGAGCTAGATTACTTTTATGACCTAGCCCCCAAAGCTACAAGGCGCCCGCCACTTTCACAACATTCTATTAGCAGAGGCAGGCACAGAGCCATCTCCTGCTGAGTTCCAAGGGCAGGGGACAAAGCCGGAAGGTTCTAAGGCCCGGCACAGTGGCTCGTGCCTTTAATCCCAGCACTTTGGGAGGCTGAGGCAGGCGGATCGTTGGAGGCCAGGAGTTCAAGACCAGCCTGGCCAACATGGTGAAACCCTGTCTCTTCTAAAAATACAAAAATTAGCCAAGCATGGTGGCACATACCTGCAGTCCCAGCTACTCTAGAGGTTGAGGCAGGAGAGGCATATGAACGCAGGAGGCGGAGGTTGCAGTGAGAGGAGATTGCACCACTGCACTCCAGCTTGGGCAAGAGAGTGAGACTGTCTCAAAAAACAAAACAAAACAAAAAACTGGAAGGTTCTGGAAGAGCATGTGAGGTGAGAAATACTGTTGTGGCCATTTTTGGAAGCGACGACCTGACACACATTGTGTTTGTTCCATCCTCATGACAGAGAGGGTCGAGGCTGCGTAGATTCTTACAGGTCACTGACCCCTTCCACACGCCCGTTTTACAGATGAGCAAAACTGAGGTCCCGAGGGGAGAGTGAACCCTTAGGATCACTCACAGCCTGCCACATACGGGTTATTTGGGAGGATATCGTCTTTCCTGCTTGATACCACATTCCAGGAGAAGGGGGTGGTGAGTCCTCCTTGCCTTCCTGCCCTCCACCCCCAGATCGCATGGCACACATCCCTGGCCATGCCTGAATCCGGCTGGCTATGGTCAAGTGGACCTCCTGGGTCATTAGCCTTTTAGGCTCTCCTCCTCATGTTGGCCACACAGCAGTGTATGCAGTAAGTGCTCAATAAATGCTTGACTGCGCATGCCTGACTGATGCCAGGGAGCTCATTCTCACCAGGCCAGGGCAGAACATAGGACAGGAGAGTTGGGGGGGCCAGGCCTGGCAGGCCCGGTTTCCACTTGTCCTCCACAGCACGACTCCAGATGGGGTGGAAGGGCCTGAAATTCCCTGTCCAGGGTGAGGCTGTCACCCCAGGGGAGAGTCTCCTGGCCAGTGTCTGCCACAGCCTGGAGGGTTCCGCTTCCCCAGCCACCTCTTCAGAGGCGTGGGGGCTGCAGGAAGAGCCGCTGAGCCAGAGAAAGGCGCAGCGGGGACCGGAGGGAGCCGCTGCCCAACAAAGGACGCCTGCGGCGGCCGCCCCCGCCCCCTAAACACTGCGAGCGCCTTTCAAGCTCCGCCGACTGGCGGGCTATTCAACGGCGGCGCAGAATGGGGTGGGAGGCGCCTCTGCTTCCCGAGCAGCGTAGAGGCAGAGCCATTTATGTAAAAGAAAAAAGCCACGACGTGTTCCAGAATATTCCTCAGAGTGCAGGTCCCTTTGTGGGCCCTGCGGGGCCTGCCGTGGGGCAGGGCATTGGAGAGAGACGATGGGCCTGGGTCCCTCCCTGTCGCCACGTCCCTGCCCCTGCCAGGTCCTCCTGGGTTCCACCTCTCCAGAGGTTGCAGAGGCCTGCTACTGGGTGTCCCTGCCTCGGGCCTCCCTCGGTGGAGTGGATAGACAGGGACAGAGGAGACCACCCAGACCTCCCAGCTGCACCCCTGCCCCCCCGCCCCCGCAGCCAGGCAGGGGAAGAGGATGACAGGGCCTGCAGGGTGGCTGATGCCTCTCCAGGACCGGGGACCCCCAACCGTTCCGTGGGGGGTCGAGGGGTGAGATGGACTGCACTGCCCCTGGTGGAGCCAGAGCTCCTATGACCCCAGTGTTTTAGCATCTCAACTCCACCCTGGGCCCCCCAGAAAGAGCCACAGCCTTGGCATCAAGCCAAGCCTGGTTGGAAACTCAGCATTGCCCTTTAGGAGCCAGCCAAGGCCTGAGCTTTTCTGCATGTCAGTTTGTTCATCTGTAAAATGGGGGTGGGGAGTGAACGCTGGCTGTCCCCAGGGCTCGTGTGTGAAATGAGTGGGGAAGGACCTTCGGAGCCCCCTCGGGCTGTGAATACAGGGCCTCGGCTCTGCTAGGGGCGGCGTGGGGAAGACGTAGGGTGGGCGTGGGAGTCAGCCACTTAATCCAAGCCCTGGCCACAGGGGCTGCTGGAAGGATGTCAGCTGGTGCCCTGCTGATGGGGCTACAGAGCTGCCTGCAGGTGGACAGGCACCCGCCAGGCCCAGGCCTGGGTCTCTGCAGGCTGTGGGAGCCCCTGGGGGGCTGTGGGGTGCGGGGAGAGGACAGGAGAAGGTTCGCCTGCACCAGGGCTCATTAAGCGCCAGTGTTCCAAGGGAATTAGGCCAGAGCCAGCCCGCAGATTCCTTGGGCTTGGTTATTAAAGGCTCCGCGCAGGGTAAACACCAGACACTTCCTTTCAGAGCCGCACCTGCTAATTAGAGGGCAAGGAACTCATTAAAACAGTAACTCCAGGGACTGCCTGGGAAGAAGGCTGGGCATGGGAGGGGAGGGAGCGTGTGGGGAGGGCAGGAGGGGACACGGCCGGGCCTCAGGGGCAGGGGGCGAGGGGCTTTGGAGGGCAGGGGTGAGACCCGTCCGTCCAGGATCTCCCATGCTTCCTGATGTATTTTCTCCCCACTGGCACATGCCCCTGCCAGGTGCTCTGCAGTCTCCCCGGTGGGCTCCCTGGCGCACGCGTTCTTCCTGGTGTGGGGGATGAGCAGAACCACATCTGTGAAATGCCTGCTGTGTTGTGCTGAGCAGGGACCCCAGGGCTCATGTCCTGATCCCCTCACCTCAGGGCTTTGCAGATGTGAGCTCGGGACTTTGAGACCGTGAGAGTGTCCTGGATTGTCCTTGTGACTGTCCTCAGAAGAGCGGTGGAAACTGATGCTGCAGGAGAGGAATTGGGCTGTGTGGTGACAGACGGAGGAGCCGGAGTGCCGTGGGGTGGGGGCCACCAGCCAAGGAGTGCAGGGGCCTGGAGGAGCTGGAAGAAGGGGCGGGGAACAGTCCCCCCGGAGCAGCCCTGCCCCAATTTGCCTTTAGCCTGGCAAGAGCCAAGTGGGACCTCTCACCTCCAGAGAGGGCGGATATGTGTTGTTACAGCCACCGTTCCGGCAGTGGGACACAGAGACAGCCCCTCGTAGCGGGCGCCTGGCCTGGGGCACTGTGAGGGCTGCACCAGCCCACTGTCATGCTGTCCGCCTCTGCCAATCCAGGAAGGGTGCAGGTGGGCAGGGGTGGGCACCGGGCTTCATGATGCTTCATTTTCTGTATGTTTAAATATTTCATCATTAAACTGTGAAATGACATCTTTCTGGGTCCCCGAGTCTGCCCTCTGTCAGTCCCCCTGAGACTCAGAGACATTGGACAAAGGTCAGTGGCCAAGCCGGAGCCCCTGGGGCCTGGGGACACATCTTCCCCGCCTCTCCCTATCTCCCTCCTCCCTCCTTACCCCAAGCCTGGGACTTCGTTTCGGGAAGTCTGCTGTTGTGTGACAGTCGCTCTTGTCTTGCTGCTTAAGGCACGTGGGAGCTGTTAATGGCTCACACTTCAGAGCCTCGCTTTGGGGCAGGATTTAAGGCAGGCCACCTAGTGGGGAGTTAGAGAGGTCAGACCCTGCTGTGTTGCTTTAGGCAAGGCACATAACCTCTCTGGGCTCAGCTGCTCCTCTGGAGATGGGAAACACTTCCTGTCTTTGGGGTTTTCTTTCTTTCTTTTTCTTTTTATTTTTTTGAGACTGAGTCTCACTCTTACCCAGGCTGGAGTACAGTGACGTGATCTCAGCTCACTGCAACCTCTGCCTCCTGGTTCCAGTGATTCTCCTGCCTCAGCTACCTGAGTAGCTGGGATTACAGGTGCACACCACCATGCCCAGATATTTTTTGTGTTTGTTTTTTTTTTTTTAGTGGAGACGGAGTTTCACCATGTTGGCCAGGCTGGTCTCGAACTCCTGACCTCAAGTGATTGGTCTACCTTGGCCTCCCAAATTGCTGGTATTGCAGGCACGAGTCACCGCGCCTGGCACTCCCTGTCTGCAGTGCTCCTGAGGGTGCTCCTCTGGTGTTTGGGACGCTTGAGGTGCAGGGCCTGAGACCTTTAATGAGTGTGTCCAGCCTTGGGGCCTGTGGAGGAAACGGGTTTGTACACCTGCATCACCTTCATGGCAATTCTGCGTCCAGCGAGTGCTTCCTGCCTCAAAGGGGAAGCTCTGGGGTCCAGTAACAACCAGCTGGGGCTCCTGTCGTGGACTGACTGCCCCAGATTTCCACTTGGGGAGCCAGGGATGGGGCAGGGGCCCAGACTCCCAGTAACACCCAAGCAACTGGGACAAGTACCGGAGGTGACTCATATCTAGGGGTGGAAAGCACAGCACCGCTGCTCTCTATCTTTTGGGGTCCTGTAGCTGTCGGCCATGAGATGGGGCTGCGGTGCCATCAACCCCTGGGTCTGTGTGCCTTGGTCTCCCGGCTTACAGACCCGGATGGGGGGCATTCCTCCCTCTCCCTAATCACAACACTAAGGAATGCCGTACATGCATACCGAGCGCGCACTGCAGAAACTTCGTCCTTAACTCACTGAATCCTCCAGCAACCCTACAAAGCCAGGACTAATGTCCCCACTTTCCAGGTGGGGCGGCAGAGGCTCAGAGAGGGGCTATGACTTCCCCGAGGTCACACAGCGGGCTCCGCCGCCAGCAGCTCTTGGTTAAGATGATTTATGGAACTCAAAGCCCCGTCCCCACGTGTGCCTCCCCCCGCCCTCAGCTGGCGGGTTGAGAAGCCAGGGCCGCACTGCGCTCCCCAGACTCTGCAGGCCTCTCCTCCCCCGGCGTCCTTTGCGCTGCAGCAAGGGGACAGCGTGGGGTGATGCTTTTCCCATGCTGGATTTAGTTGTTTTCTGCCTGGAAACCCAATTCAGCCTCTTTCCGTCCACACCTCCCTCTGAAACTTCCTCTCCCCGCCCTCCAGTCTCTTCTCTCCTCTGGGTCATTTCTTGTCTTTTGAGGGTCCAGGGGCCAGACCGTGCGCTGCCACCCAGAGAGGGTGCTGTCCCGCCTCAGAACCCCCGTCTACCTCCTGCCCCAGCCGGGGCCTTTGTGAGTGGTCTACACCAGCTTCTCAGACTGAACCCCACTTGCTCCCAGAGTGTGTCCTTTCAGAGGCCACCAGAGACCATCACCACCAGGGACCACTTCTCCACCTGCTGTCCCTTTGCACCCTGCAGCCTTGGACACTTCTAGAAACCCCCAGATCAGCCAGCACTCAACCAGAGCGGCAGAGCTGGTGGGAGCTGGACACTGAGTTTACTGCCGGGGTGGACTTCACAATGGAGAGGCGTCTGCAGGGCGCTCACCAGAAGGGGTGGAGCGGGGCCGGTGGGTTAGGGTTCCCAGCAGCCCCAGAGGCCAGGTGATGGAGCAGCGGACCCCATGCCGGCCCAGCCCATCACACTTCCCTTCCAGCCTCCCACCCACCCTCCTCCTTGTCTCTCCTGCGGGCTCCTCTGAGCATAGCTGCCGCTGGGCCTCGGACCCTTCCACTTTGCCCTCCTGACCCCCTCAGAAGCTGGCTCCACCTCTTTCCTTTGTGTGGCCCTGGGCCTCAGTTTCTTCCTCTGTACAATGGGGACAATAATATGCCAGCCTCCTGGGAACCCGCCAGGTTACATGAGAGCAAGCCTTTGGAGCTGGGCCGGCAGGCATGGGGGCTCGAAGAGGGTCCTCAGCTGTGGACCGGGACGCCTCTTCTGGGCCTCTTACTTCAGGAGCTCCCCACCGTCTCTGCGTGGGCATCCCTTTGGGCCACGTCCCTCAGTGGCCCCCAAGCTGTACTGAGGCCTGCCCTCCCTGACCCAGAGGCTCCATGCCCACGCTTCTTCCGCCTGGGCGTGGTTGACATTTGGGGATGTCCTGTGCAGGGCAAGATGCTGCACCGTGCCCGTGGCCTCTCCTGTGGCTTCTCCCATGGCCTCTCCTGCTAGATCCTACTGTGACAATCAGAATGTCCCCGTCAGCCTCAGGATGAACACCATCTCTCCTCTAGCGCGTGGACACGACCCTCTGCTGTCCCCAGACCCACTCCCTCCCCGGCCACCCCCGCTCCCGCCCTCCCCACGTGCAGTACCAAGCTGTCTTCTGAGCCCCCAGAGGCTTCCTCGCCCCGCAGATGCCGCTGCGTTGGCACTCCTCTGCTCTGTGCTCCACCTTGGCTCCCTACTGCCCAAGGTCCTTTCGGGAGTCAAGCGGACGCATCCGGCGTGTGCATGTGGAGCTGCCACTTGCCACCTGGTGGCCCTGGGCCTCAGTGGCCTTGCTGTTGTCGTCTGGAAAATGGGAGTCCTGGGCAGGCACACCTCACAGCATTTCTGGAGCTGACTTTGGACAGAGCCTGTGTGGGGAGCTGCATCGGGGTTGCTGGTGTCACCGTCCTGTTGCCCAGGCCCCACACTTGGGCGCTTCTGGCCTTGCCCACCTCGTCCCCGGCACCTGTCTCAGGACCACTTCTCTGCGTTTCTTCTCTCCTGTCTCTGTCCCCGAGTTCTGCTCATCCTTGAAGGACCTGGTGTCCCGATCAGAGGGTGGACTCTGAGGTTCAGGGGTAATGCATTGGCTTTTGGGGGTGCTGGGTGTAGCCCCTGATTGGGACTGTGTGACCCATGGAGGGAAGCCATTTTTCTTCCCCTTAAATGTGGGGGTCCAAGACCCCCACCCCAAAATATAGCTGTAGGAGACCAGAATGTGCCACCCCAAAATATGCCTCCTCAGCATATTTCCAGCAGGCTCTTCTGAGAAACTGCAGGCCGGGGTGGCTCTGAAAAGCTGCCCTTTTGTAAAAGCAATTTGCATCTGTGAGGGAGAGCTGCATTAGTGACCAGGGAGAGCTGCTCCGACAACTTTTATCACCAGAGAGACTTTATCTGCACAGCAAGACAGGCTCATTCACCAGACACTTCCTCCCTCACCTCCCGCAGCCCCAGAAGCCCCAGGCCCCTGCTCCTTCCTTCTGCTCGGATGCTATCTATTCAGGCGACAGTCACCTGACCCTTGTTTGAGTTTCCCGTGCGGTGGGACTCCCGTGCCTGTGCATGCAATTAAACGTGGTTTTCCTCCCGTTAATGTCTCGTGTTGATTTATTCATAGCCCCGCCAGGGAACCCGGGAGGGTGGAGGGGAGTCATTTCCTCTCCCCACACCCCTCCTGGGAGGCCCCAGCTCTGAGCCCGGGGATAAGCGGCCCGAGGAGTTTTCAGTGACACAGCCCTTTGCCCGGGGTGGCCCCGATGAGGCCCGGAGTGGCCTCGGGTGGAGGGCGGTACTGACTTGGCATGGTTTCCTCAGCAAGCGAGTGACTTCAATCGGCTTTTTAATCAACAAGACCTTTGATCCAGCAAGAATGAGTCATGTGTACAGAGCCAGGAGCGGGCAGTTGCAGGAGGAGGGGGCTGTGCTGGGCGGGCTGGGCTCCCTGCAGGTGCTGGGCGTGGGTTTCTGGGGTGAGGGGTACATGGCCGAGAGTAGGAGGAGGGGCGTGGGGTGAGGCTGTGCGCCTCAGGAGGAGTCCAGCTCCCCCCACTGCCACTGCGGCAGGGTGGCGGTCTCATGCCCCGCACCACCAGCAGTGACAGCGGCAATCACGCTGTTGGCTGCTGGGAGGAAGGGAAGGGGAAGGAAAGGAGGAAGGGAGGAGGTAGGACGGAGGGAGCTGTGTCCATTTGAGAGTTGAGAACCCTGATGCCCAAAGAAACCGATGCCTTGTCTGAGGCCTCCGAGCAGCAGGGCAGGCTGGAAGCAGGACATGACACCCTTCAGACCTCACGTCCAGTGTGTATTTGTGTGGAGTTTCCCTGCTTTATGTCCCATAAAGAAGTCCCCAGCATGCTGGCTGGCTGGCCTGAGTGGACTTCTAGCAGCTGGGGCTGGGGGCCCAGGAGGACAGAGCCGGGACAGGACCGCGTGTCAGGACGGTGGGATCCAGGCCTTCCTGGTACCCTGATATCTCCCAGCCACAGTGGAACAGGATGTGGGGGGCTGCCCCTGCCCCGGGTGCAGGCCGGGGTCCTCCTTGAAGCCTTGCGGGGGAAGCCGGCTGCGCTCCTGCAGCACTCCAGGGTCACCGGGGCTGATTTGGCAGCATCGAGCCTTGGTGCTTTAATCAGCTTCCATTGGCCCTCTTAACATGTGGCGCTCCAGCAGCGTTTGGGGATTGGCTGATGGATTTTTGAGCCTTTGTTTGTTCCCTTGATTATCCATTCAACAAATGTTCATTAAGCCTGGCGCCGAGCCACGGGGTGGCCACGGTTTTGCTCCAGGAGCTCCCCGCCCAAGCACCAGCTCGTCCGCTTTTGAAGACAGAGCTTCAGCGATGCCGGCTCGTCGCTGGTGTTCAGCGTGGAAGGGGCAGAATCAGAGGTGCAGGATTAGGCCACGTGCAGCCTCGGTGGCTCGGGTAGGACACTCGTGGCCTTCTCCAGCCTGGTGGGCTGTGAGCCACTGAACAGCCTAATGTGCACACACGCGTGAGCATGTTCATGTGTGCACATGACACACACATGCCCTCACAGTTTTTTTTGTGTGTGGTGAAGTCTCGCTCTGTCACCCAGACTGGAGCGCAGTGGTGCGATCTTAGCTCCCTGCAACCTCCATCTCCCGAGTGATTCTCCTGCTTCAGCCTCCCGAGTAGCTGGGACTGCAGGTATGGCCACCACAGCCACCACGACCGGCTAAGTTTTGTAGAGACGGGGTTTCACCATGTTGGCCAGGCTGGTCTCGAACTCCAGACCTCAGGTGATCCGTCCACCTCAGCCTCCCAAAGTGCTGGGATTCCAGGTGTGAACCACTGCGTCCAGCCTCGCCTTCACAATTCTTATGTGCATATGTGCATGCTCACACACAAGGCACGCACATGTACACACGTCTCATGCCAGAATGCATGCGTGCATTTTCACACGTTCACACATCCACATGCTCACATAGACACACATAATGATGGTGTACATGCATGCACACACAAATGTACATATGCTTGTATACATACAGGCACACGTGTACACACACTCACAGAGATGTACACACAAGTGTACCCACATGCACATTCGCAGTGTGTGTGATGCACACTCACACATATGCACACCCCCAGGTCTGCCCCCAGCATCGAGGCGCCGGTGACAGACTGCAGCAAGAGGCTCCTGCTCTTCCGTTTCTTCTCACCCGCCGCTGTGTCCCGTCATACCAGGCCACGCCTGTGGGTACCCTGGCCTGCTCCTCAAAGCTCATGCTACCCTGTGGACCTAGGGGTGGGCTCACTGGCAGCACCAGGCCCCTCAGGAGGACAGACCTGGAGGGGGGCCTGCACGTGCACTCAGGACTTTCAAGTAGGGAGACGGGGTCCTGGAGCAGGGATGGGCTTGGGGCATTTCCCCTGAGCTGTGCATCTGCTTGTCTTCTGGAGCCCCTGGGTGTGGCAAGGGCTGGGCTCCTCTTGACACAGGGCCTGAGGGCAGGAGTCCTGGTTGTCCAGGGCCCGGCAATGCAGCCGTACACCTGACATCTGAAATGGACGTGTCAGCCTCTGGTGTTTTCACGACGTGGCGCATTCAGTATTTTTATTCCATTCAATTTCCTTCTTTCTTTCTTTCTTTTTTTTTTGTTGCGACGGAGTCTTGCTCTGTTGCCCAGGCTGGAGTACAGTTGTGCAATCTCGGCTCACTGCAACCTCCACTTCCTGGATTCAAGCAGTTCTCCTGCCTCAGCCTCCCGAGTAGCTGGGACTATAGGCGCATGCCACCACGCCCGGCTAATTTTTGTATCTTTAGTAGAGGCAGGGTTTCACCATGTTGGCCAGGATGATCTCGATCTCCTGACCTTGTGATCCGCCCGCCTTGGCCTCCCAAAGTGCTGGGATTATGGGTGTTGAGCCACCGCGCCCGGCCTCGGTTTTCTTTTTGAAAATCGCTGGCCACAGCACTCCGTCTGGTCTCATGCGGGACCCAGCCTCGATGTTTGAGACTATTGAGCAGGTGCCTTTCAGGTTCTTCCCACCTTCGAGCTTTGGGGGTGCTGGGAACACCCCTGGACTCTCCCTCACCTCTGGAACAAGGGGGTAGACACACAGAGGCCCCACCTTCCCTGCGCTGGGCCTGTGGGTGCCGGCCCTGCTTGTCCCATTCCGCACCTCTCCACCTCCTCGGGCGCTGGTGGCTGTTGCTCCTTTTCATAGTGACCGAAAGCAAACCCAGGGTCTGAACAAGGGTCTGCAGAATGGCCGAGCACCATGGTGTGCGGTTTCCTGCTGCCCCAGATGAGCGCGAGGGGCCCTGGCTGTATCAGGGACACCCACTTCCTGACCGCCTGCCCCGCTCTGCCTGTAGCCCTGGGCCTGGGCGGGCTGCCTGGGCATGGTCACCCGCTTCGTCCTCCTTTCTGATTGCCGCACTGCAGATCCTCCCCCTCGGTGTCTCCAGATGCACCTTTTCTGTATCTTGCCGTCACCTCTGGGTGCGTTCAGCCACTGAACCTTGTTCCCGTGATGGGGCCACCCTGAGTGCCCTCCTGACCTTCCGGGCTGTTCTCAGTGGTAGATGTGCCCCGAAGTTAGCAGTGCAGGCTGAGGATGATGGCGTCTGGGTGCAGAGCTGGCTCTGTGTGACCTGAGGCAGCTGACTTACCCCTCCCTGCCTCAGTCTCCACCTCTATCAAATGGGCATATAATGATAGAACCTGTCACAGGCGTGTGTGGATCAAGCCAGTAAGAGTTGCAGAGTGCTTGAACAGGGCATGGCATATGTGGTTAAATTAAAATTAAATAACTTAAATGACATTAAATAATTAAGGGGTTACCGTGAGGGAAAATAAAATCTGCTAGGTTTTATCCAGCAGCTCCCAAAGGCCAGGTAGGAGTCTAACTGTGTCTACCGTGGGTCACTTTTCTTCCCCTGTGAGATAGGTACTGTCATTGTGACCATTTTACAGATGACGGGGCTGGGGCCCAGAGAGGCTTAGCCACTTCCCCGCGGCCACACAGCCCAGAGTAACGGAGTCAGTGCGTGAAGGAGGGCAAGTTGTGATGGACAGGCGCTGCTTCCAGCCGCCCTACTCTCGTGACGCTGCTGAGGACACTGAGCGCGTGCCTGCAGAGCTCGGCCTGGCACGCGGCGGGCAGAATCACAGGGCGTCTCATCCCAAGAGCATTGCTGGTTTCAGCTCTGGGGTGGGTGTTTAGGCAGAGTCTCAGCTGCTCTTGTAACCACTCCTTGACTGTCACAGGCAGGTCGATGCCCCCAATTCTGCTCTCTTCCCCTGAACTGTCGCCGTCACCTGGGAGGGAGGACACTGGGTCTGACGTCATTTCCCTCTCCACACAGCCAGGCCAGTAGCCAGGCCCATAGTAATTCTAGTGCTATTTTACGTGGCTGCAAATTGGTTTTCCCCATGGCCTGTTCTGGAGTCCACCTGGCGTGGATGCCAAGCTGGCTGACCCGAGATTCCCAGCCGGGGACGTCTTTTACCTCCCGTGGAGGTGGTACATTTGTCTTTGCCCAGAGCCCTGCAGGCATCCGCTCACTGCCTCCTCACTGGGGCTCTGCTCACTCAGGCCAAGATTTCTCTGGACAAACGGCCATGGCGCCGACAGGGCCCTGGCACCCCTCTGCCTGCATGCTGCGCCCTTTCTAGAAGCTTCTGCCTTTTATTTCCCACGCTTCCTTTTCCCCTTCCCACCCCAACTGGGACTCACTTCAGTCAATTACTCCCTTCAGATCTTTTCAGGGAAGGCAGCAGTGAAAAGGCACTGAAATTGCTGTCTTCTCCATCTCTCACATTATTAGATTTCTTTCCGTGGACGTGCGGAAGGCGGCGGGGAGAGAGGCGGCGGGCGAGGGCTGGGGTGGGAGGCGGTTCTTTTTAATCTTTCCATTTTTCTTCTCTTTAAAAAAATGACTCTTAATCCTTTGCTGGTGAGCGTCTTAGACTCTTGAATTGTGTCTTGACGCCGGGAAACGGAGTCTGCGTTTTCATTTTCGGTGACTTTCGTGTTTGCCTGTGGCACCAGAAGGAGTGGATATACATTGTCTCCCTGTAACCTGAAACGTCAGCCACAGAAGCCAGATCTTTCCCTGTTTTGATCACCAAAAGGGATCCAGCTGAGCATGGTGGGGCGCGCCTGTGATCCCAGCTAATCAGGAGGCTGGGGCAGGAGAATCACTTGAACCCTGGAGGAGGAGGTTGCAGTGAGCCAAGATCGGGCCACTGTACTCCAGCCTGGGCAACAGAGTGAGACCCTGTTTCAAAAACAAACAAACAAAGACAACACATCGTTGCGTGAGTGTTCAGGACCAGCTCCTAACACCATTGGGCGAGGTGCGTTCCTGGCTCGGGTTTCAGAATGAACAGAGGGACTCCCTGCAGGTCAGCGGGCCGAGGGGTTTCTCCCATGTGTCAGGCTGACAGGCTCTGCAGGTGGCTGGGAGGGTGGGCTGGAGCCCCGAGCTCTCCCCTCCCAGCTCTGCCCTGGCCGTCAGTCCAGGAAGTTATGAGACCCCTCTGAGCCTCTGCACGAGTTTCCTCGTCTGGAAAATGATGATGATGATGGCGGTGTCTACCTCACGGGCTGTTGCGAGGATTAAGTGAATTAAAATACGTGGAAAGTATTTAAAATGGGGCAAAGCACAGAGCAGATGCTGCACCTGTGTTGATGATCATTTTATTGCCATTATATTTATTATTCTTCCATCCACTGAATTGAAACCTTCCTGACTGCTAAAAGTCAAGTTGTCACTGTGTGCAAGAGCATGAGAATTTTTCTTAGCTCTCTAGGGCCTCTGCTGTTGACTTTTTTTTTTCCTAAGAGACAGGGTGTTGCTCTGTCTTCCAGGTTGGAGTGCAGTGGACCTCAGCTCACTGCAGCCTTGACTTCCTGGGCTCCAGTGATCCTCCTGCCTCAGCCTCCTGATTAGCTGGGATCACAGGCATGTACCACCATGGCCAGCTAATTTTTAAAATTTTTGTAGAGACCTGGTGCGGTGGGTCATGCCTATAATCCCAGTAATTTGGGAGGCCGAGTCGGGTGGATCACTTGAGGTCAGGAGTTCGAGACCAGCCTGGCCAACATGGTGAAACACTGTCTCTACTAATATAAAAATTAGCTGGTCTTGGTGGTGGGGGCGTGTAATCACAGCTACACGGGAGGCTGAGGCAAGAGAATCACTTGAACCTGGGCGGCGGAGGTTGCAGTGAGCAGAGATCATGCCACTGCACTCCAGCCTGGGTGACAGAGTGAAACTGTCTCTAAATAAATAAATGAATTAAAATGAAATTTCTGAAGAGACAGGACCTTACTATGTTGCCCAGGCTGGTCTGAAACTCCTGACCCTAAGCAATCCTCCTGCCCTGGCCTCCCAAAGCGCTGGGATTGCAAGTGTGAAACACTTCACCTGGCCCGTTACTTACATGTTTTAATGCGTGAGTTTCAAAAGCATCAGGCTGTAGGGAAGAAGGCCCCTGGTGACGGCTGGGGTTAGGCCGCAGCGTTGCCTGGTAACGAGCTGATGGCCTCAGTCCCCAGGCCTTCAGGGTGCCCGGGACAGACCCTCGGTCTCTCGACAGTGAACTGGAAACTGGCAGGGAGTCTTTCTATTTCAGTGCTGCCCGCTGTCCCTGGGCAGGGATTTGTCAGAGAGCAGTGGGGTTGTGTCTGCAGGACCCGGTGGCCAGCCCTCCATCCTGTCACTGCCACCTTCCTGACACCTCTGGGCCCACCAAGCAGAAGTGACATCTCCTGAGGCTGTTTGCCGTGGCTGTCACTGTGTTTCCACGATCCTGTGACAGAAACCCTGCCCTGGCGTTAACTCACATTGTAGCCAGTGCGTCTGGACATGTGTTTTTAAAGGGTATAATTTCTATCAACTTCAATTAGAGCTATTTTTATGTTTGTCACCCTGAAGAATTTCCCTGTGCCTGAGCTGCCGTTTTTCACTGTAATACCCTTGGCAGGGGCTGGGGGAGAATTAATAGTCTAGTGATCACTTCAGCTAATGCCCTGTTGGCGCTGGAGAAACTGACTCTGCTGCGTGAGGCGCTCTGCTCCTTCACGGTCATGATGCCACGTCACCTGTGGTGGCCCACGGTTGAGCTGGGAGCCCAGGGTCTGGGCCTTGGCAGCGCCAGCAGCCCCCACTGTCATATGCTGTTGGGAGGCCTGCTGGATGAATTCCTCCGCCTTAGAGCACCTGTGGCAAGGATCTGTCTCTGTGAGATTCAGGGCACACCAGGGCCAGAGTGTGTCGTCTTCAGGCTGTGTGACCTTTGGCAGGCTGCTCAACTTCTCTGAGCCACATCTCAACAGGGAACACACTCTAAGGATTAGCTGCTCATAGCCACTAGTCTCCCCAGCCTGGGAATCAGAGGAGGCCATGGTGGGATGGGGGGAGCACTGTGCTCCACAAGTACCTAGCAAATGGGGCGTCCCTCCTGGCCCCCCGTTTTCAGCGGCACCTCCTCTCCATGCGCAAATTGCATCCTTCTCCATGCAATTTATGCATGGAGAAGGGTTGCTGCTGATAAGTGGGGGCAGCAGAGAAAGCCTGGCACAGTCCCTGAGGACAGGAGGGGGTGGTGGGCAGCAGGGAGTGGAGAGCACGGCTGTGGAGAAGGCCTGGCGGCTCAGGGGGTCAGCTGCGCTGCCGGACATGCCTCCCTCAGCCTCTCGGGAGGAAGGTGCTTCTTGATCCTGTTAAACCTGAAATCAGCAAGCAGTTCAACAAACCAAACCGTGACGCGTCCACACCGTGGGGCGCTGCTCAGCAATGGAAAGAGACAAAGCAGGGGTGCACCGGAGGGTGTGGGCGCGTCTCCAGGGGACCTGCTGAGTGGGAAGGCCGGCCCCAAAGAGCAAGCACAGTGTGAGTCCACTGACTTAACGCACTGGGGGTGACAGGGTCCTGTAGTGGAGAGCAGGTTGGTGGTTCTCAGTTCCTGCTTGTGGCGGGTCTGCAGTGATCCAGGGCCGCCCCTGTTGGAGGCGGGGGGTGGGGTGCGGGGTGACGCCATCACTGCTTGTAGCTGCAGGTGAATCTGCAAATATCTCAGCTTCCAAAGTTGGCCGGGTACAGTGGCTCGCACCTGTAATCATAGCATTTCAGGAGCTTGAAGCAGGAAGATCACTTCAAGCCAGGACTTCAAGATGAGCTTGGGCAGCATAGCCAGGCCCCATCTCTACGAAAAATGAAACAATTAGCAGGGCATGGTGGTGCACGCCCGTAGATCCAGCTACTCAGGAGGCTGAGGTGGGAGGATGCGTGAGTCCAGGAGGTTGAGGCTGCGGTGAGTTACGATCGCACCACTGCGCTCCAGCCTGGGCAACAAGTGGGACCCTGACTCAAAAAAAAGTTGGAATTTCAAAAAGGCAAAAATCAAAATGATGTCTCTTTAGCCCAGGACACTCAGCGGGCTCCCCTCTCACTGTGAATGAGAGCCACAGTCCTCCCAGGGGCCTGTGGGGACCTCCAAAATGGGACCCATTGCTTCCCTGGCTCCTCCCTGGCACCTGCTCCTTGCTCTTCCTCGGTTGCAGCCAGGCACACTCCCGTGTCAGGGCCTTTGCAGTTGCTGTTCCTGTGCCTGAAACACTGTTCCCCAGGACCATGGCTCCTTACATAACTCAGACCCGTCTCCTCCAGCAGCTGTGCTGGGGCTGCCGTGCCAGGGCCTGGGAGTATGGTTCACAGGGGTTGATGGCCTGGGGGTGCAGATCCCAGCCCCGAATCTCTCCCTGGGATGTGGCATGAATGGACGTGGGCGGGGGTGCCTCTGTCTCTGCTGGAAGGGGAGCTGGGGAGAGAGTTCGGGGGAAAGGGGGCGGGTTCTTGGCTGAGGAGGAGGCAGAGAACATTTCTGGGAGGAAGGCAGGGGGCATTTTGGAATGGGAGGGGACTCTTAGGCAGCTGGCAAGGTTTGTGAGCGGCCCACGCATTGCTTTTGCCCGGAACCCTGGGCCGAGCCCGACGCTCCCAGGATGACAGCAGCCCTTGTTTCAGGGCCGAGAGGTGCCCTTCTGAGAAGCTGCGATCGGACACCTGTGTAGGAGGCGGGCATGCGGGGCACATGGGATGAGCACAGGGAGTGTGTGAAGCGCAGGCTGCTCCCCGTCCGCCCTCCAGTGCCCAGTCCCAGAGCTTCACAGCACAGGCTCGGGCCCTGGCCGCTGGCCCCAGAGGCTGGCACTGTCACTGTTTCCATCTCACAGATGGGGGAGCCAAGGCCCAAGGAGGTGGAGTCCCTTGCCTGCAGGGATTTTGAAGCAGGCAAGGCTGAGTCTGTGCCTTCGGCCCCAACAGGATGCTGGTTCCCAGGCGGGAGAGGGAAGGGAGGGGAGGAGCCGGTGGTGTAGACGAGCTGCCTGGTGCTGCGTGTGCTTCAGAGCAAGCCGCCTGCCGCCTTCAGACAGATGCAGGTGACTCCGTGGGGGCTGCCATCGCCCTCTGCTCTGCCCTCGCCACAGCGTCTGCCGGGGCTCAGCCGTGCCCCCCCAGGCCCCGCTGCCTGATGGGTTTTGCCTGCAAGAACTCTCCTCGTGTTTGGGAGTTTGGCGTGTACCGTGCCCCACCTCCTACCCGCTCCCAAACCCCAGGCCTCGTCTCTGCTTCTAGAACAGGGACCTGTGGGCCGAGTCCGGCCGGCTGTCTGTTTTTGGACGGCCCATGAGCTAAGAAAGGCTTTCACATTTTTAAATGATTGCCAGAAACAAAACCCAAAGGAAGAATAATATTTCACCACAGATAAAAATTACATGAAAATCAGATTTTAATGTCCATAAATAAAGTTTTATTAAAACAGCCGTGCATGTTCATCTAGGCACTGTCTGAAGCTGCTTTGGTTCTGCGGTGGCAAAGCCGAGTGGTTTTGACAGACCATGCAGCCCGCAAAGCCAAAAATACCATCTGGCCTTTTAAGAAAAGGTTTGCAAACGTGCTGCTGCCTCTGGGCCATCGTGCTCCCTGTTCCTGCTTCCGGGAATACTCTTCCCCAGGTGTCTCCGTGGCTGGTGTCCTCGTTTCCTTCAGGTGTTCTCTGTTTTTTGTTTTTTGTTTTTTTTTTTCCTGTAACCAAATACCACTTGTGCCCCAATCCTTAGATCTGTTCACAAACATGCTCTCTCAGTGTGGCCCGCCTATGAAAAATGAGATCTCTACCACTGTCCATCCATCATCCACCATCGTCACTTTCCCCACCCACCACCCTTCCTCCATCCCTTCTCCTGCTGTTTGTCTTTCCGGCACTTCCTACGGACCGACAGATGAACACCTTGTTTATTCGGAGTCATGTTAGAATACTTTGTGTCTCCCCAGCCAGAATGTCAGCAGGAATTTTTGACTGTTTTGTTTGCTGCTGTATCCCAGGCACAGCACCTAGCACATAGTCAGTACTCAATAAACGTTTATTGGATGAATGGATGGATGGATGATGAACAAACGGACAGGTGGATGAGTGGATGAACAATGGCTGTGTGGGTGGATGGATAGACGAATGGATGGGCAGATTGATAGACAGTGGACAGATGGACAAATGGATGAATGGATGGATGGAAAATGGATGGGTGGATGGATGGATAGATGGATTGGCAAGTGGGCGGATGATGGGTGGATGGATGGATGATGGATGGGTGGACAGATGATGGACAGATAGATGAATAGTGGATGAGTGGATGGATGATGGATGGATGGATGATGGGCAGGTCGATGAATGGTGGATGAGTGGGTGGATGATGGATGGATGATGGACAGGTGGATGGATAATGGATGAACGGATGAATGGTGGATGGATGGATGGATGATGGGTGGGTGGGTAGATAGGAGATGAACAGGTAGATGGATGGTAGATGAGTGGATGCATGATAGGCAGGTGGATGGATAATGGATGGATGATGAATGGATAGATGATGGACAGGTGGATGGATGGATGAGTGGAAGATGGATGAGTGGTGGATGGATGATGGGTGGGTGGATGGGTAAGGACAGGTAGACGGTGGATGAGTAGATGGATGGCGGGCAGGTGGGTGGATGAGTGGATGGATGATGGGTAGGTGGATGGGTGGATGAGTGGTGGATGGATGATGGATGGATGGATGATAGGCAGGTGGATGGGTGATGGACATGTAGATGGATGGATGGTGGATGAGTGGATGGATGGTGGATGAGTGGATGGATGGTGGATAGGTGAGGGGATGCTGGACAGGTGAGTAAATGGTGGATGGATGGATGATGGGTGGGTGGCTGGCTGGGTGGGTGGATATGAGGGTGTGACAGAAATGTGGGTGAAAAGCTGAACTGAACCAAATAATGTCGCTCTTAGATGTCTAGTGAAGCTCCTGGAAACACTCGTGCCCCACCCGCCCATCCCACAGTGCGTCAGAACTTTGGTAAGGGGTTGGCAGGATAAGTGTGGTGTTTTAGGAAGGCTGCTGCCCGGTGGTGTTGGAGAGCTGTTCCTGGCAGGGCTGCACACCCAGGGTCAGCAGGAGGCTGTCTCCCTTGGAAGCAGGAGGTGAGCAGGCACAGGGCAGGCTGGGGATGGGGGAGGGTACCGCTGGGACTGGGAGGGGGTCCCTGGGAGAGACAGAATGTCAGTGGCAAGCCTGTCTGAGCTCTGCCTAGCTCCTACTGCTGGCCCCCAGGAGGAGGTTCACAGGCTGATGCCAGGGTCTCAGGACCTCCACATCTTGAGGTGCTGGCCCCTCACCCTGGCCCGGCTGGATTCCCCAGCAGCACCCAAGCACCCTGTTTCCTGACAGCCATGAGGAGGTGCTCTTGCCTCGGGAAGCAGTGAGCTCCTACCCTGTCCCAGCGTCATGAGGGATCATCAGCTGCCTCCGAGCCTGAGTGTATCCTGAGGCTCTCTGAGTGTGCTGTCAACATGGATCCCCGCTTTCTAGTGAGGCTTCTGGAAACACTGGTGCCCCACCCACCCATCCCATAGTGGGACCAGACACAGCAAGTGTGCTATCCTTCCTGACCTCAGTGACCCCATCCATATAATGGGACACACGGTTCCAGCTATCTCGTCCACCATCCATCTACCTGCCCATCATCCATCCATCTACTATTTATCTTCTGTCCGTCATCTGTCCACCCATCCATCATCATCCATCCATCCTCTACCCACCTGCTCCTGTGTCCATCCATCCACTCATCCACTGTCCGTCCATCCATCCTTCCATCATCCATCTACTATTCATCTTCTGTCCATCCTCTCTCCACCCATCCATCATCCATCCACTAGTCATCTGTCTGTCCATCATCTGTCTACCCATCCATCATCATCCATCCATCATCCACCCACCTGCCCCTCCATCTGTTCATCCACCCATCCACCGTCCATCATCCATCCATCATCCATTTGTCCATCTCCCCACTGCGTGTCCATCTGTCCAGTCATCTGTGCATCCATCCATCCAGCTTAGAGCTATGGGCGGGACCCTCAGCTCCATGTTTGCGGAGGAGGAAGCTGAGGCCAGGGACATGGCACAAAGAGGCGTTCCCTGGATTACCATCGCTCCCGCCCAGGTCCCAGCTCCTCTTGGTCACCCAGCTGCACCTGGCCTCTCTTTCTCCGCTTGAGCTTGGTCACTGCCTCTCTGGGAAATGCAGGCTCCTTTCCTTAACCCAGACAAGGTGCTCTGTGCCTGCTGCAAGAGCGTCCAGGCTGGGTGACCTTTGCCCACTTTCTGTTCACTCAGCCTCAGCTTTCCCATCTGTACATTGAGTTGGTCATTCCTGCCTGGCCTGCCTGGCGGAAGCCCGCAAGGCTCTGGGTCGTGCTTTTCTGCATGTGTCTCGTGGATTTTCCAGGGGAGTCGGGCAGCTGCAGCCAGCCACTGCCTAGCCAAACTTGAAGCCTGGGACAGATCAGAACCGCCTTTTGATTTATTCAAGCCTGGACCATGTGTCTCATTGAGCTTCTGTGGTTCCCAAGGCTGCAGGAGCCCAGCGCCTCCCTCCCTCCGGCCCCTGAGAGGCGGGGAGGGTCTGATCCCCACCCCCACTGCGGTGCCCCTGCCCGAGACGGATAACCCCCACCGGCCCTGCCACTCCCCCACCCGCCCTGCGGCTCCCCCACCGGTCCTGCCACTCCCCCACCCCAGCCGGGAGCGCTGCAGCCGGAGAGGCCCTAATTGCAGTCACAGATGTGGCAGCCACCAGCCTCTCCCGTGCGATCTGCCGTGTGGCGTGTGCTTAATTAGTCCCTGATTACTCATTTGCCGGGTGCTGTGTGTATTCCATATCTAATAACTTTCCAATTACACCCGGTCGCCAGCACACATTTAATAACCCTTTAGTTGTCTGCTTATCAGGGACTCTGCATTCGGCATCTCCAGTCTCCCCGACCCGAAGCCTTATCGTTCCCTTTATTGCGGTATTTGGAGTCCTCTGCTAGCCATTACGGAGCTATTACAGGGAATTAAGGGGCGTAAAATACTGTTTTTGGCCTCTGACGCACTAGCTCGCAGCACAGAACAAGAAATCCCATCAGGGCAGGCTGAGCACAATGTCTTCGTAGGTGGGCTTTGGTGCGGGGCCACTGCGGGTCAGGACAGTGGGAGGAGGGGCTCCCGTTGCAGGGCTGGCCTGTGTGTGTTCCCTTCTCTCCCTCCCTGGCACACAGCAGCACTTGGGATGCAACCTGCATGTCCCCAGCAGGGACGGGGGCCTCTGGTCGGCCCAGGAGGTGCTCCTGGGCTGGCTGTGCCTGCTGCCCTCCCTAGTCAACGCACACACCCTGCCAGCACCCTGGGGAAGGGACCGCCTTTCCCTCTGCCCTTGGCTTCGTGCCTGTGCTTGATTTTTCTCGGGGCGAAGAGGAGGCGACGCTGTGTTCTTTTGTGCTGTGGGGATGCTGGCATCTCTTCCCTCTCCTGCGGTTGTGTTCCTTGTCTCCTCTTCTCTGCTTCGCTCTTGAGATAAATCGGCCTCAGCCCATCAGCAAACCTCCCCTCTGCCGTTCACCAGCTGCACAGACCTGCCTGCCCCAGAGCAGAGCCTGAGTTGCTGTGTGGCTGCTAGGCATGGGGGTGCGGATCCAGGCTCTGCCCCTGCTCAGTGAGCACCTACTGTGCCCTGGGCAGTGGGTGGGGACGAGGTACTTGGCAGGGGACACAAGCTGGCCTGCATTTTTGGCTCTCACTGTGACCAGCTGGGTGACATTGGGCAGTTGACTTGACTTCCATGCCTTTGAGAAGTCAGGGGGCGTTGCTAGGATGATTTAATGGGCTGTGGATGGCAGGTGCCCAGCTGGCACCTGGCACATAGTAGGTGCTCAGGACACCCAAGGCAGGTGTTCCTAGCCCGCTTCCCGGAGACGTCAGCTCAGAACCAGAGAGCTGTGTCTCGCATGGTCTCTCCCAGTCACGCCGGCAGGTGAGTGGCAGCGTGGACTCGGGCCTTCCTGTGTTTTACTCAAGTCAGCTGTGCCGGTTTCCCAGGTGCACCTGGAGCTTGCTTGGAATGAAGAGATGATTCAGGCTGACCAGGAAGAGTGGGTAGGCTAGTTCTCCTGACATTTAACTGTTCAAAGCACGTTCCCTGGACCATGCCCCTGTGACTTCAGGGGCCCTAGACTCCAGCAGCTAGGAGGCCGCCCTGCCAGCTGGAGCCGAAACTGCCCAGAGGCCAAGGTGTGAGGGCACTGGACAGGCCCTGCCCTCACCATCTGCACCCAAGGCTAAGACGCCTTCCCCAGCACACGCCCCTTCAAGCTTTGTGGGGCCGTGGGGTCACGGTGATGCTTTGATTCTTGTTTCTGATGGTCCTGCTCTTAGTTCATGGGATCAGGTGCTTGTTGAGCACTTGCGGTGTTCCCAGTGGTTTGGCAGAATAGTTCACTTGATTTCCTCTTGGAGGTGGGCACTGTGTTGTCCCTCTTGTGTTATTTTTGAGACAGACTCTTCCTCTCTTGCCCAGGCTGGAGTGCAGCGGCGCCATGATCTCCACTCCTGCTGCCTCCAACTCCTGGGTTCAAGCGATTCTCCTGCCTCAGCCTCCCCAGCAGCTGGGATTACAGGTGCCTGCCACCACGCCCCGCTAATTATTGCATTTTTGGTAGAGGCAGGGTTTTGCCGTGTTGGCCAGGCTGGTCTTGAACTCCTGGGCTCAAGTGATCTGCCTGCCTCAGCCTCCCAAAGTGCCAGCCTCATTGTACTCAAAAGGAAATCAAGGCCTGGAGAGGTGAAGACACTCTGCTAAGATCTCCCAGCTGGGAGAGTGGCCAGGACCTGGGGCGCCAGCTGTGCCCTGCTACAGGGGAGGCCAGTAGATGGAGTCTGGCTGGGTGCCCAGGAGGGAGAGGGAGCTGACTCTGTGAACAGCCAACCAGTTCCTGCCGAAAAGGCTCCCGGAGAAGGAAATTCTGATGTCTCCGTTCAGCAGCCCCTGGGCTGCCATGCGTCCTCAAACTGGAATGCCCCTTATTATTCAAAATACAGGGTTTACACAGCTCCGTGTGAGGAACCTGGAAAACGCCGTGCCAACTTTAAAAAGAAGGCAGCGCATAAGGCCACGTATTGGATTTGTATGAAATGTCTAGAAGAGGCCAGGCCACAGAGGCAGAGACGGAGAGTGATTGCAGGGCCTGGAGGCTGGGGTTAAGAGGGGCTGCTCGTGGGGATGTGGGCTTCTTTCTTTTAGGGGTGATGACAATGTTCTGGAATGGATGGCAGCAATGGTTACACAGCTTAGAAATACGTGGACGCCATCAAATGGTACACTTTAAATGGGTGAATTGTATAGCATGTGAATTATATCTCAATAAAGCATTTAAAAGAATAGACTGGGGCCGGGTGCAGTGGCTCATACTTGTAATCCCAGCACTTTGGGAGGCCGAGGCAGGCAGATCACCTGAGGTCGGGAGTTCGAGACCAGACTGGCCAACACGGTGGAACCCGTCTCTCCTAAAAATACAAAAATTAGCTTTGTGTGGTGTTACACAACTGTGGTCCCAGCTACTTGGGAGGCTGAGGCGGGAGAATCGCCTGAACCTGGGAGGCAAAGGTTACAGTGAGCCAAGATCTCACCGGTACACTTCAGCCTGGGTAACAGAGGGAGACTCCGTCTCAAAACAAAAACAAATAAATCAGGGCTCCCAGACCTAGGGATTTCATGGACTAATAAAATTAATAAAACAAAACAGCAGAGGCAGAGGTTGCAGGGAGTGGGGATCATTGCGCCACTGCACTCCAGCCTGGACGGTGCGCGCACGCACGCACACACGTGCACACGCACACGCACGCGCACACGCGCGCGCACACAGACACACACACAGTCCTCCGCTTTGGAGCAGGCATGTGGGATCTGCCTTCCCCCACACCCTCCCCTGGGTCTACCAGGAGTCGGCTCTCTCTAGAAGCCACTCCAGCTCCCTGGAGAAAGCGAGACAATGCCAGATCCATTAGGCTATTCAGCAGTGGGCTGTGAACCCCCATTTATTTGGAAGAACCCTATTAAATTTTCCTCCTTTCGCCCTTCCCATTAACTGACAAAAGCTTTAAAGGTGGCGGCTCTGGTCCAGGAAAATTCAGACGACAATGGCGTTTTCCCAGCCTGGCCAGTCATCCGAGGCCAGGGCTGCCTGGGCCCCTTGGGCTGCTGTGCAGGCCCCCTGGAGTGGGGGACGATGACATCGCAGGCCCCGGCACAATGGTACTTTAAATCCAGACACACTGTGGGCTTGGAAGTCTTGGCCCGGTAGAGCAGGCGCAGCGCATGTGCAGGTTTCAGGGGCTGCTCTTTACTCATTAGGGGCTCTTGTTAATGTGGCCTTGGAAGAATAAGGAAGGGGGGCCCGTCGCCTCTGTTTGGTTACCTGGCTGAGAACCTTTGCCTCCACCTTCAAGATGGTGCTGAGGCCGGGTGCAGTGGCTCACGCCTGTAATCCCAGCACTTTGGGAAGCCAAGGCGATTGGAGCATCTGAGGTCGGGAGTTCAACAACATGGAGAAACCCCATCTCTACTAAATACACAAAAAATTAGCCAGATGTGGTTGTAGATGCCTGTAATCCCAGCTACTCAGGAGGCTGAGGCAGGAGAATCACTTGAATCTGGAAGGTGGAGGTTGCAGTGAGCCGAGATCAAGCCATTGCACTGCACCCTGGGCAACAAGGGCAAAACCCCATCTCAAAAAAAAAAAGATGGTTCTGAGCATGAGATAATCCATATTCACAAAACCCCGTGTGCCCTGCAGCCTTGTCTGTCCATTAATATTGACCAGGCTCCCCAAAGAGTCCAGGCCAAGCTGCTGACAAAGAAAAGGGGTGAAATCCTTTCACTCCCCACAAGAGTTACGATGCTGGGAAGAGCGAGGCCAGGGGAGGGACTGGCACCTGGTTCCCTGTGTTTCTGACGCACACAGCTCAGCAGACAGCGATGCCAGGGAACACTGATACCCAGGCCAGGCGCTGTTCCAGAACTCGAAGGACTGTATCAGTTCTCTGTGGCTGTGTAACAAAGTTTTACACAGTTAGCAGCTTAGGATAACGCGAACACGTGTTTATTATCACATAGTTCAACCAGGCCCTCTGCTCTGAGTCTCGCCAGCTGCAGATCAAGATGTTGGCCAGGGCGCGTTCTCACATGGGGGCTTGACTGGGGAGGGACCCGCCTCCACACTTAGCTGGGTTGTTGGCAGTATTTGTCTGTCTGTCTGTAGCACTGAGGGTTGCTGTGCACCCCTATACAAGTTTGTGTGCGGATGGCTGGGTGTTTTCAGTTCTCTTGGCTATGTGTCTAGGAGTGGAGTTGCTGGGTTGCAGGGTGACCCTATGTTAGGCCATCTGATGGACTGCCAGGCTGTTTTCCAAAGCAACTGCATCCGTTTATGTTCCCATCAAGAGTGTAGGAGGGTTTGCACAGTGTTTTCACATTTTGGGGATTAGTTGCTGACATTTCATCATCAGGAGAGTTCAACTTTAAAAAACAGATTCCCAAATTCAGAAGTGGTGGCATGCACCTACCGTCCCAACTCCCAGGGAAGCTGAGGCAGGAGGATGGCTGGAGTCCAGGAATTCAAGGCGGGCCTGGGCGACACCGAAAGACCCTGTCTCTTAATGAAAACACCTTAAAAAAGAGGATTCCCAGATTCTCCCTGAAAACTCAGAAGATCTGGCAAGACAGGGCTCAGTTCCATCCGTGTGATACCTGCTGACCCTGGGAAGGGCCGTGGCTGTGTCCCTGCAGTCTCATCCACTCGGTGCCCTTGCGGAGACTTCCCCCCCGGCCCCTGCGGGGATGTGTGTTTCAACCTCTTGTCCTCAGCTACAAGCCCCTTGAGGAAGACGGGAGCCCCGTCCAGGCCACCTGTGCCGGAAGCCCACTGCCCGGTAGGCTGGTGTCGGCTGCTCAGTCTCATGTGCATTCCTGCCTCTGGCGCCCTGTGCAGGCTGCTGCCTCCCACACCTGGAATGCCGTGGCTCCTGTTCCCACTCCCTTTCAAATCCTGCTGCTCCTGAAGGCCCAGGTCACATTCCAGCTGCTCCGGGAAGCCTGTGTGGATTTACTTCCCCAGCCTGGGGCCCCTCCCACTCTAAGCTCCTGCAGGACTTGTCATGTGCGCTCCCGTCTCCCCCAGTGCTGTCCCTCTGCCATCTTCTGTTCTCTCCTTAAACGCTGTGTCCTCCAGTTGCTCTGTAAGCTGTCTAAGGTTACAGACAACTGCTTGGGGCCAAATCTCTCTCTCCAGTTACTGTGTGAGCTCAGACCACTTCGTTTGTCTCTTCCTGCCTCCATGCCTTTTTGGAAGGATAAACTATCGTATAAAGCTAGTCGGTATAAAGCCCTAGATCAGTGCCTGGCACATAGTAGGTGCTCAGTGAAAGGGTTGTTTTCTCACTTGTTCCAGTGCTGAGCTGAGTGAAGCATGAGCCTCACCACAGCCATGCTGGCTGACTTGTCCTTCCACTCACTGCCCTGCTTCTGGGAGCCATCTCCAGCCCAAGTGGGGCCTCTCAGCTTCTCCTTCCAGCAGAACCCTGGCCCGGCAGCTGCAGGAGGAACCAGGAGGTGGGCAGGGGTCGAGACTGGGCATGACATGGCCCTTCCCTGCTCCCCTCCAGCTCATTCCCTGGGGACTTGAACACTAATTCGGCCCAGTTTGACTGGGTGCTGCCTCGTAAGCCCTCCCCGGCAGCAGGAGCCTCTGGGGCTGGCTGGAGCTGCCATCTGTGCCCTGTCGTAGACACAGCAGCCCCAAGCCTGTCTGTCTTTAGCATCACCCTGCAGCGTTTCCCGAGACGACTCAGGGCAAGGCTGCAGGAGTGACCCCGTTCCCACAGGGTGGGAACCACCTCGCTACGGGCCCCAAGGTCCCTGCGTGCTGATGGGCCGACCCCAGGTTCTGAGTGAGTGGTTGAATGAATAAAGTCAGCCGCCGCCTCCTGGCTCCAGCCTAAGCCGCCAGCAGGCCTGTGGGATTTGTGGGGGCTGTGGTCTGGCCAGTGTCACCATATGGATCCCATAAATTAAAGCGTTCCCAGAAACAAATGGTAAATTTCTATGTCCCCCGCCTGTGGGGCTGGTGCCGCCTGTGCTCGCACGGGGAGTTCTGAGGCCTCCGTCTCACTTAGGCACTTGGGTTTTTATAGCACTAATCCCTAAAAGAAAAAAAAACTAGATCAACAGAAAGTTGCTTTTCCACAACCCCACCATCCCCAGAGCTACTCGCTGGGAAGTGGAGGGTCACCACAGCTGGTGCCTCCATGACCGGGTAGTGCAGTTGGTTGTTGCATAGCTCGCCACCTCTGAAGCCCCGGGCCTGGACTGACCCTGCCTGTGACCTCGGGCTCCTGCCAACCCTCCCTGGAAAGGGGATGGGTCAACTAGAGCAGCCTGTCACGGTGACAGGGTGACAGGGAGCAGCCGCTGACAGCCAGGGCTGAGGGTGGGGAGCAGGGAGCCCTTTCCTGGAGACAGACTTGCTCTGTGGGATGATGAGAAAGTTCTAGAAGTGGATGGTGGTGACGGTAGCACAGTATTGGGGATGTCCTCAGTGCCACTGAACTGCACACTTAGAATATGGTAAATTCTGTGTTAGGCATGTTTTATGACAGTTTTAAAGACTATGAAAAAGGGGCCGGGCGCGGTGGCTCTGCCTGTAATCCCAGCACTGGGGGAGGCTGAGGCCGGCTCATCACCTGAGGTCAGGAGTTCGAAACCAGCCTGGCCAACGTGGTGCAACCCCATCTCTACTAAAAAAACAAAAAATTGCGCCGGGCGTGGTGGCTCAAGCCTGTAATCCCAGCACTTTGGGAGGCCGAGGCGGGTGGATCACGAGGTCAAGAGATCGAGACCATCCTGGTCAACATGGTGAAACCCCGTCTCTACTAAAAATACAAAACATTAGCTGGGCATGGTGGCGCGTGCCTGTAATCCCAGCTACTCAGGAGGCCGAGGCAGGAGAATTGCCTGAACCCAGGAGGCGGAGGTTGCGGTGAGCCGAGATCGCGCCATTGCACTCCAGCCTGGGTAACAAGGGCGAAACTCCGTCTCAAACAAACAAACAAACAAAAAAAAAACAACAAAAAATTGACCGGGTGTGGTGGCTCACGCCTGTAATCCTAGGTACTCGGGAGACTGAGGCAGGGGAATCACTCGCGCCCAGGAGGCAGAGGCTGCAGTGAGCTGAGATCACACCACCCCACTCCAGCCTGGGTGACAGAGCGAGACTCCATCCCAAAAAATTAAAAATAAAATAAACAATAAAGATGACAAAAAAGTGAGGGCTCTGGGGATGGGATGACCGCGCTGCAGTGTGGCCTGGAGATGAGCCATGTTAATCCTTGTAGTCACAACCGGCCCTTGGCTATTCCAGGTTCCGTGCGGCGCGGGGGACAGGTCAGCCCTTAGCAGTGGGCAGCTGGTGTCACCATCGCCGTCCCCGTAGTCGTCATCATGGTGGTTCTTGCTCCCCTCAGGCCTGGAGAGCCCAGGTGCACACAGCAGCATGGAGGGACGTGTGCCATTCCCGCAAGAGCGCCCCAGCCCCGGGGCGGCACCCTTGCAGTCCTGGCTGTCACACGGGGCAGCTTTCTTGGCAGAAGACAGGACCTGGGGAGGAACACAGCTGTGAGTGGTCAGTGGCCAGTGCTGTCTGGTCCCAGAGGTTCCCGCCACTTCTGTGCTCCCCTCAGGGACCTAAAAGAGATATCTGAGTTCGAAGCCATAGGTGAGACTCTGGCCAGCTTATGGTGTAGAGCTGGCCACCACCAGGACGTGCAGCAAACCAGGTGCCACCCTGCCAGTTCTCCAGCAAGAATCCAAGATATCACAATCACAGCCTTCCCGTGTCCGTTTTTTAAGTTTACGTATTTATTTTTGTAAAGACGGGGTCTCCCTTTGTTGCCCAGGCTGGTCTGGAACTCTTGGGCTCAAGCCACCCTCCTACCTCAGCCTCCCAAAGTGCTGGGGTTACAGGCGGCAGCCACCGCGCCTGGCCCTGTATCCATTTGGTCACGTGGTAATCGAGGCGCTCCAGTTGCTGAGAGAGATGAGGGGCCTGCGTGCTGCTCCCTGCTGGTAATCACAGCTCAGGATGGCACCAGGTGCCTGGCGGCCCAGTCTGAAAGAGAGCATTCCTTGGGGGCACCTTCCCCTGATTTGCAGGGTGCAGCTGAGATGGTTTGCCTAGCTCTCTGAGCCAAATGCCAAGTCCTCGGGGCTGCCTGGGCAAGTACCACAGAATAAACCTTGCCCCCACCACCGCCAGGGGACCGGACAAGGGCAGACTTCGGGGCTCAGCCTCAGGTTTCCTCTTAGATGCTCTGGGCTCCCTGCAGTGCTGGCCAGCTGCTGCGAGGTCTTGAGAAGCTCCCGTTTTGGATGGTCAAGCAGACAGTGCTGTGTGGTCGGGACCCTGGCAGCAGGGGTCCAGCCTGGTGTCCCCTAGGTTGGGCTTGCTGGGCGAGGAAGACATTGGCACTGGCCTTACGGAGGACCTGCTCTGCCGTTGCCCACAGCCAGCCAATCTGAGTTCCTGATGGCCAAGGTCAGGCCATCGCTGGGGAGGAATGGCACCCACAGCCAGAGAGCCTGGGCTCACCGTGTCCACCTCTTCCCTTTCAGGCTGTTTCTGGATCTCTGGAAGCATCTATAGCCGCTCACCCTCCCACCCGGGAGTCTGAGCCCCGGCCGGGTGCCCCTGCGGAGACCCTGCCCAGAGGCCCCAGGATGGTCCAGGAGCTGAGGCCAGCACCATGTCTGCAGAGCAGCCGGGAGGAGGACGGACCAGACCTCACCGGCGCAGGTAGGCGCCGGCTCTTTCTGTGTCTCTGGTTCTGGGCTGGGAAAGGGTTGTCCCGGCAGGGATGGGGGCTCCCAGAGCTGAGTTCAGACCCATTCTGCCTCGTGTTCTTGACATCCTAGGAGAGAGACTGGGTGCTGGCTGGGCCTCCCTCGCTGGATGTGGGTTTTCTTTTCCATACTCCTTAGGGTTCCAGAATCCTGGTTTAATCCACGTCCCTGGTTCTCGATCCCCTCACCTGCCAGCCTCCCGTACCGCCTTTGTGGTGTTTCTTTTCCTATATAACTCTCTTGTCTTCATTCATTCATTCATTTGAAAAAATGATATCATGGTTATTCTTGAGCCCAGAAGGGGTCGTTTCTGGGTTTTCGCGGAGGTCAACGTGCTGTGTCCTGGGTGCATATGTGTGGTTCTCTTGGGCTGGGGCACCGGGAACCAGGCGGCTTTGTGCGCAGTGTGGGGCGGGGGGGCGGGGTGCCACCGCCGTCTTCTTGCTCCCACTCCCACCAGCCACAGACACGCTGCGGACAACACCCCCCACCCTAGGCATCCTCAGGCACCTCCTGAGGGCTTTTGCACGGTGCTTCCCTGAGGCCAGGTGAGGCTGTGCCCTCCTTGGTGTGGACCCCCAAGGCTTTGACTGCTGGCCTTGGGACCTGGGCCAGTTCAGACCCTTTGGCTGGGCTTGGACACGCGATCATATCTCTGTTGCGTTTTTATGGCTCTGTCCTGAAGCCATCCCTTAGGTCGTATGTCCATCAGCAAGACCCTCCAGAGGGAGCTGTGGTCAAGGCTCTGCCCTGCCCCCATCACTGCTCCTAGAGCAGGGAGACTGGAGACCCCCAGCCCAGCCCACCCCAGAGCCAACCACAGTGAGGACATGGGCCCAAAGCACCCGTGTTATTGGGCCAAGCTGGGGAGGAGATGGACAGACGGGGACTGCTGGGGACCCATCCCCCTAGCCCTGGACTTTGATCTGGGACTTCCGTCTGCAGGACAACCCCAGTGCCGGCCTCTTTCTCTTGGTGTGGTAGGCTCCAAGGCGGGGGAGGGGGTGTCCAGAGGCTTTAGGGACTCTGAGCCCTTGGAAGGGTGTCCAGACACTGGCAGATGAGGACAGGGTGGCCAGGCAACAAAGCAGGCCAGGCAGGGACTGCTACCCCAACTCTGTCCCCCGAATGCTGGCACTGGCTTTACTGAGGACCTGCCCTGCCACTGTCCCGAGCCAGCTCGTCACAGTTCCCAATCACAAAGGCCAGGCCTTTGTCGGGGAGGGATGGCTAAGAGCCTTGGACAAGTGAGTTCCCTGGTTTGTGCCTCAGTTTCCCCATTTGGGAAATGGGAGGACAGCTAACAGGAGTGCATGGCTCACGGGGCAGGTATGGCGGTTAACTCAACCAGGACCCGAGCATATTCGTGACAGGCCTTGGCTCCCTCAGCGTTCAGGTTGCTGGCTGGGCCAGTGAGTTAGGATTTCTTTGTGATTTCTGATGCTCAGCTCTGGGTGGCAGCCCAGGCTGGGCCCATACCCGCCTGTCACTCAGGGCATCCTCAGGGGAGACTCAGGCAGAGGAGGACGCTGGCGTTCCCTGTGGCTGGGGCAGGCTGGGTGCCCCCATTTGCTGATGCGTCCTCCTCGGCCTGGGGCTCACGGGCCAGTGGAAGGCTCCCAGGAGGAGGCAGCCTGCCTGGTTCTCACCGTTTCTCTCCCACTGCTTTGGGCCCCAGGAGAGCCCCAGGAAACCAGAGCCCACCGGAGCAACACAAGGCCCAGACGGACTCTTAGGCAGTGTTTGGCTGTGATTTGGGGAGCAGGCCCACCCACTTCTTATCTGAGGGACTTTGGCAAATTAATGAGTCATCCAGAGCCTCTGTCCTCACGTCTGTAAGAGGGAGCCGTCAGAGGAGGTCTTGGTAGAGCTTTCGTGGCAACTGCGTGAGCTGGTGCTTGCAAGATGCTTAAAGAGGGCTGGGCATCAAGGAAGGACTGAGTCTGCCTCCCCCCGTGCGTGTCGGGACACACGTCCTCTTCCTTCAGTGAAACAGCATCCCGTAGGTCAGAGAGGCTGAGCAATCTGCCTCCACTCACACAGCAGTGAGCCAGGGGGATGGGGCTTGAACCTTGAAGTCTGCCTTTTCACCTAACGCGCCCCGCCCTTGTGCACCAGGCTGCTTCCCTGAGTGCTGGGAGGCTGAGGAGTTCGAGACCAGCCTGGCAGCCTCCAGGCGAAGCTCTGTCTCTACAAAAAATACAAAAATTAGCCTGGCATGGTGGCATGCACCTGTCGTCCCAGCTACTTGGGTGGCTGAGATGGGTGGATCACTCGTGCCCAGGAGGCTGAGGCAGCAGTGAGCCATGATAATACCACCCCAGCCTAGGCAACAGAGCAAGACTTTGTCTCAAAAAGTTTTTTAATTTAAAAAAATGTTTAAAAATAATGAATTCAGGAATTTTCAGGGTGACATGTTCAAAAGGAGTCCTTTTTGGAGACCTTTGGGAATGGGGCTGGTCACTCCTGAGTTCCTGGTCCCGGTGGCTGCCGGGTCCCTGGAGAGAACCTTGTCTCATCAGCAGGTCCTTGCTGCCACTCACTGAGTACTAGCAGGGGACAGTGGGGGACTCCTGAGTGTCTGAGAGAGCCAAGAAGGGTGCAGAGGTTATGGGGTACCCCCATGAATGTCCCTGCAACAAGGGCTGATCTGGGAAGCCAGGAGCCCCTGCCCTGCGGCCGGGTGGGGGCTTGAACCTGCATCTGACAGCTGCTCCCTGTCAGGCTGCAGCCTGAGCCCCGCCGGCTCCCCAGCCAGAGACCCACCAGGAGCGTGTCCCACAGTCAGGCCCCGCCTGGGCAGCCACTGCTGCTCAGAAACGTGACAGTGACTAATGGTTTATTACACACCTGCCACCTCTCATCTGGCAGGCGGGCGGGCGCTGTCTCCCGGGCCCAGCTGTGCACCGCCAGCTGGGCGGCGGGGCGGGCGCAGGGGGAGGGGGCACGTCCAGACACGCAGACTCATGAGACAGACACAGCCGCGGTGCACACACACAAACACACACAGAGGAAAGCAGGCACGCGAAGACAGCCCACAGACACAGCATAGGCATGGGTGCATGCATAGACCACACGCCCGCACAGATAGGCAGACACACACACACACACACACACACAGCGGACACACACACACACACACACACCCCTGCCGAGGTTTTTCCCAGGCACATGGTATGCACATGGATACTCACAGGCACAGGGCCACATGCAGACAGACACAGACCCTGTCCACACCACACACACCACACACAGCCACACATCCAGAAGCCAGACCTGCTCCCACAGGTGGGTACATGCACAGCCTCACACACACACATGCAGTACACACATGGATACATGCACAGACTCCCTCACACGCACACACACACACACGCGCAGGTGCAGAGACACAGAGACACACAGAGACAGGCATAGCCCCCCACGGACACAGATGTGCACGGGCATCAGGACCCTCTGACACACACATATAAGCACACACTGCACACACACACACAGGACGTACATTCCAAATGCCCATTCCCACACGGTCTCCCTCTTTCCAGACCACGGCCCCAGGGGCACCGAGCCCTCCCTGCCCTCTGTGTCTCTGGCCCCCAGCCATGGTGGCCCCACCCTGGCACTGGCTTGGGCAGGGGCCTTTACCAGCGGTGGGGGTGGCAGGGCAGGTGGAGGGACTGTAACCGCCCGGGCAGCTCATTGCTGACTCCTATTTCCCTGGAAATGCCTTGTATGTGTGGACAGCGGCTTTTGCCAGGGAAAGGAAGCAGGAACAGGAGGAACCGCTGTGCCAAGCTGGGGCCTGGGCCGAGTCCCCCAGGGACACGCGTGGCCGACAGCTGCCTTGGCCTCTCCCAGAGGCAGGGGTTGTGCATGCTGTGGAAGGCTGCGATGAGTTTGGATAGCACTGGGTCCCCCACCCCAGGCTTCCAGGCCAGCCCACATAGCTCATTAGACTCACGTAACTACGGCTGGATGGGGCTGCCGCCCTGTCCAGAGTGGGGCCACTCCCTGGCCTGGCTCTCAGCATGTGGGCAGCTTTGGTCCTCAGGTGTTACATTCAAAGTGCCCATCTGGGAGGTCGCCACTTGCTGGCTTCGGGGAGCACAGCTCCACGGCTGGGGACCCTGCCCTCCTGTGAAGACGTGGGGACCCCTGGGGCTGGATTCCTCTGGCAGGCAAGGGCCAAAGGGACTAACCAGGCGTCTCCAGCTGCCGGGAGAAGGGTGCAACTGAGACCTTGTGACGAGCGTCCTTCCCTCGTGGTGTGGGGGACACCCGAGTCATCTCCTTCTAATACTCTTCGACCTTTAGCCAAATGAAGACCCGTTTCTCATGTGCCATCACATGCAGTATAAAATCTACCGAGACGACACTCCTCGTTTATCATCAGCGGATGGGAGCAGGCTTCCCTGGAACAATTAGCTTTGCGTGTCCGCAGCCGGCGTGGGAGGAAAGCAGCGCTGGCTGGTGAGAGGAGGGAGCGGCTTGGACTCAGGTCCAAGTTTCCAAGTCCCAGCACTGCTACCTCCCGGCCACGGAGCTGACTCAGGGTTCAGGACCTTCCCTGGGCTCAGCTGCTCTGACTGCTGATTAGGCATGGTAAAAATAAAATCCTTGTGGTAGCATGGTGTCAGTGACATTGGAGATGGTGCTGAGGGACGCTATGCAAGGCTGCGCAGGTTGCACACTGTGCAACTCCAGAAGGCACCATTCTCATTGTGGTCTCTGTGAACACGCTTTCTGCATGGCCATCGGGGCTGCCGTGTTGCGCAGCTTAGTGGTGGCCCTGGAGTTGTGCCACGTGGGCCCTGGGTACCCTTCCTGAGCTGTGAAACAGTTTCTGAAGTGGTTATTGATATCATTTTTTTTTTTTTTTGAGATGGAGTCTCACTCTGTCACCCATGAACTTGGCTCACTGCAACCTCTGCCTCCTGGGCTCAAGCGATTCTCCCACCCCAGCCTCCCGAGCTGGGATTACGGGCGCACTCCACCATGCTTGGCTGATTTTTTTTTGTATTTTAGTAGAGACGGGGTTTCACTGTGCTGCCCAGGATGGTTTGAAACTCCTGAGCTCAGGCAGTGCACCGGCCTTGGCCTCCCAAAGGGCTGGAATTGCAGGCATGAGCCACCACGCCCGGCCGGTATCATTATTAATAGACGTCGTAGACACCACAGACCCCTCCGCGGAGTTTGGGGTGGGGTTGCAGAAAACCGGGCCAAGATTGACTCTCTGGCCATGCCCATGTTCCGGGCGCTCCTCCCGTTCTCACCTGCCATGCTGGGGTGTTGCCTTGCTTCACAGGCTGCTGGGGCTGATCGCCTCTTTCGGGACATTCTGTGGGTGTCTTCTGTCTGCTCTGCCCCCACCCAGAGGGCCCCTGTTCTCAGCAGTGCTTGCTCCAGGCTTCCAGGAACCACAGGCCAAGCCTTACCTCCAACCTGGCCAACCGAGACTGGGCCTGTGTTCTCTGCACACAGGTGCCAGGGCCCGTGGTGTCTCCTCCTCCTCCTGGCTCTTCCCAGGGGGTTTCTCTCTCTGTTCCCAGGGCAGGGCTGATCCCAACATCCACACACAGCAGAGGAAGGAGGGAACAAGGGTCACCAAGACAATGAAAGCGCTAAGCTGTTTTCCCACCAGAGGGTGCAGTTGCAAAGCCTAATTTTCCCATGCTGTGCCTCAGTTTACTTGTGGGTACTGTCACCCTCTGTTGGCCACCTGCGGAAGGAAAGCTGGCCTTTCCTAGTGGTCTGGGATGGTGGATGGGGCAGAAAAGAGGAGGAGCTGGGTGGCAGGGTGGGTGAGAGCTGCTGGAGACGACACAGCATGCCCTCTATCTCCAGCCCCTGGGCTGGCCCGGAAGGTCCCTTCCCTCCACCTGCTCCTGTGACATCTGCCTTGCCGGCCTCCATGGCATGGCTTACTTAGGAGGAGGTCTGTGTTCCTTTCCATGGCTGCTGTGATGATCCCACAAACTTAGTGGCTTAAAACAGCACTCATTACTCTTTCTTTCTCTCTCTCACACACACACACACACAGACACACACAGACACACACACAGACACACACACACACAGACACACACACACACAGGCACACACAGACACACACACACAGACACACACACACACACACACACACACAGACACACAGAGACACACACACAGACACACACACACACAGACACACACACACAGACACACACACACACACAGTGCTTACAGAGCTGGAGGTCAGAAGTGTGACATGGGTCTCAAGTGCAGAAACCCTGGGTTGGGCCGGGCCCCGTTCCTTCTGGCGGCTCCAGGGAAGAATGTTTCCGGGCCTTCTGCAGCTTCCTTGGTTGGAGGCCACCTGCATTCCTTGGCTTGTGGCCCCTTCCTCAACCTTCAAATCCAGCACCGGCGTGTCTCTCAGACCCTGCTTCCAGGCCGCACCTCGTTCTCGCTTCTCTTTTCCTGCCCACTCTCTTACTTAGAAGGTCCCTGTGACTGCATTGGACCCACATGGCTAATCCAGGCTCATCTCCCTTCCCAAGGTCAGCTGATTAGCAACCCTAATTTCCCTGTCCCAGGTAAGGTAGCGCAGGCACAGGCTGCAGGGATCGGGGTGTGGACATCTATGGAGTCCACGATTCTGCCTGCAGCCACGGTGTTTATAAAGTCAGCTGCATCCGTCAGGGCCAGTACTCATGGTGCCATAACAGACAGTCCAGGGGCTCATGGTGGGTCTTCCTGGCTGGGTGACTCAGGACCCCAGATTCCCTTCAAGCCATGGTCTCTGCTTTCTTGGGACTTCCGGAGTGCCCTAATGTCTCATCACCAGTGGGCACAGGCAACACACAGAAATACCCCTAGATGCTCTCCCGCTGTGGACTTGAAGTGACCCAGGCTATTCCTGTTCACTTCCCGTTGGCCTGAACCAGCTTATGCTCCACCCAGATGTAACAAGAGGAGAGCAGAAGCCACTCCCCAGTAACACTGTCCCCAGCAGAAGGGGCTGAGCCCTGCCGTTCTGCGGGGCAGTTCATCCACGGCCACGATCCCTAAGACGGCATGGGTCAGAGGCTGCACGGGTCCGAGGCTGTCTGCATGCTGCCAGGCACTTCCCTGCTCTGCACGCCCTCCCTGGTTCCTGTGCCCTGTGGCTCTGAGGCAGCCCCTGGCTATCCTCGAGGCCGTCTTTGGAGGCCTGTCCTCAGGCCCCTGCAGCTGCTCTGCAGAAAGGGCCGGGCGTTCTCATGCAGCCAGTGACCAGCAGCTATGGCGTGGAAAGCCCTTCCTTCTGGAGTGAGGAGCCGCCCACCCCCCGGAGCTCCCCTGGGACAGGGCTGGGGCTCTGTCTGAAGTCACCCTTGCTTCCTCACACCCTGCCAGTCCCCCTGGGAGCCCAGCCTTAGAGATCAGGGCATCTTTGTCTCCCTGTCTGCTCCTGAGAAACCTGCCTGAGACAGCACGTGCCCAGGGCTGTGGTCTCAGCCCCATGTGTGCGACGGCGCCTCCGACGCGCCCGCTCCTGCGCTCGGCCCTCCACCTTCACTCTCCTCGTTTCCCGGCGGAGAAAGGGGCACCTGGTTCCCCCGGCTCCTCCCAGCAAGGTCAGGGTGGGAACCCGAAAGAAGGAAGCCAGCAGAGGGCAAGTACAGGCCGGCAGGTTCCTTTTGGAGCGTAGCCGTGGGACTCAGCCCCTCAACCTGCGGCTCAGGGTGTCTTGGAGCCTGCGGAGTGTCCCTGGGGTTTGCAATCAGTAGATGGAAGCGCAGGACCGTGAGGGTGCAGCCATGTGCGCTGCCTGGAAGGGGGAGGTTTGTAGAAGGAGAAGCTATAACAGCCTACAGCGACGTCATTTCCCCCTCTCTCTTTCAGCCCTGTGTTTAAATCAGTTATTCGTTGGGAGTGATTAGGCCGTGCATGGCTTTCATGCGCACCTCTGCACTCCCTCTCTCTGAGTTCAAAACCTGGCTCTGCTCCTTTGGAGCTTCTGCTTTGTGGCAGATAAGTGCCCTATGCCTCAGTTTCCCCATGTGTAAAACAGGGGTGATGCCCTGACTGCTGTGGGGCTTCAAGAATCAGTCCATGTCAGATGCTTGCCTGGCACACGGGAGTGTGTGAGCTGGGCCTGCCCTGGCAGCGAGAGAGAGCTGGTGCCCACCAGAAACCCTGGCTCCGGGACGGCTTTGTCTCTTCTTTGTTGGGCAAATGGGCTCCCAGCTGGGCTTGGGCCTCCATCGCCAGGAAGGCGGGACTGGGCTTGGGTACTTGGCGCTGGCCTCCAGAAGTCCTTGGCAAGCCCTGCCTGGAGCAGCTCCGGTGCCGAGTGCTTTGACACCAGGCACTCCCAGAGCTCTGCCCCCACTGCCAAGCGGCAGCTGCTCCGGAGGGCACGGGGAGCTGGATTTGGCTGTGGCTTCTCCGGCTCTGCACAAGAGCCCCCCTTCCCTGGCCCTGCTGCAGCGTGCCTGCCTCCGGCTCCTGTCACCCGCTCTGTCTCAGCCTCTCTTCCTGGTTTCCAGCCGAGCTGGGATCGTAGTCTGTTTCTCTCTCCATGACCGACCTGTTTATCTTCTTGGGAACTTCTTGTCATGCCGGGAGCACAGAGCTGGCAAGTCGGGGCAGGCAGGTTTAGAAGCCCAGGCAGCCTGAGAGGCTCTTTCCTCATAAGTGGATCTCTCCCCAGGAGCCTCTTGGAATATTTAGCAGCGGCTTCCCCATGCAGGGCCCAGACACCTCCCGGCCCTCTGCCTCCTGCCCTGCTACTCACCGGGATCTGGCTCCCTGGCCAGCGTGTGGCTCTGTGTGTCTGTCTGTGACTGGTTTAGATTTTTATGAAATAAAAAAGGAAAGAAAATTTAACTCGGGCAATTGATAAAACAATAAACCAAGCATTGAATAAAAGCAGATCTTTATATCTGGCAAAATTGCCATTAAGAGGATCTGTTTACCCTAAACTAGAATTTCTTTCCCGATAAGTTGGTGATGAAGATTTTAGATGGAAAAGACGAGACTGGCTGAGTAGTTGGAGGGGCTGTTCTGGAGCTCAGGGTGGGGTGTCCCAGGGGCAGTGCTAGGGACCCCAGGGACAGAGCCCTGTCACCAGGCACATAGACCATCTCTGCAGGGGCCACCGTGCACTGGCCCACCTGGCCACCACCCTGCCGTGGCCTCCCTCTGCCCACCCACTGTCCTTCATTCCCCTTGACTGCTCCAAGCTGATAAACTGTCACTGGGGAACTCGGCTCGACCGTTGGGCACCACTGTGGGTTTAAGCAGTTTGAGAGCACCACCCCCACCCTCACCTGTGACCTTCTCCGTGGGAGCAGACACCACGGGAAAGCTGGGCATCTCTCCTGGCTCGAGACTTCACCACGGTTCTGATCCCACCGCGCTCTGAGTGTCTGCCGGCACGTCCGTCTCCCTTGCTACACTGCTGTGTGTGCCTTTGTTCATGAATGTTGATTGAGCCCCACCTGTGTGCCAAAGACCATGCTGGGCACGGGGGACACAGAGGGGCAAACAACAGACACAGCCCCTGACTCCAGAGCTTTCATTCAAAAGGAAGGCAGATAACTCCCAAATGAGCAGGCAAAAGAGTGATGCCAGGCGATGAGACGGCCGTGAAGAAACAGGCAGGGCACGGGACACAGAGACCTGAGGGCGTGGCTTAGAAGGGTGGCCACAGAGGCCTAAGGAGGTGGCATTTGGCAGAGAGTTCCAAGTCAAGCAAAGAGCACGTGCAAGGGCCCTGAGGTGGCCAGTGCCTGGCATGCTCGCCCTCACCATGAAGGCAGGGACCATGGCTCCCTGTCCTCCTGATCTCTCCAGCATTTGTCATAGTGCACATAATAGGTGCTCAGTAAACTTTTGTTGAGTAAATACAAGCTTTTAAGTCAGCTGGTGTTGGGAGAAATGACCAGGGGAGGGGAAACGTAAAGATGAAATAAGATTTTTTTTTTTTTTGAGATGGAATTTCACTCTTGTTGCTCAGGCTGGAGTGCAATGGCATGATTTTGGCTCACCGCAATATCTACCTCCCGGGTTTAAGCGATTCTCCTGCCTCAGCCTCCCAAGTAGCTGGGTTATAGGCATGTGCCACCACACCCTACTAATTTTGTATTTTTAGTAGAGATGAGGTTTCTCCATGTTGGTCAGGCTGGTCTTTATCTCCCAGTCTCAGGTGATCCACCTGCCTCAGCCTCCCAAAGTACTGGGATTGCAGATGTGAGCCATGGGAAATAAGATTCTTACAAGTGCAGAGGGTGCACGTCTTCCCAAGTTTCCTGGGTCAGGAGCTGATGTTCCAGGCAGGTTCTTGCTGTATTCCAGAGGCTTCATTCTCTCTCTAGGGCCCAGGGTAGGGCTGACTGTCTGGTCTCACCGGGCAGAACTCTTTGTGCTGAGAGAGCTCCGAAGGCCGCTGGAGCATCGGGGGAGAGCCTTGGCTCCCGACTGATTAGATCAGCCTTAACTCAGAAGCCAGTAGGATGCCTTCTCTAACAGATACAATTCCAGCCAGGCACGGTGGTTCATGCCTGTAATCCTAGCTCTTTGGGAGGCTGAGGCTGGACGATCACTTGAGCCCAAGAGTTGGAGATCACCCTGCACAACATAGTGAGACCACATCTTTATAAAAAATTTAGGCCAGGTACGGTGGCTCATACTTATAATCCCAGCACTTTAGGAGGCCAAGGTGGGTGGATCATGAGATTGGGAGTTCAAGACTAGCCTGGCCAATATGGTGAAACCCTGTCTCTACTGAAATAAATACAAAAATTAGCTGGGTGTGGTGGTGCACACCTGTAATCCCAGCTACTTGGGATGCTGAGGCAGGAGAATCACTTGAACACAGGAGGCGGAGGTTGCAGTGAGCTGAGATCATGTCATTGCACTCCAGCCTGGGCAACAGAGCAAGACTCTGTCTCAAAAAGAAAAAAATTTAAAAATTAGCTGGGTGTAGCGGTACATGACTGTAGTCCCAGCTACTCAGGAGGCCGAGGCTGGAGGATCACCCAGGAGCTGGAGATCACCCTGGACAACATAGTGAGACCACATCTCTATAAAAAATTCAAAAATTAGCTGGGCGTGATGGTGCGCATCTGTAGTTCCAGCTACTCGGGAGGCTGAGGGTAGAGGATCGCTTGACCTAGGAGTTCACGGCTGCAGTGAGGCATGCTTGCATCACTGTACTCCAGCCTGAGTGACAGAGTGAGACCGTCACTACAGAACTAAGCTAAAATTCCATTTGAAATGATGACAAATTTCAACATAAATAAAATTCCAGCAACTGCAGACCACTCTGCCTTCCCTAGGGGGCTTCCCAGACTGATTAGATTGGGGTCAAGGGTCCTTCAAGGTCACCGGGAGTGATGAGTCCGCCTCCCTGGGATGTGGATGGCTCTGGGAGGGCTGCAAGCCCCCTGAGTTGAGCGCATGGAAGGGGTCCTGACCGAGCAGCTGCAGTGAGCTGGGTGCTGTGTCTGGGAATGGCGCTCTTCCTAGCCGTATTATTTCTGTGCTGCTGTAAAAAGTCACTGTGGACTTGGTGGCTTAAACCAAAAGCTTATTCCCTTACAGTTTTGGAGGTCAGAGCCCTGACATGGGGCACAGGAGGCTAAATTCAAGATGTGGGCAGGACTGGCGCCTCCTGGAGGCTCCAGGGGAGAATCTGTCCCCTCGTCCTTTCCTGCTTCTAGGGGCTGTTCCATCTCCTACATCATTCTAACCTCTGGCTCCTGCTGCCTTTTTTTTTTTTTTTTTTAAGCAAGGACCTCCCTTTTTGCCCAGGGAGGGGGGCAGGGCGTGATCATGGCTCACTGCAGCCTTGACCTTCCTGGGCTCAAGCGATCCTCCCACTTCAGCCTCCCAAGTAGCTGGGATTACAGGCATGCGACACCATGCCTGCTTAATTTTTGTAGCGATGGGGTCTGACTCTGTTGTGCAGGCTGTTCTCAAAATCCTGGCTTCAAGCAATCCTCCCTGTTTGGCTTCCCAAAGTGCTGGGATTACAGGCATGAGCCCCACCTGCTCCTGTGCTCCCATCTCTCACCGCCCAGTCCTGCCTCCCCTTACAAGGACCTGTGAGTCCACCAGATGCTCCTCACCACCCTGGACAGTCCAGGATGCTCTCCCCGTCTCAAGATTCGTACTCATGTGTGCAAAGTCCCTTCTGCCCTAGAAGGTGACATTTTCACAGATGCCGCGGATTCGATGTGGATGTCTTTTGGGGCTGTTCTGCAGCCTAACACGCTGTCTCCCTGGCTGGGCTTGGCTGGCTGAGCCTGTGGGGCACGGTGTCCATGCTCACGGTTAGTCATTTATTGAGCACCGACTGTGTGCCAGGCCCAGTTGCAGGTGCTTTGCTGGGACTGGTCCCTCAGCCTCACGGTCACTGTGTAAGGGGAGTCTGGGTCCCTCTGCCTGGTTCAGCCCCAGGGGTGCATTCTGCATCATCCTGGGTTAGTCCCCTCCTCGGGAACACGGCGCTGATGATGGAGCCCCCTGAGAGGGTGGCCTCAGTTAGTAACTCCCAAGTTTAGAGCCAGATGGTCCTGCACCACCCTTGTGGGGGAGGGGCTGGATGCGGCTGGACCCCGGAGACTCAGGTGCAGTTTAGCGTTTCCCCAGGAGGTGGTGCAATGGAGCCCTGGATGCAGGGCAGAAGCAAAGTCCTTGCCCTGCCCCAGCCGGCCCTGGGCACTGGGAAGGGCACTCACCCAAGAGACCCAGCCAGGCTCTGCCCTCCCCTAGCCTCTCAGCAACGCATCCCAGGAGATGGCCAGCAGGCCCACTTTCCGGCGCACTGGCATCCCTCTGCCCCCGCCTGCCCCGTAAAGCAGCTACCCCGTGGTCCTCACCTCTGGTCACTGCTCAACACCTATCCCCAGATACACTAACATGGGCAACATGGGCTCTCACAAGAGGCGGAGGACAGAGAGCACGGTGAACCCAGGAGGGCCCCAGGGAGAAGGCAGCACTGCTTGACCTGGTCATCCAGACCCGGGTAGGGCAGAGGAGGCCCCTCAGGGGAGAAGAGCCTGAAAGTGGAGACGCAAGGACGGGGCTTCTTCCCTTCCCTCCCAATTCTCTCTCCTCCCTCCTCCTCTCCTTCCCTCGCACGGGGCGGCGGCTTCTGCCTGGAGTGAGTTCTAGGCCCCACCCAGGGCTGGGCACAGCGGAAGGCCTGGAGTGGGTCCTGTGCGTGCTGCTGGATGACAGTGAGCCCTGGGTGGGATGCCACTCTGTGCCTCCCGCTTTGGGAACTGGGCTTTCTCTGCTGCCCGGGTGCACTCGCGCTCCCTGGACAGGGAATACCCTGGGTCTTGCTGGGAGAAGCGCAGTGCTAGAGCTGACAGGCAAGACTCCCAGCTCCTGCTGCCCTCCGCGCCGGCCTGGCTCCTGTGTACAGCTTGCCCTGTGCCAGGGCGGGGCGGAGGCTGGGAGGGCAGGAGGAGGGCCTGTGCCTGGTGGCCGCTGGCTGCAGCGTGCTCCGCACCCTTGCACTCTCTTCTCCGGAGTCTGCGCCCCACCCTGAACTGTGGGCCTGGGCCAGGAGGGAGCCGGAGGCGTCCTCTTCTCCTCCCAGCCTCGCTGCTCCGCCCCGCTCCTTCCTCACCCAGACCAAGGGGAGCTGCCTGATGATCAAGGCCACCCGCCACCCACTGCTCCTCGGCAACCAGGCCAGGGCAGGGAGGCCAGGGGCTGGGCCAGGCAGTGCTCATGGACCAGAAGAGCCCCCAGTGGAAAGTGCTCCTGCCGGGTGAGTCCCCGGGGATGGCCCCACACAGTGCCATGGAGGAGCCGGGACGTGGGTCTTGGGACAATGCCCAGGCTTCCAGGACAGAAGACAGAGCTGGGAAGGAAGACAGAGGGCCAAGCTGTGACTCCGTGAGGGGTGTGTGTCCTGGCTGCAGGGGCTGTGTGGGTGCAGAGGAGTGTGAGTGCTGGCCCAGGGGACAGTGACCCCAGGGACTGGCATAATGGCCCCAGTCTGAGCCCCGGTGCCCAGGTGCAGGTATTAGGATTCCAAGGGGGCATGGCAGGGCCTTGAGGCCATAGCTGCCAGCCCTTGGGGTACTCCCTGGGCACATCCCAGCTGCCCCTGCCGCAGGCACCCCCGTTGTACTGTGCACGGACCCTTACAAGGCACAGGTTGGCACAGAGTCTGGCACCAGACACCTGAGGGCAAGCTGAGGGTGTCTGCTGTCCTCCTTGCTCACTGGGCCCCTGGGTGCCAGGTGGCCTTCTGAGGTCACTGAGTCCCACCCTCCTTTCCCATGGAGGGGGAAACTGAGGCTGCTTAGCAGCCCCGGACAGTGCCAGGTCTAGAACCTGAGTAACCCATCTCCAAGCTACCTGCTGCTCTGGAAGTGGGAGGAAAAAGGGCAGGAGGAGCTGGGAGCGGAGCCAGGCAGCCCTGGCTGCAGAAACGGGCAGAGAGGGAGAGGAAATGGGCAGGGGGCTCTGCCTCTGAGGAGATGCCAGGAGGGCACAGGGGTGTGTGGCATGGGGGACACCCAAGCCCTGACACTCCTAGTTCCCTTACCAGGTGGGGTGTGAGGGGCTTCTCACCTTCTCCTTCCTCCATCATGGTCAGTTTTACAGGCAGCGCAGGGCTGTGGTCCTGGCCCTTCACTCCCTGGCTTGGGCTGTGGAAGACAGATTTGATTTTATTATGGAGGAACACGTGGTGGGGCGCAGTGGCTCACGGCTGTGAGGCCAAGGCAGACAGATCACTTCACCCCAGGAGTTCCAGAGCAGCCTGGGCAACATGGCAAAACCCCATCTCTAAAAAAAAATAAAAATAATTATCGGAGTATGGTGTCTCATGTTAGTGGTCCCAGCTCTCCAGGAGGCTGAGGTGGGAGGATCACCTTAGCCTCAGAGGTTGAGGCTGCAGTGAGCCAAGATCATGCCACTGTACTCCAGCCTGGGTGACAGTGAGACTCTGAGCTCTGTCTCCAAAAAAAAAAAAATGAAAAAACAAAAAAGGAACACGCTACCAACAGCAAGCACGCGTTAGAGAGAGGTGTCCGCCCTGTGCCCTTCTGCAGGTGGGCTGGCTGCCAGGTAGTGAGCTCCCCATCCCTGAATGTATTCAAACCAGATTCATGCAACCAATCAAGGAGTCTGTGGAGGTCAGAAGAGACCATATTCCTTCTGGGTCTTAGATTCCAGATCCTACTTCTCCCATGCACCTCATCTGTCCTGTAATGAGGACCCGCCGCTGGGATTTAGTGGGCACTTACTGTATACCAAGGTTCTTCACCACCCTCGGTTTGTGGGCACCAAGTCACCAAATTCTCACCACACACTGTGAAGTGGGCTCCTCCTGCTTGTTCCAGATGAGAAGGCTGAGGCGGGGGGGACACAAGTGACTTGCTGATGGTCACCCAGCCAGTCAGCTGAGTCACAGAGCTGGGCTGCCAAGCAGCTGTGCGGCACAGAGCTTTCCTCCTGACTCAGTTCCAGGAAGTCCGGCCCGTTGGGAAAATGTTCTCTAAAGCGTGAGCAGTTCTGCAGAATCACCGGCACTGTTTTGACTGGGAGGCCAGTGGGCTGTGGCCTTCTAGGCCCAGGTCCTCTGCCGGGACAGCCAGGTTCAGCAACAGCCCTGGTGGCAATGGGAGGCTGGCTCCTTGTCCACCAGGGTGGGTGCTGAGTGCCCAGCAGCAGGCCCAGCTCCTCCAGGTGCTCCCAGGATGGAGCACTCCATGCTGGGATCCCCCACTCGTGCGCTCTCCCTCCACCCCTCTGTCTCAAATAGCAAGGCTATTTGGGTGTCTTATGTCTTTTGTCGTAGGCTGTTTGTTTGGGTGTCTCTCATGTCTTCTATTGTCAAATAAAAAAGATAAAACAACGAAAAGAAAGCCGGGAAGGGGGAAGAGCAGAGGAGGGGAGGGCGACAAGAACATCTCCCGCGTCCGCTGCTTTCCAGCCCGGCCTCAGTCTCCCCGTTTGTGAAGTGAGGATGCTGCCCCAGCTGCCTCCCAGGGCTCCTGTGAGGACGGGCTGGGGCACCATGTACAGCAGGGATTCAGTGACGGCGCCGCTGCTGTGTGTCCTCGCAGCCCGGAGTGAGTGTCTGGAGGGCCACAGGTGTGCTGGCCACGGCCTGGAAGAGTCCGCACAGAGCAGGTGCCCCGGGGGTTCTGGACTGAACAGGTGGGTGGCGGGTGGGCAGAGGGATGAAGAGCGACTAATGAATGAGTGCTGAGCACTCTCTCCTGCCGCCAGGCCTGGGGACCCTGGATCCCCAAGGCAGCCCAGGGCGGGGTGATTGTGCTCCTGCCTCACGCGTGCGCGCGCACGCACGGCGTCCCACCATTGTCAATGGCACAGCAGGGCCAGTCTCTGTGTCTCCTTGATGAGCACTGGGCCCCAGGCACTGTCAGGCCTCTCCCTCGGCGTGTGTCCTCAGCGTGTAATGTGTGTTAGTGTGCATGTGTCTGTCTCCCTGTGCATGTTTGTGTGCACATGTGTGATTCTGTGTGTGTGAGTATGTGTGGCTCTCAGTGTGTAGTGTGTACGTGTGGGGTGTGTGTGTGTAGTGTGTGTAGTGTGTGTGTGTAGTGTGTGTGTAGTGTCTATGTGGGGTGTGTGTGTGTAGTGGGGGGGTGTGTAATAGGTGTGTATGTGTGGGTTGTGTGTGTGTAATGTGTGGGGGACTGTAGTGTGTGTGTAGTGTGTGTGTGTGTGTGTGGGTATGTAGTGTGTGTGTAGCGTCTATGTGGGGTGTGTGTGTGTAGTCT
>NW_022436955.1:28785738-28830010 GCF_009761245.1 Sapajus apella
GGAATGTAGTGTGTGTGTAAAGTGTGTATGTGGGGTGTGTGTGTGTAATGTGTGGGGGACTGTAGTGTGTGTGTGGGGGCTGTAGTGTGTGTGTAGTGTGTGTGTGTGGGAATGTAGTGTGTGTGTAAAGTGTGTATGTGGGGTGTAGTGTGTGTGTAGTGTGTGTGTGTATGTGTATGTGTGTGTGTAGTGGGGGTGTGTAGTGTCTGTGTGGTGTCTGTGGGGTGTGTGTGTGTAGTGTGTGTGTGTGGTGTGTGTGTATGTGTATGTGTGTGTGTAGTGGGGGTGTGTAGTATCTGTGTAGTGTCTATGTGGGGTGTGTGTGTAGTGTGTGTGTGGGGTATAGTGTGTGTGTGTATGTGTGTGTGTAGTGTGTGTGGGGTGTAGTGTGTGTGGTGTGTGTGGGGTATGTAGTGTGTGTTTGTGGTGTATGTGTAGTGTGGGGGTGTGTAGTATGTGTGTAGTGTCTGTGTGTACGCACGCACGCGCACAGGCAGCCCCCAGTGTGTGGTATGGTGTGATGCTCAGGCCTCTGGGTGCGTGGCTGCCGTGGCTGGGCTCAGGGCAATAGTGCGGACACAGTGGCTTTGGCAGCCAGCCAGGCCCACGACCCTAGAGAGGGTGGGAGGTAGACAGGCCTGGTGGACGCCTTTGAGCCTCTGGTTTGGTGATGGAGGAGGGGAGGCACCCAGGTAGTTTCAGGACCCTCATCAGCCTCCTCTTGGGCCACCCTCTGCCTCACTGAGGCCGGACAGCCCCTGTCCTCTGTGGAGTGAAGACCAGTGAGGGACAGGGACAATCATCTCATCATTCCCTGAGATGGTGACACTGTGCCTTCCCTGTGGGGCCGAGGCCGTCCTGAGCACCCCTTTGCCCCCGAACATCATGGTGGAAGACGGGGCTGTGGCCCCAGTGTCCTGGGTTTTGATCCTGGCACTGCCACTCGCTGCTGTGTGACGTGGATAAACCACCAAACCTTTCTGCACTGCTGCTGGCTGTCAAGGGGAGTCAGTATCCCCTCTCTGGCTGGGACTGTGGGGATAGAGTGAGTTCGGGTGCCAGGCCCTCAGGACACCCAGCTCAGGCTGTGCCAGCTGCCAGCACTGTGCCCGTCACTGTCACTCTTGTCATTGCTACTCCCCTTGCCCAGGAGCTTCCAGATCCCAGCATCACCTCCCAGGCCCCAGGTGCCTTTTCAGGCCACCCAGAGCCTGTGCCTTGGCCCTCCCACATCACCCCGCCTCTGCCAGGTGGGGAGCAGTGCAGGCATCTCCGGTGAGCAGGACCGCAATGGGAGGGAGGTTCCCACCTCGCCCTCAACAGGCCCAGGGCGCCCATTAAGGTGGGACGCAGCCCATCTCCCATATCTAGGAAGCAGCAAGTGTCACAAAGGCAGCTGGATGCCAAGACCCTGAGATTCCCAGGCTTGCCTCAGTCCGTGCAGGGCCCAAGCATGGGTTTGCTGGTGTTCCACCAGGTGTCGGGGCGGCTGGTGTGGAGACTGGAGCCTGGACGCCTCTGACTGTCTCCCCTTGCCAGGCACCTCCTAGGCAGCAGCCAGCACGGGTGAGGGAATGGCACAGGCCTGCCCCTCCCTCCTGGGGCAGCTCCACTGTCACGCTGCCTACCGCCAGTATCCTGGCCTCTGGGAATCTCTCGCCTTCACCAAGCAGGACACTGGAAGGGAAAGAACGTTTATTAAGTGCCTACTGCATGCCAGCTCTCATGCACGTCAGCTCCACCATTAGCCCCATTTTATAGATGAGGAAACTGAGGCTCAGAAAGGTGGGAGGTTTGCCCCAGGTATGTCGGGGGCCTGGCTCCAGCCCTGCCTTTCTGAAGATGGAATTCCCACAAGGAACCAAACTCCACACTCTAAGTTGCCCTCCCTCCTGACACATGAATTTCTCCCTGGGCCTGAGCAACAGCCCCCAACGCTCGGGGTCCCTACCCCTCCCCAAAGAAGGTGCAGACCCCACCTTTCCCTGTTTTCACCCCCAGCACAAACAAGCCATGCACCCCCTGGCAAGCAGAACACGGTGAGATGGCCTGCCAAGAGGCCCAGGACCCAGACCCCACAGGCACATCTGAGCCTCAATTTCTCTCTCCAGGAAATGGGGATGATTGAGAAGCTCAACCTCGGCTAGTCCCGGGGAGGCGCCTGGGTGCCTGGCACAGTGCCCCCTCCGCCCCCCGACCATTAGGATTACCACAGCTGTTGGAACCCTGCCCTTCTGCCCCGGCGGCCGGGCTGGGGTGAGTTCGGTGGCTGCGCGGGCTGGTCTGGCCGCCTCCTGGCTCCCTGATGGCAGATTTGGGCACAGACAGAGCCTGTGGCCGGGTGGTGTGGGCGGCCTGGGGTGGGGGCTCTGCCCTCCCTGCCCTCCTGCCGGGCGTGTGGTCCTGGCTGGGGACACAAGAACACAGCCCTGGCTCTGTTCTCCAAGTCGTGGGAGGCAGGCTGTCACCGCAGCGGCTGGGAGCTGGAGGCGAGCCCAGAGGGAGAGAGGACGCTGTGTCTGTGCACTCACCCCTCAGCACAGCCCTGCCAAGCCACAGGTGCCTCTGCTGCTCAGGGGGTGAGAGGGGCCTCCAGGCAGAGAGCAGGGGCTGGGGGACGGAGGTGGGGCTGTGAAGGGGACGACAGGACAGCAGGGAGTCCTGGGAAAAGAGGCTGTGTCTGGGCTGGGCGCGGCGGCTCACGCCTGTAATCCCATCACTGTGGGAGGCCCAGGCAGGCGGATCACGAGGTCAAGAGATCGAGACCATCCTGGCCAACATGGTGAAACCCCGTCTCTAGTAAAACTACAAAAAAATTAACTGGGCATGGTTGCACAGGCTCATAGTCTCAGCTACTCAGGAGGCTGAAGCAGGAGAATTGCTGGAACCCAGGAGGTGGAGGTCACGCTGCTGCACTCCAGCCTGGCAACAGAGCGAGACTCCATCTCAAAAAAAAAAAAAAAAAAAAAAAGAGGCTGTATCCGTGGGGCCCTAGGCCTCTCCGCACACTGCTCCGCACGCCGCACACGTGGCCTCGTGTTTCCTGACAGCTTGTCCTGTCGAGCGGGTTGCGCACTGCGCAGCCACCCCGTGTGAGCGGCCCAGCCCTGCCTCCCACCTTCACCGGCCATGTGTTGATTTTTGGTTCTGGAGTTCTGATCCATCTTTTTTTTATTGTAAGCCTGGAATGTTGATGGGGTTGACATGTGTGCACCGTTGTGGATGACGGGGTCCCCCTGGAAGGCTGCACATGATGTGAGGATTTGGGGGCTGCAGGAAGCCGTTTCTGTCCTCAGGGGACAGAGGGACATCTGTCTGTGCATCTCTCTGGCCTCTCATGCATCCCATTCTTCATGGGCATCTGTGCAGAGTCTGAATTGTGGGGTGCCATGTGCATGGCCCCCCGTGGTTTGGGTCTGGCCTGTTCTCCCCCTTGGCTCCTGGCCTTCCTTACCAAGAAATAAGGTCTTAACTCAAGGACTCTGGTTTGGGCTGCTGGCTCCCTCAGAGCCCTGGGCAAAGAGTCGCCAATGGAAACTTCTCCTGGCTACGTGACCTTGGGCAAGTTACCTACCCTCTCTGTGCCTTAGCTGTCTATCTGAACAAAGGAGGGACTGACAGAATATGGGGTAGGGCTGGGGGCAGTTAAATGAGATGATGACGGGGGCACTGTGAGAAGGAACAGAAAGCAGGCATGAGCAGCAGTTCTCACCCCACGTGCCCTGGGCAGAAGCCACTGCTTCCTTCTTTCCTGTGACACTTGGAGGTGCTGGCAGGCAGGGGCTGGGGCTCCCCTCTGTTGTCCCCAGGGGTGGCTGGCACCAGGCCTAGCGCAGGGTGAGCCCTGGATTTGTAAACACAGGCAGGGTTGCGGGGGGAGGCTCCTTGGGGCGGCCTTCCAGATAGCCTGTGTCCACACATGCAGGAGCCGAGGAGGAGCTGGAGGAGGGCATGGGCCCCCACCCCTGGCTACAGCGGCCTCCACCCACTGGTGCACGGGAAACCACAGGCCCCGGCCACTCCTTGAACAGCCACTCAGCCTTATCTCAGCCTTCTACAGACAGCCCTGTCTCCAGGAAGAGCGCTATCGGCTCCATCATCTGCACCCGGTGGGCTTGGGAACACATGGTCAAGTGGCTTTCCCTGGGAATGGCAGCCAAGCCTCCTGGCAACAGATCCCCTACCCCACCCCTGCCACCACCTGGTGCCAGGGCTTGGGGCAGGGCTGAGGAGGTCAGCGGGGGCAGGGCTCCCTCCTCCATGGCAGGCTCTGGGTGGTTTGGGAAAGGCCAAGCTTCTAGACTCCCCTCTGGGACTCTGTGATGTTCAGGTCTCACCAGCCCCTCCCTCAGCTGGGACGGTGTCCTCCACACGGCTGCCTGCCCATCACTCCAGGCCAAGTGGCTGGGGGCAGCCTCGTGGGGGCAGTCTCTTCTCTGTGCCAGGAGGCAGGCAGGGGTGCCAGCCTGCGCCTGGCAGAGTGGGCGTGTACGGGATGGTGGAGGTGGGAAGCATTTCACTTAAGGTCCGTGGGCCACGGGAAGGCTGCTCAGCCTCCCTGACTCCCCGCAGGCCCAGAGAGACCCCAGGCTGTCCCTCTTTTCATCAGCACCATGACAGTGCCCACGTATGGCGCTCACCAGACACGGCAGCCCTGCATGGCGCGCTCTGCACCAATTCATTTTTTGAATCTTCCCACGGCTCTCATGAAGCAGGCGCAGTTGCTGACCCATCTTAGAGACCAGGAGACCGAGGCCCAGGTGAAGCTTTGCCGCCTGTGGCCCTGTGCGTGTCCTGAGTCTCTGGGCAGTGCCAGGCAGGTGACCTGGGGATGAACGGCTGCCAGTCCCCTCGCCTGCGCTGCTCTGTGATCTGATCTCCTCCTGGCTCTGCCACTGTTTCCTCCCCTCCACTTGAGAAGCTTCCCTGAACCCTACTGAGGGTGGCCAAACTGGATGCTCCCCAGCTCTTGCAGAATTAAAATATCCAGGTTCAAGTTCAGATCCCTGCTCTGGCTCTCACTGGCCGGACAGCCTTGGGCAAGCCACCTGCCGGCCTTCACCAGGGTCACGCGCCTCTCCCCAGCGAGCTGCGACTTCCCTGGACTTCCCGGTCCCAGTCCACTTCTTACGCAATGTCCGCCCCTCCCCGGGCCTCAGCACCCTCCTCCCTGGGCCTCCTCAGCACGCAGTGCCAACTGGCAGAGGGAGTGCATTGCACCGGTCAACTCCGCTCCTGGTCTGGTGTCCGCACTAGCTGGGCAGCTTCCAGAAAGCCAGAGTTTCTATCCCTTTTGCTCCTCTCCATCCCCCTGCGCCTAGAGTGGTGCCTGGCCCCGTGGGGCGTCCCTTGGGAAAGCCTCGTCAGAGGTAGAAGGGAGAACGCGGAGCCCTGTTCCCTACCTCTTCTCCCGGACCCCGCCCTGCTCCTGAGAAGATTTGAGGAGCTTTCCCTGGAGCATAGTAGGTGCTTGCACATATTGGTTCTTTCCCCATGCCATGGTAAGCTCGGCTCAGGTCTCCTGGGACCTCTGGGTTTTCATGAACCAGCCAAGGCCTTATTAGAGGCAGCAGCCCAGCTCCCTGGGGACGTTTCCCGCGGCCCCTCCCTCCATTGCAAGTCAGGCGGCCAGGCCTGAACGCTGCTCCCTCCCAGGCCACTGCGGAGTCCCCTCAGCCTGGCTGTGCACTGCCTTTGCTGCTGGGTCCTGGGCCCCCCAGAGCCCAGAGGCTGTGGCCTAGGGGTCTCGGGAAGCAGATCACTGTACTAGTCCCCCAGCTGCTGCTCCCTGACCCACGGTCACCAAGGAGAAGACCTTGGCTGGTTCTAAGACATAGCCAGGAGCCGGCCCCTTGGACCGCCCATCGGTCATGACCAGCTGCCCCAGGCAAAGCCCAGACAACATCTCCCGAGACCCCACCCCTGCCAAGCATGGTGGGCAGAGGGGTTGTAATTTCCAAATCCAAGGACAGGACAGCAGGTGTTTGGCCTTGGGAAGCCCAGGCATTGCCATTTCTAGAACATTCTGATGAGTTATAGGAACCATAGCTCGCTAATTTGAACTTGGACATTCACCATAGCTTGAACAGCTGTGATCCTTTGTACTCAGGGATCATCAGGTTCAGCTGGGTAGGCAGGGCTCTCATACCCCAAGGATAAGGGCACATGGCTGAGGCAGTCTGGGAGGGCTCCCTGGAGGAGGAGAGATGGAGGCTGTGACTTGAAGAATTCCAGGACGGAAAGGAGAGTGGTTGAGGTCTTCTTGGAGACAGGGGAGACAAGTCCGAGAGGGGAGCAGGTGGCACTCCAGAGCCTCATCTGAATTGTGGCAACACCGATACCACCCTCGAAATCCTCCCCGTGGCCAGCCCCACTGTTCTGCAGGTGATGAATCTGGAGTGTAGGGAATCATTTGGTCAAACAGGATAGAAGCAGGGGGAAGGCGAGGTGGGAGGACACCCCCCCACACTACCCTGGTGCCCCCAGCTGTCATGATTGAGGTTTAGTGTGGCCTCTCACACATTTGATCTGTGCTCTGCATCAGACAGTAGCTGTTTGAAATCTTGACATAAACAAGGTTAACAAATTGGCTCCATTTGGCGTGGCCCTGGACCTAATTAGATCTAATTAATACTCACTGGGGGTCCTGCATCAAGCCCTGATCCATCATCTGACCTCGCCAGCGGCCCTCCGCTGCTCCCCCGGCTGACGGGCGTGTGGCCCTGCCCAGCCGGCAGACCGTCCTTCTCCCATGCGAACCTGTGAATTTCCAGGTGGGCGTGGGAACCCGGTGAGCTCTGGTCAGGTCTTTGCAATGCATGCTATTTTAATTTTTTTAAGTTGAGGTAAAGTTCACGTAACATAAGACTATAAGCAAACAATGCAGTGGCATGTAGTACATTCATGATGCCGTGCACACACCACCTTCATCCAGGGCAAAAACGTTTCCTCACCACAGAAGGAAGTCCCAGCCCCATTAGCGGCCGTTCCTCACTCCCCCACCTTCCTTTCCAGCCCCTGGCAACCCTCCATCTACTTTCTGTTTTTATAAATCTGCCTGTCCTGGACATTACGCAGAAATGGAATCGTAGCTTTTATAGCCTTTCCTGTCTGGCTGCTTTCCCTCAGCGTCGTGTCTTCCAGGTTCACCCACGTTGCTGCCCGAATGCAAACGTCCTCCCTTTTTCTGGCCGAATACTATTTCACTGTGTGGATAGACCCCGTGTGTTGTGTTCGTTCTTCTTAGTGACGCTTGGGCTGTCCCCAGGGTTTGGCTGCTGTGAGCACGAGTGTGCACGTTGGTTTCTCAGCACCTAATTTTAGTTCCCTTGGGTGTCGATCCCCACAGAGGGAATCTGCTGGGCCACAATATTCTTTTAATTTTGTTTAGCAAACACATGTATGGCTCTTGCTGGGTACCAATTTAATATTCATAATGTCATGGGGAGGGAGGTGCTGTTATCTCCGTTTTACAGATGAGCAAACTGAGGCTTGCCGGACTTGACAAGCAGGATTTGAACCAGGCAGCCAGAGCCTGCTGGCTCTCACGAGTCAGTGTAGTAATTTGGTATCCAGGCCACCAGCTCCAAGTGGCCTTTGGGAACCGCTTCGCAGAGTTGCAGGACCTGGGGGCCTCCTTTGTGCAAACCACCCCTCCAGAGGCTGTTGGGTGACCTGAGCCCGGTGCCTCTGTTCCCAGAGAGAAACATCACTGCAAAGCAAGCTGCAGGGGGGCCTCTCCCTGTCAGGGTCCCCTGCCTGATACCCGCCTGGGGGCATCTCACTGGGCCAGGGCCAGGCTCCCAGGCCTGCTCACGGAGTGCCTGAGGAAGTCTGGTGCCAGGCCCAGGAATAAATAACAGGCGTGCAGGCTGTCAGCCAAGCCGGCTTCGGGTCTCCTGGAGCTCCACAGAGCCCTGGCTTTCTGCTGATCTGATCTCCTGTGGTCTCTTGGCTCCTCCACTGCGATCAATCATGAGGCCCTGCGCCTGGCCAGGCGGCCACCCCCACGCAATGTGGTTATCTCCTGGCCACACAGCGCAGCTGGGGCCTGGGGCTCGCACAGGCAGCCCTCAAGGGCCGCCTCCCCTGCCTGATCTTCTACCCGGTCACTCACTAGCCCACCCTTATCTCGGTGTCGGGGCCCTTCCTTTACTTGCAAACTCTGACTGAGGTGGGGGCAGGGATGGCCCCCTGTATTCACCAGACTCTCTGGGACAGGATTTGCTTCCCACATCAGGCTAATCAGGTCCACAGGCCCTGGATGAGGGCTCCTCTGTCTCAGAGGCCACATGGTGACCCACTGTCCCTGCAATGTGCAGGATTGGATAAAATCGCTCCCAGTCACACAGCGGGGAGGGAACCTGGGAAGATGGACATGGCCTGCCCCTCACTTTCTCAATGAGACAGCAGAGCCCTTGAAAACAGGGTACCTGCCTGTGCCTAGATTGGGAGCCCACACCCAGGGGTGCTGGGTGAATGGGAGGCACAGAACGGGGAGCAGGGAAACAGATCCAGATACAGAGTGCTGCCAAATAACAGAACCGCACAGAAGCCCCAGTCCATTGGAAGCAGGGCACCTCACACATGCACACGCACGCACAGGCATATGCACACACACATGCACACACAATACATGTGCACACATACTCATGCACACAAACGTGCACACACGGGCACACATGCAAACAACACACAAACACACTCATACACACATGCACACACATGTGCACACACTCATACACAGAACACGTGCACACACAACACATGTGCACACACTCATGCACACACAGAACACGTGCACACACCCATGCACACACAAAACCCATGCACTCATGCACACACATGCATACACACAACACATGCACAGTGTGCACACACTTTTACACATACAATACATGCACACACATGCATGCATACATGCACACAACACGTGCACATGCACACGTGCACACACACATGCACACACACTCCTACAGGCCCACACACTCCTGCACACATGAACATACAACACATGTGCAGTCACGCACACATGCACACACACCTGTGCACACACTCATGCATGCACAGATGCACACATGCACAAAACATGCATGCACACACTCCTGCACATACGTATGCATGTGCATACACACCTACAGGTGCACACACATGCACACACTCCTGCACACATCTGCATACACATTTGCACCCGCACATGCACACCCACAACATGCACATTCCTGTGCACACTCACACATGTGCACTCACAGAGCCCTTAGTGTGCAAACATGCCTGGCCATCCACACACAGCTCCTGACACAAACACATACATATATACAGTAGACACCTGCACACACACAGTGCACATTTGTGCACACACATCCACAAGCAGCCCTCTGTGCATAAACACACATATTCACATGCACACACAGACTGTCACATGAGCATACACACAGCTCCCAGCACACATACATGTGCGCAAACTTGCACATACAGTCTTCAGCACACACACACTGTAACACACGCCTACACCTAATAGCTGCATACACACAGCACACATATGCCCACACATGCACACACACACACACAGAGGGTCTGTACATAAATCACACAGATTCACATATACATACCATCTGTCACACACTTGAGCATACACGCAGAGCTCCCAGCACACACACACACACACACGTGTGCACGCACACACACACACACGCCCCTGCGTGTCTCTCTTTCTCTCTGACACTCCTCCTCCTCCTCCAGGCCATCCTGGGGACCGTGAGTTTCCTCAGAGGCCAACCACAGTAGACTCTTCCTGCCTCCCTCTAATTGCCTCATGGGTGTCAGTCTGCTTAGGGGGGAGAGAGAGGCCAGGAGGAGACTGTGGCGGATGGTGACGGTGGCTGAGCCCGGCAGGGGTGAGGGGTCTACCATTAAGGGGCCCCATGAAGGCAGGAGGTCACCCAGCCAAGGGTGGGAGGGCCACACATGCCTCTTCCCTGCGGAGGCTGGCGTCAGAGCCACTGTCTCTGGGCCGGTGGCATGGGGGCCACAGGGTTGTGTCCTTGGCCGTCCTCGTAGGGGCGTGGCCGCCACCCCTGAGTCTGCTTCAGATCCTCTTTGGCTTTCCCTCCAGAGTCCGCTTCAGATCAACGTCACGTCCACACGGCAGAGCCTCCTTTTTCCAGGCTGCTCCACAGAGCGCCGCCTCCTTCAGCCTCAGGCCCTGCTGTGCACGCAGAGCCACTCCCCTTATGGAGGGGACAGACTCAGAGGAGGGGGAGGTGCTTTGTGAACACAGGCAGGTGACTGCCCAGCCCATACTTCCTGATGGGGCCCCCCGAGACCCTCTCTGAGAGGAGCAAGAAATAGACACATGTCTTGCTCTTTATGGATGTGGCCGGCTGGTGAGCGGCCCGTCCTGGGCGGGCTGGAGAGCCTCCTCCTTGCCCGTAGCATGGAAGATGAGACAGGGCCTCCAGCTTCCTCCCACCTCTGCTGGTTACTCGCTGTGTGACCTCAGACCATTCTCTTGACCTCTCTGAGCTTTCATTTCCACATCTACAAACGGGCCCAAGGAAACCGCCAAAACCAGACCTCGCTAGACGTGTCAGGGTCCCACAGTGTGCGTGGCACCAGCCTGTCCCCGTGGTGCCGACTGTCATTGTGAGGGAGGTTTCCTTTACCATCCCCTGTCTCCTGGGCCTCACTTTCCCTTCTCCTGCAAGCTGGGACCTGTGCAGGCAGTGGCTGGGCCCACAGAAGGGCTTGGAACTCACAGCCAGGCGTGTGGTGGAATGTTCTGGATGCCGCCTAGCCCTGCTCTTCAGGGACCTTGAGGAGCTCCAGCTAATGAAGCCCAGGCTCTCCTGAGGGGACTAGGCGTGGATGGAGGCATGGAGGACGGGAGGCAGGTCCTCCGGCGCAGGATGCTGGGGGGACGCACAGAGCAGGCCTGTCCGAATCTTGCTGGGCGCTTCTGTACCCTGGGGGCCTCAGGCAAGCAGCTGGGCAGGTGGGAGTTCTGGCCTCGCATCCAGCCTGCCACAGACCCAGCAGGTGAGCCTGCTGGGCACACCTGGCCGCCCACCCTGGCCTCGCCGCAGCCAGATGCTTTCAGAAACGCTTCCCGTCGTAAAAGTCTCCCTGGCTCCCTGTCCCCTGCCCCGGGCCCTGCTGCTCTGCCAGTCGGGAGACAAGCCTGTTCTTGCCACGGAAGCCCTTTGTGCCACTCTGGGCTCAGCCACACGGGGCTTGGGAGAGGTGCCCGGGGCAGGACACCCACAGCAGGTGTTTTGGGGTGGGTGCCTGCAGCCTGTGGCTGCTTGTCTGGTGCAGGAGGATGGGAGGAGGGGGAGGCGCATCTCTGTGCGTCTCTGGCCCGGGCGCAGCCAGGGCTCCTCTCTGCTGCCCTTTGCCCCTGATGCCATCTGTCTATGAGGCCAGGACTTCCAGAAGAGCGTGGTGTGGCCCCTACTATTGGGGTCACCATCCAGAGGGGGACAGACGCCTGCACAGAGACTCACGGCCACACAGGGTCCAGGCTGGATGGGAAACACCTGCCTCCCACCACTACCCATGGCAGACGGCTCCTTCTTGGGGTCCCTGGGGAGCAGGACAGGAGGCCAAGTGGAGGCCATGTCTGGGATGGAGCCCAGGTGGAGGAGGGGTCCGCAGCCTCCGAGCCCGGCAAGTCCCGAGGCCCCCAGGGCCGGCCTGGCTGCTGACGGATGGTAATGAGACCCGGGGAGTCTGATGAAGTTCATTTTTCACCTGCACGTGTTTTTGCCTCCCCGCTCTCGTGAGGCGGCTGGCCGTCCATCCTGGAGCCCTTCTGAGGCCTCGGCGGTAATGGGGTCATACATCACTCTGGTGGAGACAGAGCTGGACAGGGGAGGGGGCCATTAAGAATGTCCGCGAGTGACCCTGGGCCAGGATGGCTCCAGCTCCAGCTCCAGCTCCAGACGGGGCCGCATGGCCCTGAACCTAGGGAGGGGGCCGTGGGGTGTTTTCAGGGCTGGCTCAAGCCCTGTGGGGGAGGGGTGGCTGGGGGCGAACTCTCATTCCCCGAGGGTACACCCAGGGTGGGTGTCACTCTGTAGGGCTGTCGGGGCCTCCCGTGGCCATGGGACAGCGGCCCTTCTTTCTGGTCAAGATCTCTCTGTGACAGGTCAGAATTGAGGGGACACTGGCTCAGAGACCACCACCCCCTTTCACGCTGTTTAAACCTGGTGGCTCAGGTGGACCCCTCCCACGTGCCTTTCCCCTATTTGGGCTCAGTGCTGCAGCCAGCAGAGCCAAACAGGCCCTGACATGGTGACAGGTGCCTGGCCTCGTACGTCCTGCCTGCCTGCCTGACACCAGCACGGACGGTTGGCTCTAGCGGGAGAGCCAGATGCCGCCTGGATCAAACCTGGCTGCGCCATCTTACCGCACACGTGAATAAGTCTCTTGCCGCGTCTTACCTCAGTTTCCCCACAGGCAAAATGAGATAATAATAATGATAAGGGCCAGGCACGGTGGCTCACGCCTGTGATCCCAGCACTTTGGGAGGCCAAGGCGAGTGGATCACCTGAGGGCAGGAGTTCGAGACCAGCCTGGCCAACATGACGAAACCCCGTCTCTACTAAAAATACAAAATTAGCCGGGCGTAGTGGCAGGTGCCTGTAAAATCACTTGCACCTGGGAGGCAGAAGTTGTAGTGAGCTGCAGTTGTGCCATTGAACTCCAGCCTGGGAGACAGAGCAAGATTCCATCTCAAATGACGACGATGACCTAACTCACAGGGGCTTGTCATTGTAAGCGGAGCTGTCACCATGACGGGCTATGTATGGCAGCTGGGCACCTAGTGCCACAGAAGTGGGATCTGTGGCTGTCATCCTCGTCGTCATTGTCATTGTGGGCTTCTGTCAGAGTATGGCTTCTGGTCCCAGCTGTGTCGGCTGTGTGACCTTCAGGAGATGCTGAACCCTCTCTGGGCCTAAGTTTTGTGACCTGAGTGTTGAGCACACCTGTGCGTGAAACGCCTTAGAAGGAGGCTGGCCGGAGTCGGTGGTCAGGAAAGGTGACCCCACTTAGTGAGTGCTGGAAACAGCCCCCAACCCACGCCGCCCTCTGGGACACTCCTTCCAGAGGCTTCTCCTGGAGTTGTTACCAGATTTTACCGTATGGGTGCTGGAGGGGAGGGAGGGCGCCCGGGTACTATTTCTTCGATGCCTCTTGGGGCAGCCCTGCTCCTGGCTTTGGCTGGGTGGACTTTGGAAGGGACAACTGGACAGCTCCCTCGGAAGGTTCTGGGGCTCCCTGGGGCCACACAGCATCACCCAGGGCCTTCTAGCACCAGCTCCCTGAGTTCTTAACAATTTGAATGTGAGGTTCTCAGGAACCACTTGAAGGAGAGAAGGGAGGGACAGTGGATGCCCTGGCCACTGCCCAACTGCCGTGGTTCGTGGATGGCCCTTCCAGCCCAGATGCCACAGGTACCAGAGTCCCACACAGGGGGCTATGCACAAAGACACCAGGCCTAAGGAGCAGGGGAGTCCCCTGTACCCATGTTCCAGCCCCAGGTCCCTTCTGAGTCTCACACCCAGTGACTCCCCAGAGCCCCCCACCTCCCTGGCGCCTTGACATTTGCCACAACCTGTGGAACGCTGGGAGCACTGCAAGGTCTGGCCCCAGCCTCCCTCCTAGTCCCCTGGCTCAACCCCCAACTCATGCTGAAGCCCTTGTGGCCCCTGCTCTGTGGTCCTGCCCCAGGGCCTTTGCACCTGCTATCCCTTCAGGCTGCAATGCTCTTTCCACAGAACTTTGTAAGACTGGCTTCTTCCCGACCTTCAGGCCTTAGCTCAAAGGTCACCTCCTCAGTGAGGCCTTCCAGGATCATCTGACCTGGTGGCCCCACTCCTCCAGGACGTCACCTGCTCTCATGTTACCTTGGGCTGCTTTCTTTCTCTTACTTACCACCAACTATCCAAAACTGTCCTGTTCATTGATTTTCTTCTTTTAAAAATCTCTTTCTCTCCCTTGGTTAGAACATAAGCTTTGTGAGAGCTCGTTCATCTGTGTAGTTCACCCTGTGTCACCAGAACACATTAGGGACAGTGCTTGGTAGAGAGTAGGTAAGTACTTACTACTTAAGTACTTACTTACTACTACTTACCTACTACTTAGTAGGCTAGACAAATGGGTGAATGAAAATGGTTGGGTGGATATTTGCATGGATGGGTGATTGGATGATTGGATAGCGGGATTGATGGATGGATGGATTGGTGAGTGAATAGGTGGGTGATGGGTGGGTGGATGGATGGATGGATGAAGGGATGGATGGATGGGTAGATGGGTGAGTGGATCCATGGGTGGATGGATGGGTGGACAGATAACAGATGGATGGGTGGGTAGGTGGGTGGATGGATAAATGGAAGAATGAATGGGTAGGTAGATGGATAGATGGGTGGACAGGTGGATAGATGGGAAGGAAGGAAGAAAGGAAGGGACGGAGGAAGGGAAGAAACAGCAGGCAACATCTGGGCTTCTTTCCTTCCCTTGACTCAGTTCTGACTGTCGATGAAGGAGTGAGGCAGCCGGTGGCTCTGCATTGGGGTTGGGTTGAGGCAGGACAAGTGACTGGAGATGAGGTTGTGATTAGATGGAGAATCCCGGGCAGAGTCATAGGTGTCCCGAATCCTACAAGGCAGGGAAGTCTTCTTTGGGAACATTATCATCAGGGAAAACAAGAGAGAGAGAACTGTTGCACGATGTCCAACGTAATCTCTGAACCATGGAATGGCCCTCATTGACCGAGAAAAGGGGCTCAGGCTCTGAAGCCCCCCAGCCAGGTCCTGGGGAGAGAAGGGACTGGCCAGCAATGGGGGCCAGGCAGCGTCTGAGGCCTTCTGGTAGAGCATTTCAGAACAATAAAGGTGTTGGGCTTCATGTCTGATCATTAAGAAGCTGCTAGGGGCCAGGGCTGGTGGCTCACGCCTGTTATCCCAGCACTTTGGGAGGCCAAGGTGGGTGGATCACTTGAGGTCAGGAGTTCGATTCCAGCCTGGCCAAGATGGTGAAACCACGTCTCTACTAAAAATACAAAAATTAGCTGCGTGTGGTTGTGGGCACCTGTAGTCCCAGCTACTCAGGAGGATGAGGCAGGAGAATCACTTGAACCCAGGAGGTGGAGGTTGCAGTGAGCTGAGATCGCACCACTGCACTCCAGCCTGGGTGACAGAGCAAGACTCCGTCTCAAAAAAAAAAAAAAAAAAAAAAAAAAAAGCAGCTGCTAGGGCCATAGCAGGGGCTGAGGATGGGGGTCACATGTTATTTTCATCTGGTTTGCATGCAGGTGTTGTAAACCTGGGTGTGCAATGCGTCTTGCTATGGCCATGTCTCTGCTTCCGTCCTCCATCCCTCCCACCATGTGTCACTGTCCTAGAAAGCCTCAAGCAGAGAGAACAATCTCCTGCTCTCAAAGCTGAGCCCCCAAGACCCTCTCTTCCACTTACAGAAGAATAATCCTAACACATCACTGAGACCCTTCCTGCTTGGAGCCCTTTACCTGAACCCATTGAATCCCCGCAAGCCTGCCAAGCAGGTGCTAGTATTGCCCCCATTTAATAGAGAAGCAAACTGAGGCCCAGGGAGGGGTGTCACTGGCAAACAGCTGCGTGGCAGGTGGGCCCACGCTTAGTGGATCTGGGCACTGAGGTCTTACGTAGACCCTGTGGAGTCAGGCTCTTTGTCTTGTTTTACTCAAGGGGAAACTGAGGTGTGACTGAAGCCAGAGGGACAGAAAGAGAGAGAGAAGAACGCGCCAGCAGCCGTCCCTGGGCCTCGGCTGGGATTCAGCTGCACGTCAGGCCTAGAAAGCGCAGATTACTTATTCATCTGTTTATAAGATGATTTATTTGTAGTTATGATGAATACATAATAGTCATGCAAAAGGAACTCTGTCTTCTTATACATACTTCTGTGTCCCCAAAATTTGGGACAGTCACTGGCACGCAGTAGGTACTCCAAAACACTCATGGCCTGTAGCTTTGTGCAGCCAGGGGCACAGCTCTGCTGACGTTGGGGTGGGGTCATCATTCACATGACCAGGAGGAGTTGTCCAGCAGCAGACAGGGACGGGGCCTCCTTTGGTTTCTGGTAACAAGATCAGGGTCAGATTCCTGCTAAGTGGGGGGCACCGCGTGCCCCCCAGGGCTGTGGCCTGACCAGGGCAGCTCGTACCCCTTTGAGCCCTAATTCTAAGAGCTAGCTTTGTGTCCTGCCATATAACAATATGATGGGTTAGGGTCAAGCTGTGGTCCCATAACTTGTTGGAAGGCATTTCAGAACAATAAAGGCGTCAGGCATTATGTCCGCTGATATTTCATCCTGGCTCTGGCCTCTCCTGCTCACTCGCCTTGGATTTACTGTGCGGATATTTTAAATGGGGTGAGCTTGGACGCTAGTGCTCCTGCACCCCCACCTCATCCCCCTCCGCCCAGCTCTGGGAGCCTGGCCCCAGCCCGAACCTCACGCTGGCCTCGCTGCTGAAATATTTACCTCCCGGCTCCTCTGACAGCCGGAGCTGTCTCCTGAAGCAAAGGTTATTGGACTGCGAATGTTATGACATTACATTTTTGTGTCTGCACTTTGGAGCTGCGTCATGCTGGCGGAAAGACAGGCTCTGGGCTGGGCCGAGCAGAGGGGCCGGGCACTGCAGGGAATGATAGCGGTCCGCTCTACTGCAGCGCCTTCCCGGCCCCACTGCCCGCCCTAGGAGTTGACAGGACAAGGCGCCAGCCTCCTTGGCTGGGGCTGCTTAGCTGGTTTGTTGCCGTCAGCTCCCAAGGCCCCCCAGCTGGCAGCCCCAGCACCCCTCAGAAAAGGCCAGGATGGATCAGGGCAGATCCACAGCAGCAGCAAGAATGGTTCCAGCAGCCCCCACGGCACGGAGCTGTGACATTCCAGGTAGTGTGCAAACACATTCAGGCATTAATGCATGTCACATGCACCCACCTAAGAAGCAGGCATTTTTACCTCTTTTGTCAGTTGGGTAAACTGAGGTACAGAACGGTAGTGACTAGCTGTATTTGTCCCCTGTGGCTGTGGTAACAAAGTACCACAAACCAGGGGGCTGAAAGGTTTCTTTTCCTGCAGTTCTGGAGGCCAGAAGTCCCAAATCAAGGGGTCGGCAGGGCCACACTCTGCCTGGCAGGTCCAGCCAACCATGCCTCCTGCTCTTCCAGCCTCTGGTGGCCTCAGCATTCCTTGGCTTGTGGCAGCATCACTTCAGTGTCTGCAGTCATCACATGACCGTCTTTCCCCTGTGACTGTCTCTCAATTCCCCTCATGTTATAAGGACACCGGCCATCCTTATAAATGTGGGTATATTTAATATATACCCACATTTCCACCTGATGCCATCTGCAGAGACCCTGTTTCTAAGCAAGGCCCCATTCACAGATTCCAGGGGGATGTGAATTGGGGGTGGGGCAGGACACTATTCAAGCTGACATGTGTGCCCAAGCTCTCTGTAGCAGATGCTTGTGGGGCCACACCCGCATGTCCCCCATTGGTCTCCGAGCTCACCTGCAGATGGCTCTGTAGAACCTGGTGGCTTCTGGGCTTCCATGCTGGAACCTGTTCCCGGGCTGCCCCCGGCTCATGCAGGCTGCAACTTACGTGCCAGGAGGTGGGTGTCCCCGGGAGTCACTCCCACCCAAGAAGGGAAGGTGCTGGTGGATACCTCTCCATCATCCCTGTCCTTCCTGGGAACTCTTCTCTCCCAGGGACCCCACCTGGCCTGTTCAGCGTGGCCCCTGGAGGTTTCCTTCCCAGCCTTACTCCCCACTCCCTCCCTTCCCGGGATTCCCTCCCAGATCAGCTCCCTGCCCTTGATCCTTGTCCTGGGATCCGCTTCTGGAGGATCTCAAACAACGGTAATATGAATACTGAGAACAGGACGGCGGCACCCAGCATTGACGATGCGCACGCAGCGGACTCCTTTCAGGCCTGCAGCAGGCCTGGCAGGGCGAGCCGCCAGATTCAGAAAGAGAAAAAACGGGGCACCTAGTTAAATGTCAACTTTAGAGAAACAACAACTACCTTTTAGTGTGAGTATGTCCCATGCAATAGTTAGGCTATACTTAATGTTCTTAAAACATCTGTGGCTTCAGGCTGGGGAGGGGCTGGGAGCATGGCCGCTGATGGACATGGAGCTCTCTGGAGTGGTCCGTACAGCCTGACATTAACTGTGGTGAGTAGCTGCCCAGTGCTATGAGTATGCCAAAGCGCACCCAACTGTGCGCCTTACATGGCATCATAGGGCACGTGGATTATATATTAAAGCTGTTATACTGAAGAAGGTATTTGTTGTTTATCTGAGATTAAAGTTTCACTGGGCGTCGTGTATTTTATCAGGCAATCCTACTGGGGGGTAGGGTCTCCCACTGCCTCCGTATCACAGGTGAGGAAGCTGAAGGCCAGCCACATATCACAGCCAGGACACGTGGAAGGGTCTGGAACCCAGAAGCCCAGCCTCCTTAACTCTTTTCTTTTTCTTTCTTTCTTTTTTTTTTTTTTTTTTTTTTGAGACAGAGTCTTCCTATGTCGCCCAGGCTGAAGTGCAATGGTGTGATCTTGGCTCACTGCAACCTCCGCCTCCTGGGTTCAAGTGATTCTCCTGCCTCAGCCTCCCCAGTAGCTGGGACTACAGGTGCATGCCACCATACCCGGCTAATCTTTTTTTTTTTTTTTTTTTAGTAGAGATGGGGTTTCACCGGATTAGCCAGGATGGTCTCGATCTCCTGACCTTGTGATCCACCTGCCTTGGCCTCCCAAAGTGCTGGGATTACAGGCGTGAGCCACTGCGCCTGGCCTCCTCCTTTACTCTTAGGGAGCGTTGCCTCAGGAAAGATGGAGCCTGAGGCTGGAGAGGTGGAGAGGCGGAAAGGCAGTTGGGGTCAGGCTGGCTGACCCTGAATGTGCAGGGATGCCCTACGAGGCCTCTCCATCTACCCAGAGGCACAGTGCATGACTCTGGGCAAGGGAATCCTAATGTGGCTGGGTGGAGCCTGGGTTCCTCTTATCCATTCCCTGCCTCTTTGGGCTTGGCCTCCTCCCTCAGATAAGGACCAGAGGCTGGTCAGAGGGAGGAGGATCGGCTAGAGCCCCTGCCAAGGCTGCTGGTGCGGTGTCTGCAGTCACTGCTTCTCACAGGCAGCTGCCTCTTGGAGGTCAGAAGGGAAACTGAGCCAGGCACAGTGGTGCATGCCTGTAATCCCAGCACTTTGGGAGGCTGAAGTGGGAGGATCGCTTGAGGCCAGCAGGTCAAGGCTGCAATGAACTGTGATTAGGCCACTTCACTCCAGCTTAGGCAACACAGCAAGACCCTGTCTCAAGAAAAGGAAGGCAGGGACACAAAATTTGTGAACTTTGGGCTGTCTGAGGCCTCTGGCAAGAGAAGAGCTGCAGGGAGGCCAGAGGCCACAAGCTCCCAGGGCTCCCAGCCCAAATGACCTGGTGTCTGTGATGGATGCACCATCCCCTTGAATCCCAGTAGCAGAAATGTCTGATGTCCTTACAGCTCCGTCCAGTACCCAGCAGGCAGTAGGTACTTAATAAATGCCTCTGGTATTGCCTCCATCCCCCGGAGCTGAAGGGGTGGGAAGCAGCTGGGAGGGTGTTTTGCTAGCTTCATTTTGCAGAGACTACTGCTGAGTCACAAAGAGCTACCTATTCCTGACTGAGATAGGTCCGAAAACTTGTGGAACAGTCCTCCGGCTCCTGTGTGATTTTGGTACCATCCCAGTCTCCAAAGGCAAGGGACTTACACCCAGGAGGCAGCAGGCAGTCCAGGGCTCTAATCTTCTAGGAGTCTAGTCCAGAGTGAAGTGCCCTGCTCAGGTCCCCTCTGTCCATTCCCCACTGCCCCCCAGCCTGGTGGCTGGGCTGGACCTGGGGGCTTGGGGTCTCCCCAGTGGGCAGGTGGGCCTTCTCGCCGCCAGGGGGCAGCAGGGGTTTGGCCGCCAGCCTGTGCCCTGCAGTCCTGATGTAGGCCCGCTGGGGCAGGGCGGGCCTGGGGAGCTCCCGGCGTCCTGGGGCAAGGCCTGCAGGCAGCGTGGAGTGCACCCCTCGGGGCCCGCAGGACACTTCCCATCTGCCTGGGAGTGTCGGGCCGCTGGTCACTGGGCAGGGATACTGTTCTGGCTTGCTGCTGGCCTCCAGGCTGTTGACCCCCTGGGAGAATGGACATTCGGGCTGGGCTGTCGGGGGTCAGGGAAGGCTCAGCCTGACTGCTGATGAAAAACACGAACGTCTGCCCAGGAGAGGCGGAGCTGGGGGGTGGGAGGCAGCCAGGGGCCGGCAGCCGGGGAGGGAGCGAGGTCAAGGCCCGAGAAATTAAATGTTCATAAATGTAGGCCTGGCACTCACAAAGTAGGGCAAAGCCATTAGTGTTCATTAAAGTTTAATACCTGTCGGTGCTGGTGCAGCCCTGCTGGACGCTGCTCTAATTTGATGGGTGGAGAGGGAGAATTCTCAAATAATCGGGGAGGTCGGGGGCTGGCTTCTGTGATGTTCACAGGAAGAGGACGGTCAGGCTTTGAGCGTCACTTTAAAGCAGATCATTGGAGTGATTCCTCAGATGAGCGGCCCGAGGGGGCTCTGCCTTATGGACCCTCCCCTGTGCCCATTTGTGGGGTCGCTGGTTTAGTCCTGGATAGGCTGCAGCCCCCACCTTCCCACTCCTGTCTGCAAGATCACCTTGAGATTCCAGGCCCTGCTGGGAGCCAGGGTCTTCTCCCTCTGAAAGCCCTGGGGATTCGTGTTAGCCCGTTGGTCTTCGCTGGAGCAGAAGCCTCTTCCGTCTCCCCCAAAAGCGTCTCTTTTTCTACAGCAGAGCAAACCTTTCTTCTCACATTCCTGCTGCCTGCAGAATTCCAGCCTTTCTCGGGCATCCCCCTCCATGCCAGCCCTGGCTTCTTGGGCACATGGTTTCTGGCTCAAAAATTGGCCTAGACTTGGGATGGATGAATGGTCTGGAGGAAGCACTGTGGAAGCCCCATGGGGCAGGCTAGAGGCATCCAGGGAAGTCTCCCTAGAGGAGGTGGCAATTGAGTTGCGCCTTGAAGGACAAGGACATATAGGCATTAGGCCTGCAGAGGGAAACACCTGGGCATTCTTGATGAGGGGAATGGGGCGAGTGGTGGGTGGTAGGGCGGGCAGAAGCTGGGGCACCTAGAGAGAGGAAGGTTGTATGCTGGGGCGTCTAGACACCAGGCTGGGGATGAATAGGAAGGAGGGTCCAGGGCAAGCTGGGGCAGGCCCTGCATGGCGGGCTAAGGACCTAAACATTACCCTGAATCCCTGGGAATGGAATGGAACCGAATGGACAAGTAAAATCTATACCAGACCTAGAAAAATCCAAGTCCCAAGCTGCTGAGGCTTCAGGACAGTGGCGCCTGCTGAGCGTGTTAAAAAGGAGGGAGAAGGCTGGGCGCAGTGGCTCACACCTGTAATCCCAGCACTTTGGGAGGATGAGGCGGGTGGGTCACAAGGTCAGAAGTTCGAGACCACCCTGGCCAACACAGTGAAACCCCATCTCCACTAAATTACAAAAAAAAAAAAAAATTAGCCAGATATTTTCGCATGGGCCTGTAGTCCCAGCCACTTGGGAGGCTGAGGCAGGAGAATCACTTCAACCGGGGAGGCGGAGGTTGCGGTGAGCCGAGATCGCACAAGGCACTGCAGCCTGGGCAAAACAGAATGAGATTCTGACTCAAAAAAACAAAGGAGGGAGAAACAGCAGGTAAAATGATCAGCGCTGCTGTGTGCCAGGCTCCTCATGTGAGAAGGGCCATCGGATTCTCCCATTTCACAGCTGGGCACACCAAGGCCTGAGAGTGGGCCCAGGCTGCCAAATGTGGAGCAGAGATGCAAAGGGGCATCATCTCTGAGCCTCCAGGTCTGGCCATGCTGGACACAGGCTGGCATGTTTGCTGCCTGGAAACACCCTCCCAGCGGCCAGCGCCCAGCTCTGAAGCTCTGGCTTTGGCCGGGCACCATGCCAGCCCTGGCCCTGGTGGCTCCAGACCTCCCTTTCTCTCCAGGCCTCCCGAGAAAGCCCTTTGCATCTTTTGACTCACCCTGAACAAATGCTCCCTCCCTCTGTCACGTCCGCCCTCCCTTGCCCACGCTCTCCAGGGGCCTGCCTAGAACAGCTCCTAAATCATCCCGCCTGCCTCCTCCTGGCTTCCTCCTGGCGCCCGCCCACCCTGCCCTGGCTCTGCCCTGTTCCCAGGCTGCCCTGGAGCAGAGCCAGCCCAGCGATGGGGAGAGAGGGAAACCAGCCAGCCCCCCACAGAAGGGCTCCATGAGATGTCGGCAGCCTGAGTTCCCCCGGCCTGCAGGCCCCGCAGCCCTGTTCCCTGGCTGGTATGTCCTCTGAGCCTCAAGATGCTCTGGGAGTTTTTCTCCTTTCTTCTCCTGAGCTTGCTGCTTCTAGCACCTTCTCTCGGATATGAACAAGGCTAATGAGAGCTTCAGCCCCAGGTAGCCTATTCCCAGCCTCAGTCTGTCCAGCTCATCCACAGCCCACATTTCATGTAGGAAAACTCACTGGGACCCCGTGGGCAGGAGGGAGGATGTCACCGGGCTGTTCCTCTCCTGCCCCGCCCGTCTCCTCCCCAGCTCCCCAAGCCTGGCGGGGCAGGAGGATAACACTGTCTCCTGCGCGCTCAGCCTCTCCCTGCTGCCCAGGCACTGAGGCAGGGGGAGTTGGGAGTGGGCAGCTGTGTCGGCCATGGCCCCGTGCAGACAGGCCCTGGCTTGAACTCCTGCACAGAGTGGATTAGCCGCAATCTTAATGCCAAAACACCTCCCACTGGCGGTTTCCATGCCCCTCCCACCACCCCCGCACCCAAGTCTAGCTCCATGCTGGGTGGAGGAGCCGCTGTCCTGGGTGCTCTCTGCTCCAGTGCCTGCCATCACCTCCCAGCGCCTGGGCTCTGCCAGAGGCGGCTGCCCACCACCTGGAGCCACGGAAGAGATGGGTTGGCTGGGAGGGGCAGCTTCCTCCTCCCACTGATTAGGAGTGGGATTTCTGCTCCATTCAGGACGTCCAGGCCATTCTCAAGACCCCACACCGGGGCAGGATGGATGCCCGGACGCTTCCCGAGTGGGAGGCCACAGGCCCCCGTGGGGACTTGACCCGTGGTGGGCGAGGCTGGCGGCGGGGAGGCGGTGTCTGGGAAGCGCGGGTCAGGGCTGTGGGCTGGAGGCGCCTGTTTCCTGTCTGTGTGTGAGATGGGGGTGTGTGAAGGGAGCCTGTGAAGGTCAGAGAGAGACAGAAAGCATCAAAGAGACAGAGAATGAGATGGGCACGGAGAGAGGCAGAGGAAGACGCCCAGACAGGGAAAGCAGGGACAGAGAGGTCCAGAGAGAGCGCGCGCAAGCGTGGAAAGCAGAGCAGGGGACGGAGAGATGGGGGCTCCCGCCAGCGGGTGGGTGGGCAGGGTGGCACGGGCGGATGGAAAAGGAGACAGGCCAGCACCCCAGGGAGCTCCCTTGCTCCTGTCCCCCATCCCCTCTGTGAAATCCTGGAGGGAGGACAAGAGAGGGAGACCTGATTTCCCACACACTGGGACAAGGCTTCAGATGCCTCCTCAGCCCTGTGGCAAAGCAGACGCTTTTCTCCCGTTTTTCATTTGGCAAAGCAGATAGCAGCTCAGAGAGGTAGACTGCAGGGCCCGGGGCCACACAGCAGGGCGCTCAGGCTGTGACCCCCACTCCCACCCCCAGTGCTCAAGGGACACTCGGTGTCTACTCGCTGATGCAGGAGCTGAGCCGTCTCCCACGGGCGATGCATCTCCAAGGGCCAGGCATAGGGCGTGGCGCGGGTATCTCCTTGCGTGGTCTCTGCCTGGAACCTGTGGTCTCCGCTGGCCCGGGCTTGTCACAGGACTAAATCTGGAGACTGAGCCCTCTCTCTGTCCGCCCCCCGCTGCTGCCACCAGCTTCTGGAGTTGTCACGTGGAGTTCCTGAGGTTCCAAAGTCACCTTCCGTGCAGGGAGCCTTCGGGTTCTGACTCAGCCTGGGGCCTCCCCAGAGCACCAGGGCGAGGGAAGCACCACCTGCCACTGAGCGGCCATCTGGCCCCTCTCAAGGACGTGCGTCAGCCTTACACCTGCATCGCCTTTGCACCGCTTCCCTGGGGACTGGAGGCCCTGGGCTCTGGGGCTGAAATGCGGAGGGAAGACACACGTCCCTCTCCACCCTCCCGAAGGTCTGATTTAAATTCAGGAACTTCCCCTGGGATCCTCCTCCTCCAGCCCACAGAGAAGGAGGGGTGAAGCTTCTGGAAGGAAATGAGCCCCACAGACCCGGGGCTGCCCCTTAGAATCACAAAATCCTGGGGCCTGGGCGTCACCCACCCCACAGACCAAGTTCAGAATTGTGGGGGTGGGGGTGGGGACTGCAGGCCTTGGTGTAATCTCAGCTTCCAGGTGATTCTGTGTGGGAGAGAACCCTGGTGAAAACGCACCTGGGCATTCTGGGGTATCCTAGAGCTAGGTTTCCAAGGTTCAGACCCCGATGAGTGCTGTTGGCTCTCAGTACCTCAGTTTTCTCATCTGCAAAATGGGCGTGATGGGAGCACGGGTTCCAGGATGGTGGTGAGCATTGGGTGATGTGGAGTGAGCAGGTGAAGAACTCAGATGTCTCTGGGGAAGTGCAGAAGGAGTGTTAGCATGTCATGATTTGCAGTGGCAGAACTTGGGACACAGAGGCCTGAGGGGTCGCAGAGCTCCCAGGGGTCAGAGCAGCGGGAGCCCAGTCTCTCCTGAGCAGCAGGTGGAAGGGATGTGTGCCAGCCTCCTGTCAGCTGGGCTGGGTCCAGTCCCCCACCTCTGATTGCTGTCTGTGGGCAAGTGGCTGCGCCCTGCTGCTGTCTGTAGACTGGGGACACCCCTGCCACCTCCTGAGGCTGTGGCGAGGCTACATGGAGGTAACACGTGGGAGAGCTGCCCAGGACACGGCCACACATGGCCAAATACTGATGGTGTTCCCGCATAATCAGGTGGATCTTTGCATGACCCCGGACCTCAGTTTCCCCAGCTGTAAAATGGTTAGGATTGAGGGAGTCATTTCAGATCCTACAACTTCAGTGTCAGAGCAAAGAGACAGACGCTAACTTTACAGCCCAGCTCCAGGTTCTTGGGCGGGTAGGAGATGTCACTTTCTGTCTATGTGGTCCTTGAAGAGCCCTGTACAGGGGACGCGTTGTGGGTGTGTGGGTGCGTGTGTGCACGTGTAGAGTGCAACGCATGCTGAGTGTGCATCCACACGTGTGGTATGTTTGTAAGTCCCTCTGGGTGCGGAGCGTGTGTGTAGCACATGCGTGTGTATACATTGTGTAAGTACTTGTGTGTGGTTGGCAGATGGGTATGCACGTGCCGTGTGTTATATATTACGTGCACACGTGTATGCGTGTGTGGTGTGTACATGTGTGTGAGGATGCAAGGGTCTGCACATACCTGTGGCATGTGTGATGTCTGTATTGCGTGCATACATGTGTGTGCAATCTGCTGCCTGCACACACGTGATGTGGCCCTATAGACGTGCACGTGTGAAGTGCGTGGTGCTGTGGGGAGCCCTCCAGGGTTTCATTACCGTCCGCTTCTGACCATGCACTCACGGGAGGCTGCCTGGTCTGCTGGGCCCCCCAGCACGGAGTCCTCTCAGGCTGCCCCAAGTGGGGCTCTGTGCACATGGAAAGGCGGGCCTCCAGTGGGGGTTCAGTCCCCAGCGGCTCCGTGGCCCTCGGAGTGTCTAACTGAAACACGTAATGCATTCCCAAAAGTATAAAGAATAATATAGCCAGCACCCATATACCCCCCAGCTTCAGGAAGACGAAATTGCTGATGCGCTTGTAGCTTGTCCCTACTGTCACACCCCCCGTCCTTGCGGGCTTTCAAAAGCCCCTGCAGGCCCCTGGATAAACTGACCAGTTCCAAAGCCGTCTGCCTCCTTTCTTTGCCTGTAAAGTGGAGATATGACAGTACCAAGCCCCATGTACTTAGCACATGTTTATTGAGCACCTACTATGTGCCAAGCATTGCCTCGGGCCTGGGGGACACAGCAGAGGGTGAAACAGATGAGGATACCTACACTTGGAGAGTGCACATTCTGGTGAGTTTGGGGGAAGAGTGAATTAGGAATATGTGATTTGCTCCTAGAAGAGCCCCTGGCAGGTGGTGAGCGCTCCATGAGTGTGGGCTGCTGTTGTCATTATGAATATTAGCATTGATATTGCTGAGAGGAGGCTGAGTGCAGTGGCTCACACCTGTAATCCCAGCACTTTGAGAGGCCGAGACAGGCAGAATCACCTGAGGTTGGGAGTTTGAGACCAGCCTGACCAACATGGAGAAACCTTGTTTCTACTAAAAATACAAAATTAGCTGGGCTTGGCGGCACATGCCTGTAATCCCAGCTACTCGGGAAGCTGAGATGGGAGAATCACTTGAACCAAGAAGGCAGAGGTTGCATTGAGCCGAGATCGCACCATTGCACTCCAGCCTGGGCAACAAGAGCGAAATGCTGTCTCAAAAAAAAAAAAAAGAAAAAGAAAAAAATATATATATATACACATACATATACTGCTGAGAGGTCACGACTGGCCGGGGCAGACCCCGGGCCTCAGGCCACTGCACCCCTAGCTACGGGGCACTGTGTCCTGGAACTGCGCCCTGTGGAGTGGGACCTGCCAAGTCACACTGGGCGCGTAGCAGCCCCTGGGCAGACCTGGCGCAAACACAGGGGCCTCCTGCAGGGACCTTGTGTCACAGCCACACGGAGCTGCTGACTGCCAACACCTGCACCCCCGCGGCGACACCGGCACCACGAATCAGTAATGCTCCTTCCTTCAAAGTCAAGAAAACAGGCAGTGACCGCCAGAGGCCCCACGGGCCCCACGGGCCCTCCCTGCCCCGCTGGGCTTTGGGATCATCAAACAGATGTGCAAACAGGAAGTGTGGGCTCTGGGCAGGGACGCTGTGTGTCTGTGTGATCGTGCCTGTCGGCTTCTGTGTATGGTTGTGCATGTATGTTGTGTGTTTATATGTGTGTGCATTATTGTGTGTGTCTGTTTCTGGGTATGATTGTGTGTGATTGTGCATGTGTGTTGTGTTTATATGTGTGTGGGTGTGTGTTTCTGTGTATGATTTTATATGTGTGGTTTTACGTCTGTGTGAGTCGTGTGTTTCTGTGTACTGTGTGTGGTTTTGCGTATGTCTGTGTGTGTATCTGTGGTCGCGTATGTGTTGCATGGATGTCTTTGTGTGTGTCTCTGCATGTGGCTGTATGTCCGTGTGTTGCGTATATGTCTCTGCGTGTAGTTTTTTGTTGTGTGGGTCTGCGTGTTGTGTGGGTCTGTGTGGTTGTGAGCCTATGTTGCATATGTCTGTGTGTGTTGTGTGTGGTTGTGTTCCTGTGTGATACATGCATCTGTGTATAAGTGTGTGTCTGTGTGTTGTATGTCTCTGTGTGTCTGTGTGTTGTGTCTGTCTCTGTGTCTGTGTGTGATTGTGGGTCTGTGTCTGTGTGTGCCTGGAAGGGGTCATAGTGGAGACCTGGCCCTGACCTTGCAAATCTCTGTGTGTGAGGGGGGGCTGGCGAGGCTGGTTTGAGCACCCACATCAGTGCAGGTGCAGATCCAGAGACCCCACCCGTGAAGACGTCCGCGTGGAGACCAAACCACGAAGGCCAAATCAGAGGACCTGTGCTGGGGCCCGCAGCCTGGGCTTTCTGAGGCCCGGCTGGGTGGGCGCAGTGCGGGGAGGAGCGGTGGGGCCCTGCCGCGCAGGAGAGGGAGTGAGGCCAACGTCATGCATTATTCAGCGGCTCCTGATTTCACATTATTCTCCCTGATACTTTTACAACCTGTCAGTAAATAAAAAGATTCTACATTATTTATAGAAATGGAGCAGAATTGGCCAGGAAGATTTAGTACTGCTATTATTAGGGAGTATCCAGGCCATCGGAATGGGTGGGGTGGGTGGGGCACCAGGGGTGGCGGCAGAGGAACAAAAAAGCTGTCGCCCCAGGGGACCTAAGCTCAGGAGCTCTGTTTGGGCTCGCTGACCCCAAGAGGAGACACAGTTGCCTCCCTTGGGTCACCTCCCTCAAAGTCAGGCTCCAGGGGTCGGGAGGGCCGGGTGGAGGCAGGGGGCTCCTACCTGCTGGGCGGCCTATAGGGGTGGGGGCCACTGACTGCTGAGGCCAGAGTGGGCTCCCCAGGCTGGGACAAGGGGCTGAGGCCCAAATGAGGCACATGTAAGAGCTTCTAGGCTGGGCGCGGTGGCTCATGCCTGTAATCCCAGCACTTTGGGAGGCTGAGGCAGGTGGATCATGAGGTCAAGAGATCAAGACCATCGTGTCCAACATGGTGAAACCCTGTCTCTACTAAAATAGAAACATTAGCTGGCGTGGTGGTGCGTGCCTGTAGTCCAACTACCTAAGAGGCTGGGGCAGAAGAATCGCTTGAACCCCGGAGGTAGAGGTTGCAGTGAACCGAGATTGTGCCACTGCACTCCGGCCTGGGCAACAGAGCAAGAGTCTTTTAAAAAAGAAAAAAAGCTTCTAACTGCTGCTGAGTGTTTATTGAGCACCTGGTGTGTACACGCCACGCTGCACACAGGTTACTGGGGCTGATACCCGTCCACACTGCTGTGTGGGGGAAGGGTGGAGAGCAGTGTTTCTCAGTCTGGACTCCACCATTCCTGGCGGGAATTTTTAAACGTGTGCATTCCGCGTTTCCAGCCATCTAACTGTGCCTGACGTGAGCGTGTGCGGGTGACAGGGCGGCTCTGGCACGTTCGGGGAGGCCAGGGCCACGTCTGCAGGAGTGGCCCAGCGTACGGAGCTCACCCTGAGGCCAGCAGCTGGGCTCTGTGCCCGGTTTTCAGAACCGGAGCCCAGAGACGTTGGTGGCCCAACTACCTCCTCACAAGCCTTTCTGTCCCTGAGTTTGAGAGCCACCGGCCCAGAGAGGTTAACATCCTGTGCGTTTGTCCTGGAGCCCAGCGTGCGGCACACTGTGGGTGCCTGCGGTGTCCGGGGTGAGTCCGTGGGAACCTTGCGGCGTGGCGTGGAGGTGAGCTGGCAGGGCTGAGCCGGAGCAGCCTGTCCGCAGGGCCGTGGCGTCCGCAGGGACAGCCTGTCCACAGCCTGTCCACAGGGACAGGCCCAAGACACTGAGGAGCTCTGGGGAGAGGCGTCGCCGGGGACCGCTGGTTGGAGGAGCTGCCAGGAACAGGACACGAGAGCCTGGGAGGAGGAGGTTTGCAGAGGGGAGGGCACAGCCTCCAGAGCGGGACTGAGCCATCAGGAAAGGTCACGGTGGTTTCCCTCAGGGCCGGGGCCAGGCTGAGTTCCAAAGCTGAGGCTGGAGACAGAGGGGAGAGTGGACCCAGAGAGAGCAGCCTGCCAGCCACGTGGAGCCAGGGCCGGGAAATCACAGGGCGGTGCTTCAAAGAAAGCCTGTTAGGAGTGCAGCGCGGGGCCTGCCAGTCACCAAGCTGCCCCACGGCCAGGTGCGGTGGCTCACACCTGTAATCCTAGCATTTCGGGAGGCTGAGGCGGGAGGATCACTTGAGCCCAGGAGTCTAAGACCAGCCTGGGCAACGGAGTGAAGCCCTGTCACTACAAAAATACACAAGTTGTCCGGGCGTGGTGGTGCACTCCTGTTGTCCCAGGGACTTGGGAGGCTGCGGTGGATCACCTGAGCCAGGGAGGTGGAGGCTGCAGTGAGCTGTGATTGCGCCACTGCGCATCAGCTTGGGCGACAGAGAAAGACCCTGACTCAAAAAAAAAATTGTCCCAAAACTTCGTGGCTCCAGATGCCATGTATTATCCCACAGTGTGTGGGGGTCAGGGGTCAGGGCTGGCTCAGGCAGGCCTCCTGGGCATCACCTTTCTCCAGCTGAAGGCTTGGCTGGGAGGGAGCCACTCTTAAGCCCTCTCCCGTGGCTGCTGGGGGAACTCGGTTCCTTCAGTTCCTTGCCAGTTTCTGGGTGGAAGCCATGCTGAGCTCCCCGTAGGGGTTCTTTGCTATCAGGGAAGCCAAGGGGTGAGGGAGGGCAAGAGAGGGCACCCGAGGTGGAAGCCACGGTCTGTAACCAACCCAGGAAGCGAGGCCCTCACCTGTGCCATGTTCCGTTCATTAGGGGCAAGTCACCAGGTCCAGCCCACACTTAAAGGGTGGCGGCCACCCATGGCGTGATCACCAGGAGGTGCGGTCATCGGGGGCCTCATCAAAGCTGCCCCCAATACTGGGTGCTCAGGGAATGAGGGTTTCATGGTCAGTTAAGTTTGTTAATGAATGTGCCTTGCGACTCTTCAAGGAAAGGATAAAATTGGCATCGTAGGTGGGCGTGGCTCGCACTTGTAATCCCAGCACTTTGGGAGGCGAAGATGGGAGGATCGCTTGAGCCCAGGAGTCTGAGACCAGGCTGGGCAACATAGTAACACCTTGTCTCTACAAGAATCAAAAACAAGAGAACGAAAATAGCTGGGTGCGGTAGCACGTGCATGCGGTCCCAGCTATGCGGGAGGCTGAGGCGGGAGGATCTCTTGAGCCTGGGAGATGGAGGCTGCAGTGAGCTGTGATCCTGCCACTGCACTCTAGCCCAGGTGACAGAGTGAGACCCTGTCTCAAAAAATAAAAATAAAAACAGAAATGTCTTCTGCCACAGTCTGGAGGCCAGAAGTTCAGCGTCAGGGTGTGGGCAGGGCTGCCCCCCTGCAGAGGCTCCTGGAAGGCCCTTTCCTACCTCTCCCAGCTCTGGGGCCTCTGGCTTCCCAAGCTTGTGACCGCTCACTGCAGCCTCAGGGCTGGCATCGTCACTCTCTGCGCCATCCTCACTGGGCCTCTCCCCTGTGTGTGTCACAACCCCCTCTGTCCACCTCTGAGAAACTGGCTTTGATTGGATTATCCTCACTGTGACACTCAGGGCCCCCTGGATAATCCTCATAACGTCTCCAGTGCAGTCCTGGATTTAATCACACCTGCAAACACCCTCACCTTTTTGCCATAAAAGCCACCTTCACAGGTTCCAGGGATGAGGACAGGGACATCTTTTCAGGGGACCATGATTCAGTCCACTCCAGGCCCTGTGTGACTCCACTGACCACGTGTCCATGAAGCCACCAGCCTGGGTGCCTGTTCAGTTGCAGGTTTTAACACGGAGCCTTTGACGCCCACTCAGGAAGGCCTGGCTTCTGGAAGGTTCCTTGCTGCTGCTGGAGGGGCCGTCTCACCGAGCCCCTGCTGCTCTGCTTGCCTCTTGGCTGTTTCCAGGCCGGGTGCCCTTTTGTGTTCCAAAGCCCGCGTGTTTTCGCACGCCCTGCAGCAAGCGCCGTGAAACTGCTGCTCCCATCCGGGCAGCGGCCACCGCCGGCGAGGTTGAGGCAGTGGGGTCAAGGGACCCCCATCTCCCATGAGAGTATGGGACATGGGGAATGAGGCGGATTGAGGCTTGGGATGCCAGGAGCTGAGTAGCTTTGAGCGCTTTACCCAAGAGGAAGGCAGGGCCACGGAGGGGGGTTCCAGGAGGGAGGAGCGTCTGAAGATGTGGAGATCGATGGCACCATCTTCCCCGGCTGTGGCCCCCAAGCATGGTGGCCCGCTGTCTTGGGTGAGTGTGGAGCACTGTCTTCCATCGCTAGCATCACTCGCACCTTCAGGTGGCAAAGGCTGAGGGTGGGTCTCAGGTCCTGGTGGTGTCCAAACTTCCTTCGACCGTGTCAGTAAAATCATGTTTAGCGCACGCTTCCTGAATGGACGTATCACTTAGGTATCAATTACATACGTGTACCACTGGCCTAGCAGACTGTACCTTATAAAACTGACCCCCCCATACAGTAGTTCAGAAAGGGGGTGAAGAATTTCCCCTTAATGCTTAGTCCCAGAACCTCCAGGGCATGGAGGGTGATATGGTTAGATTTTGTTTCCACCCAAGCCCCGCCGTGAATTGTAATCCCCAGGTTTTGAGAGAGACCTGGGGGAGGTGATTGGATCATAGGGGTGGGTTTCCCCCTGCTGTTCTCATGATAGTGAGTTCCCGAGAGATCTGATGCTTTTATAAGAGGCTGTTCCCCCTGTGCTTGGCACTTCTCCTTCCTGCTGCCTTGTGAAGAGTGTGCCTTGCTTCTCTCTCGCCTTCTACCATGACTGTAAGTTTCCTGAGGCCTCCCTGGCCATGCAGAACTGTGGGTCCATTAAACCTCTTTCCTTTATAAATAACCCAGTCTCAGGCAGTTCTTTATAGCAGTGTGAGACCGGACTCACATAGAGGGTGTGGACAGCTGGCACTCCCTCGTGGACCCATGCTCCTCCTCCACGCCATGATTCTGTGGGACGAGGGACCAGGGTAGATACGCAGCAGGGAGGGGCACTTAGAGGACTTCTCGGAAGCATCAGCTGCTTTGGCGCGCTGGGAAAGCTGGTTTCTCGGGAACTGCATCGGTTGCTAAATGACTGCCGTAGTCAGGTGTTTCTCCAGTTTTATGCCGACAGCCCACAATATGGATTTCACATTTTACATCATGACGCAGGCCTGTGTGCATCTTCCCAGAAACGGTGCTCCCCCTTCTCCACATGCACGTCCCTTGCATTTTCTATTCTGTTTTGTGCCGCGGGAAAAGGCTGCTGACCCATAGAATGACATTGCCACGCCTTCATGGGTCCCAGCACCCACGCTTGGAGACACAGGTGTGAGGGCCTGTGCCCTGGGGCTTCGGAGAAGGGAGACAGCATTGTAATTCTGATATACATAGACATTAGCATGACTTTATTTGATTGATTGATTGATTGAGATGGAGTCTTGTTCTATCATCCAGGCTGCAGTGCAGTGGCGCGATCTCAGCTCACTGCAACCTCCGCCTCCTGGGTTCAGGCAATTCTCCTGCCTCAGCCTCCTGAGTAGCTGGGATTACAGGCACCTGCCACCATGCCTGGCTAATATTTTGTATGTTTAGTAGAGGTGGGGTTTCATTATGTTGGCCAGGATGGTCTTACACTCCTGACCTCAGGTGATCCACCCGCCTTGGCCTCCCAAAGTGCTGGGATTACAGGTGTGAGCCAGCATGCCCAGCCTAATTTTATTTTTATTTATTTACTTTTGAGACAGGGTCTCGGTCTGTTGCCTCAGCTAGAGGGCAGTGGTACAATCATAGCTCACTGCAGCCTCTACCTCCGGGGTCAAGCCATCCTCCTGCCTCGGCCTCCTGAGCAGCTGGGACTTTGGGTGAGCACCACCATGCTAATTTGTGTATTTGTTGTAGAGACAGGGTCTTGAAACCCCATACTCAAGTGATCCTCCCGCCTTGGCCTCCCAAAGCATGGGGGTTACAGGCGTGAGCCACTGCATCTGGCCAGGACTTAATTTTATACTTGTGTACCTTGTTTTCTCTTCCTTTTCTCGTCTACAGAGGACCTGCAACAGACGAAGTGCTAAATAGGATATGATGATGATGAATGAATGAATGAACGAATGAATGACTACATAATGAATCTGTCACTGGTGGCTTCCAGGTGCTGAGGGTGTCCTGGGGTTTGCTACGGCAAACTTGCCGTCCTAGAGAGGCAGAGCCGGCACACCGGGTCCTCAGCCCGGGCTCCTGGCTCTGCTCCCCACAGGCGAGGCAGATGGCCGCCTTCTCAGCCCCCGTCCCCTACCAGCCAGGGCCGTGAGCAAACCCTTCTACAGCAGCTGGCCTCTGCTGACCCCGTGATCGGGATCTGCTCTGTTTGGAAGAAGATTCATGCCCCGTGCAGTTGCCGGCCCCACGGCAGAGCCGGGAGGGTGGGAGGTGCAGCCCGGGTTGGCCTCCAGAACTGAACGGCTTGTTCCCCCTGTCCTGAAGGTGCTGGCTGCCAGGCTGGCAGTGACAGTTTTATTGGCAGGCGGGCCTGCTGGAAGGATTGTAGGCTATTTACAGTGTTGAGGCCATGGCTTTGCGAGGAGACAGTTAACATAAATTCACATGATGGATCCGTTATCACTTCATTGAACTTGTGGCAGACCCATCGAAGGCCGAGCAATAACGCACTGTTTCCTGGGTTTGCACAGCCCTGGGATACATTAAATACACTTTATTTATGGCTCGCCATCGCGGCGCTGTGGGCAGGAGAATGCAGCTTTTGCAACTATCGTCTAATTTTATGATGAGCATTAAAGCCGGGCCTATAATTTGCACCTTTTTATTCATTAGACAGTGGTGCGGCCATAAGTCAAACAGACCCAGGGATTTAGATGCAGATCCAGAAGATAAACTATTGACAAGCCAGATGTATTTTTACATTAGAGCGCCTTTACAATAGTTTATGTTGAGAGTGGAATATAAATTGCGTTATTAAATATGAGCCGCTCTTGGAACCCGGCTCACCAGCGTGCTGGAGGAGGGAGGGGCCCGGGCCGGGAGCCGGGAGGGGCTGCCTAATTTCTCAAGGTGGAATGTATAATTCTGCTCTGTGGAGTTTCTCCATTCAGAGTGCTCAAGTGGGAGCAAGAGGTGAGATAGGGCGGGGCCGGGGGTTCAGAGCAGCTCCTCCCAAGCAGGTGGGAGTCCAGCAGGCAGTGCTTTCTGCCCAGCTCCTTCCGGGAAGGAGGGGCATTCCCTGTCAGGCGGGATGGGGTGTGCCCACTCGCCCTCTGGGGGGTCCCGGGTTGAGGGTGGCAACGTGTGGGGCCTGCCAGACTTGCAGGGGGCCCATCACACTCTGTACGTTTCAGCAGCCCACATTGTAAGTTACTCTGTACGTTTCAGCCTGCATTGCAGCTTTCCTTGCTAAGAGTTTGATGGGAACCCAAGAGCCCCTGGCAGAATCCACTTTGGTGGAATTACAGGTTCCCTGGGCCACAGCTGACTTGGAGGCCCAAGAACTTGCATGGAGACGGAGGCTTCTCAACCTTAACCCTGTGGATTTTTTTTTTTTTTTTTCTCGAAGCAGGGTCTTGCTCTGTCCCGCAGCCTGGGGTGCCGTGGCACAATCATGGCTAGCTGCAGCCTCAACCTCCCGGGCTCAAATCATCCTCCCATCCCAGCCTCCTGAGTGGGAATACAGGCACACGCCACCATGCCTGTCTGATTGTTTTGTAATTTTTGTAGAGATCAGGTTTCACCATGGTTTGCCCAGGCTGGTCTCAAACTTATGGGCTCAGTCGATCCACCTGCCTTGGCCTCCTAAAGTGCTCCGATGGCAGGTGTGAGCCCCCACGCCTGGCAACCCTGTGGGTATTTGGGTGAGATAACTTTGGGTGGGGGGGGCCGTCCTGTGCACTGTTGGGTGTTTGGTGCATTCACCTCAACCCCACGAGACGCCCATAGCACTCATTCTCGAGTTGTGACAACCAAAACATCTTTAGACATTGCCAGATGTCCCCTGGGGGCACCGTCACCCCTGGTGGACCACGATACTGCCTGTCAGGTTGCTCATCTGCGCCGCAAGACCTGCGTTCAGGTGTAGCTCAGCCCCTTGGCCTCTGTGTTCTCCCTGCAACCTGGAAGGGGTCAGAGCACACGGTTTCTGACTCCCTCTGGCTCTAAGTGCCTGTGGCTTTAGAAGGGCCATCCAGGTGTGTGCCCGGCACAGCGGTAGGAAGCTAGCCTCTGCCACTGCCTCCAGAGTGTCTGCATCCATGGGTTAGGTGGCTCTGTTCTCCTGTGTGCGGCCCAGGCCACTTCAGCGGTCAGATGTCCCTGAGTATGGGAGGCTGGGGCCCAAGGCCAGGGGGAGGGGAGGGGGCACTGGGTCCCGGCTATTCCCAGGGCTAAGCAGAGGATCTCAGCGTCCCAGGGCGTCAGCCTCCCCCGCAGAACGCGTTACAATCCTGACTGCTGAGCTGCGTCCCCCAGCGTTTCTGACTCTGTGGGTCTGGGGCAGGGCTGGGGGCTGCATTGCTAACAATGTCACCACTGGCCTGGTGGCCACATTGGGAGTCGCTATGCCACACAGAGGCAGGTTGGGGAAATGTGCTTGGGAAGGGTGCTGAGAAGTCTTTTTAGCTGCTAGTAACATGCAAAGTCACAGAGGTGGGGCTGAAAGGTCCAGCCTCCAAGGCACAGGACCCCAGGGAAACCCCAGGCATGGCTTCCTCAGAAGCAGAAGACGATGCAGCCCACTCACTGCCTTTCCTGGCACACTGCCCATCTCGTCTCCTGCTTTGTCCATCTCCCATGTTTCTCCTGTCTGCCCATCTAGATCAGCCCTTAGTGCAAGTGCTACCTCCTCCAGGAAGCCCTCCCTGACTGCTCCAGCCCAGCCTGCTTATGAACAGGCACACACAGGCCGGTAGCCTTCCTGCCTCTCCCAGGAGCCAGAGCCAGCCTCTGAGCCTAGAGAAGCCACTTCGGTCTGTGGGACATTGGGGATAGGCACCCCCAAGAGGACAGGGTCTAGTGCCAAAAGGAGAGAGTCTTTCCAAGGTACTAGTGCAGGCTCCCCCGGTCACTGTATGAGGAACAGAAAAAGGCAGACAACCAAGAAGCAGGGAGCCACCAGGAGACTGCTGCAGGGGTCCAGGCAGGTCCAGGGTGGCAGCTTTGCAGGGAGGGACTGGATTTGGGAAGCGTTTTGAGCGCATAGAGCTGTCAGGATTTGCTGGCGGAGCAGAGGTGGGATGGGAGAGAGGAAGAACCTTAGAACACTCCAAGTCTATTGACTTGAGCGGCTGGAAGGTTAGCGTTGCCAGGAGGAGCAGGTTGGGGGAGGGAGAGGCGCCAGAGCTCCATCCTGGCCATGTGAGAGCTGCCGTGAGACACGGTGTGGAGATCCAACTGGCAGTTGGATATTTGAGTCTGGAGCTATGAATGTGGGCGTCCTCTGCGCACAGATGGCGTGGAAAGCTGGGAGACTGGGGAGACACCTTGGGAGTGAGTGACGTTGTGGGAGCCCAGGCACCGAGCCTGGGGATTCTGACAGTCACAGCTGGCCTTGGTCTCTGCAGGGACAGCAGTGAGGGTGCCCGGGCCCTGTCTTTACAAAAGGTTCACCCTGTAGAAGGCGCCAGAGGCCATCTCAGGAGGCACCATTTAGAGTGGGGGTCAGGGTCTGAGAATATACCAGATGGCCAGGCGTGGTGACTTGTGCCTGTAATCCCAGCACTTCGGGAGGCTGAGACGGGAAGATTGCTTGAGCCCAGGAGTTTGCTAGCAGCCTGGGCAACATAGGGAGACTCTGTCTCTGCCAACTAAAAGTAGCCAGGCGTGGCGGTGCACATCCGTGGTCCTAGTTACTTGGGAGGCTGAGGAGGGAGGATCGCTTGATCCTGGGATGTCGAGGCTGTAGTGAGCAATGGTTGCGTCACCATACTCCAGCCTGGGCAGCAAAGCAAGGCTGGAGTATCTCCTAAATAAATAAATAAATATTATACCAGAACGTACCAGCCTTCCTTCTGCCTCTGATGCAGTGCTTCCTGGTGATGCATGCTGAAATCAGCTGGGGATCTTTCGACACCCCTCAGACGCCAGGGCCCCGCCCCCGAGACTCTGATGGAGATGGTTCCAGTGTAACTTCTGCAGAGCCAGCCAGGAACTCCGCAGGTGGAGTGGGTGGGCAGCCAGGGCTCACCACCGCTGCTCTGGGAGGGCCAGGGTAGTGGGGTGTGGGACAGAACTGAGGGACAGCAGGGACGAAGTCTGAGCTGGGAAGGCCCCTCTGAGGCCCAGCTGGCAGTTATCATGGGCCTGTGAATGCCGAGCTTGACATCAGGGGCCAGGGATTCTGAGCAGAACAAATCCCTCCCCTCGGGGTGTCTAGAGGGGTCTGACGGGTGCCTTGGCCAGATGGGGCGGTGGCTCATGCCTATAATCCCGGTGCTTTAGGAGGCTGAAGCAGGAGGACTGCTTGAAGCCAGGAGTTCGAGACCAGCCTGGGCAACTTAGCGAGACCCCATTTCTTTTTGTGTGCTCTCTGTTTTCTGGGACAGGGTTTTGCTCTGTCACCCAGGCTTTCACTCTAGTACTTCTGGAGGGAGGGTGGCCTTGCAGTCGCCTTGATTTCGAACTTGGGGTCTCCAGGGTCATGAGGGATGCGCGTCTGTGACCTAAGCCGCACAGTTTGTGGCCCCTTGCTATGGCAGCCATGGAAAATAATTAACACAGGGTTTGCTCCTGTCTTGTCCCCCCTCCCTGTCGCCATGTCCCCTCGGACGAAGTCCCTGCTGGGGAGGACCCTGAGGCTTCCAGGGCCAAGGGTGGCAGCATTGCTATCTGGTCGTTCTGGGTCCATGTGCCTCCTTTGTGTCACCAGCATGCCTCCTCCAGTGATGGGACCCCCAAACACTACAGAGCCCACAGCAGGTGAGGCCAGCCCACTCGGCCCACCAGGCATGACCATGACTGCATGTGTGATCTGTCAGCGCTTGCAGGGGTGGCCAGCTAGCAGCTGCCTTCCCTTGGGGACCCAAGGGTAGGTCTTCCTGTTGCCCTAGACGGAGGGTTAGGGCCTCCCCCAGAACCCCCAGAGAGGCGGCAGGGAGCCCCGCCGCAGCCTGGAGCTGCAGTGCCACTGGCGTCCACACGGGGGCGCCCCTACTGGCTGCGCCCGCGGTGTGGGGCCGCGCACGCGGTGTGGGGCCGCGCTGTCCTGCAGGGGGCGCTCTGCAGCCGGGCTGCCGCGTCTGCGCCGCCGCTGCCTGTGCCACGTGACGCTCTGGGACTCAGCGTCCCCCTCTGTGAAATGGGAATCATGACAGCACCTACTGTTATTACCCGGGGGCGTTGGGAGGATTAATAAATTGCCATGTGTGGTGTTGAGCACAGCACCCGGCACGCAGTGAGTGCTGTGAAAGTGTGTGTTAAGCCTAGAGAAATGGGAAGGGCAGGGCAGGGCAGTTGGGGGTGCAGGGGGGCACCCTGCTGTCTCCTGGGCAAGGCCTCCCACCAGCGATCTGAGCCCAGGACAGGGGCTCCTGGAGGGTCTGTCGGGCCCTGGCCCCAGATTGCAGGGGATGGGAACCCAGGGCATCCTGCAGGGGTCCTGCTCTTCACAGGTCACTCCAATCCCCTGCACCCTGGGGACACTCAGCCCCAGGAGATGCACCCCACAAAAAAGCACAGCCAGCAGGGCTCATTCAAGCAGGAGAAAGCTGAGGCACAGAGAGGGGCAGGGCCTGGCCCCAGGATGCACAGCCCTAGCCGGTCTCAGACAGTGGCCCCAGCACCTTCATTAATTGTTCAGTCAACAAACAGCTGCTCATTGATTTTCTAACCAGGCAGGGAGGAGAAGGTGGGTTTCCAGGGCTGCGGGTCATGCTCATTTGCAGGCCGAGCTTGTGAACAGTTTAACAGTTTCCACCTGGCGGCATCGGGGGTGCTTCCAGGCACCATTTGTTCCAAGGGCAGGTGGCTTCCTGTCACCCTGGGTGGAGGGTTAGGGCCTCCCACGAGGACCCCCGGAGAGATAGATAGGGAAAGGGTAGCTGTGTTTCCATGCTCGTATTTTTAGGGGGTATGGCCTCTCTGGGGTCCCCAACTTTAAGGCCTTTTTGCTGAAAGAAGCTTCAGGTCCGGCCTCCCCTGGCAGGCCCTGCTGAGAGCTTTCAAAGGGATCTCGTTCGGCCCCACAGCACCCCCTTGAGGTAGGGGCCATCATCGTCTTTCCGGGACGCCGTGCTGGGCACGTCCAGGGCCCCTCCGCCATGCGGGTTCACCAGCGGGCAGGACTCCCCCCCCAGGGCCCATGTACAGGAACAGCCCAGCGTGAGGGCAGCCGCGCCTCTGACCCAGGCAGGCTGTCAGCGAACCCCCACGTCCCCAGGGTGCGCCCGGGCCATCCCCACACCCCACCTCGGCCCCCCTCCTCCCCCATCCCTGGCTGGGCTGCAGCCGCAGCTTCTTCTAATGGGTTAAGTGACTTTGCATCAGACACAATCCAGTTGACATTATCGGCATGAATAAAAGATGAGTTCTGCTGGGGTGGCTGTCAGGATCCTCCTCGCACCGCGCAGGCGAGGCTCCCGGCAAGACTGACAGTAAGAGCCTCTGCGGGAAGGAGCTGGGGGGGCACCCCGCGGAGCCACTAAATGAGGGATGTCGGTTCCTCCCTGGAGGCCTGGTGATGGGCGAAGCCTGGGGCCAGTGCAGGAGGCAGCACGGGGGTGGGGCTGAGCGAGGAAGTGGGGGGGCGAGCACCGTGCTGGAGTCCCCTTGCACACATGTTCATGGAGCAGCCGCTGTGGGCCTGGCCCTGTTCTGGCCGAAAGGACAGAAAAAAGAAAAACTGTAGGAGAGAGGAAGGGGCAGGAGAGAGGGGAGTTCTGGGTGCAGGAAGTGGCATTCTGGCCTGAAGGAGGCAGCAGGAGAGAGGTCCCAGGCAGAGGCCCTGCAGGTGCAAAGGCCCAGAGGCCAGAGGGCATTTGGGGACTTGAGAGGACAGAGGGGGTGGCGGCGCTGCTGCCCGGGGTTTGGACTCTGCGGACTCTGGAAAGCAGGCACTGGAGGAAGGACAGCTGAACCCACTGGCTGCTCATTAACCAGGCCTGACGCTCTGCGCTCCAGGAGCGGGGTGCACCCCACTTGCTCACCTGCCTGGCTGCTTTATCTTGACAACAGGTTGCATAAACCCCAGAGCTAATATTGAACTTGCTGGCTTTTAAATAGCAGCTGTAAACACCACTGCTCCCAGGCCCTGGTCCGCACATCCCTGCCCGAGGGGGCATCAGGTACGGCTAGCCTCAGGCACTGCCTTGCAAACACTGAAGTGGAGAAGACTCAGCTCCCCACTAACCAGATCCACATCGTCTGCCCCACCCCTGAGGAGTGAAGCATTCTCTCCTCACCTTTTGTGCTGGAAATGGTCAGGGGAACCCTTCTCTGCAGGGGAGGGGCAGACGCCCAGACAGCCTGGAGAGCCATTTCCAGACCTGCGTGGACGTCCTCCCCGAGTGGGAAGGCCAGGCCGTGGGTCGGGCTCCAGCTGGAGATGTCCAGTGGCCTCCCCCGTCGCTGCCCCGGAGCTCCATCAGCTGCTGCCGTGGCCTCGTTCTGCTGCACCTGAGATCCCTGGAGTGCTTCAAAAGTCACCCCCACCAGAGTCCCACCTGCTGTTCCCCACCAGCTGATCTGGGTGGCAGGGTTTGGTTTGCTTAAAGCTGGCGGTTCCAGTGTGCAGCCAGAGGCCTCAGCACAGGCGGCGGGCTGCCGAGCCCCTGGAGAGCCACTGTGCATTAACGCGGGACCCCCGGCGGGAGAGGAGTTAGGGGCTGCGGAGGAGAGAGGGCGAGGTGGGTGGGCGCAGGGCCTGGCGTCTGGAGTGGGAGTCTTAATCCACCAAGCTGACCGAACCGTAGCAAGTGTGTGTCCCTCTTTCTGTCCCCGCATCTGTCCATCCATCCTCTCTCCCACCCCCCGCTGCACTTGCTCTCCCTTCTCCTGAAATGCTCTCTCCATGGACCTGGCCGCTGTGACTCACAGGCTGGGCCCCCCGCAGCCCCAGCCTCCTGGGACTTCTTGCGGGGAGACCCTGGCCCTGGCCAGGATGTCAGCCCCAGCACCTGCGCCCTACCTGAGGGACTGTCCTGAGGCCACCTCCTGGAGGCTGGCACTGTCTGCCAGTCCCTCCTGAGCTCCCACCTGTGTCCACCAGTGAGGCCGAGCCTCCTGCATCCATGCCGGCAGCCCAGACTCGGGAACGCTGCTCGGAGCACGTGTGTTAGAAGAAGAGTGTCCTGAGGTCTCTTGAAGGAACAAGAAAGAAGGCTCTTGTCCTCCTAACAGTGACAATCGCTTTGTGTTTGTTGGTTCACTGGAGGACGTACTGAGCGTGTGTTCCCAGCACTGGGATGGAACCCAGTACAAAGCTTTTGCCCTTACGGTGCCAGCATCCCGGTAGGCTTACTCAGAAGTTGAGGCTTGAGGTTCTTGGTGATGGCAGGGTCACTGCTTAAAATATTTCACCTGTTCAGCCCAGGGGTCCTGGGGAGGCTGGGGGTTTCCTGGTGAGAGGCCAGGCCTCTGGAAGCAGCTTGCTAGGGCCTGGGGCCGCAGGATGTATTGCAGCGTGTCAGTCAGTTAACAACCAGCCCAGCTGAACATGATGTGAGTATGAGCCACACGGGAACCTGTCAGCCGTGTGCTCTATCCCTACCCTGCCCTGCCCTGCCCTGGCTGTGTCCGAGGCTGGCCCTGTGCTGGCCCGGCCGCCTGCAGCCTCCACCCTCTTCCTTCCCTCCCAGCCCTCCAGGATCTAGCTCACATACTTTAAAACAATCTAAAAGTAATTATTACAAACAGCCTGCTTGGGAACACCTGCTCCCGCCGTCCCTCGGAATCGCTAATGTGCCCGCGCCAAGCCCTGACAGGCAGGAGGGCTCCTGGAGCCCCGAGTCGCCAGATGCTCCGCGCCGTGGCGTCCCACTCACCACCCCCGCTGCGTGGCATGGCGAGGGCCACTGGAGCCTGTGTGTCCAGCGCTGCCCGCGCAGCTGTCACTTACAGCGATCAGTGGAAGAGTCATCACCCCACGAAGTCATACATATGGAACATCATATTTGCAGAATATTTACTTTAACACGTGTCAGGGCCTCTCCGGGTGGCGGGCAGAGCTCTGCCTCCCATGCCAGGCAGCTGAGCGGGGCAGGCAGAGGACCAGAGTGGAGAGCAGGCTCCCAGGAGGCGGGGCCGGGCTGCACTGCGCTGCACTGGGGGCCCCTGGGCCACTCGCCCAGTACTCTGGTAGGCCCTCCCTGGGTGCTCCGTGGGGGGTGGGGGTCCCAGCAGCCGCCTGCATTCCTGGCTGTCCTGCATTGTCCCAGCTGTTGAACAGCTGTCTGTTCTGTACCGTCTCAGTCAGGGGCCAGCCAAGATAGAAGCTGCCCCAGGCATTTCAACAGAGAGGATTTGACTCAGGGCACCTCGGAGCAGGTGCTGGCGGACCCAGAAGGCAGGAGGGGATGGACAGGTGATGTGAGGTGGTGACAGCAGAAAGCAGCCCCGCCCCCAGGGTGGAGGAGGGGCATGGGGGGAGGTTGGAGGTGCTGGACACAGAGGCTTGGTGGAGGATGGACCTGGGAGTGACCTTGGAGGAGGCGCGCTGCTGGGCTTGGGCTGCCATTGTCAGGGGAAGGGGAGTCGCCCCGTGATGCTCACAAGACAAAATTCATCTTGTGGTGGCAAAGGAGCTGGTTGGTCTCCTCCCAGTGGGATTTTGAGCAGAGCCCCGCCCATGCACGCCCTGGCTGAGACTGAGCCGGAAGGAAGAGGGGCAGTAAAGAATACTGTCACCCACACACAGCCACCCCACACACCCTCCAAGCCAAGCCAGGGAGCCTGCCCTGCTGACACACTGCACTGAGCAGTCTTAGCTCCTGACCACTTACTGCTAGGAGGAAGCAGTTTTGTTCTCATTTTACAGGATACTGAGACTGGTAGGAAAAGGGACTTTTTTACTTTGGTCAAAAATCCATGGCAAGTAAAAGGCAAGTAAGGATCTGAACATCCTAGACTGAGGCCACCTAATATCATCCCTTTCTTTTAGATGGGGAAACTGAGACATGGAGAGGTGCAGTTTCCTGTCCACAGATGCTCAGTGGTAGGGCGAGGATTCAAACTTTAGACAGGCCTCCTCTGGAATCCACACTTTTAACCATCACTCTAAGAAGGAGTGGAAAATGGATGAATGGATGGAAGGAAAGAAGGAAGGAAGGATGGATGGATGGATGGGTGGATGGAAGGATGGAAGGATGGAAGCATGGATGGATGGATGGATGGATGGAAGGACAGATGGATAGAAGGATGGACAGAAGGACAGAAGGATGGATGGATGGACAAATGGATGGAAGGAAGGATGGAAGGATGGATGGAAGGAAGGATGGAAGGAAGGATGGATAGATGGAAGGAAGGATGGATGGATGGATGGATGGAAGGAAGGATGGATGGATGGATGAATGGATGGATGGATGGAAGGATGGAAGGATGGATGGAAGGAAGGACAGATGGATGGAAGGATGGATGGATGGATGGATGGATGGATAGAAGGATGGATGGAAGGAAGGATGAATGGATGGAAGGAAGGATGGAAGGAAGGATGGATAGATGGAAGGATGGATGGTAGATGGAGGGATGGATGGATGGTAGATGGAGGGATGGATGGTGGATGGATGGTTGGATGGATGGATGGTAGATGGATGGATGGATGGTAGATGGAAGGATGGATGGATGGTAGATGGAGGGATGGTAGATGGAGGGATGGATGGATGGTAGATGGAAGGATGGATGGATGGTGGATGGATGGTTGGTTGGATGGATAGTAGA
>NW_022436955.1:28830110-28830406 GCF_009761245.1 Sapajus apella
GATGGATGGATGGATGATGGGCAGGTCGATGAATGGTGGATGAGTGGGTGGATGATGGATGGATGATGGACAGGTGGATGGATAATGGATGAACGGATGAATGGTGGATGGATGGATGGATGATGGGTGGGTGGGTAGATAGGAGATGAACAGGTAGATGGATGGTAGATGAGTGGATGCATGATAGGCAGGTGGATGGATAATGGATGGATGATGAATGGATAGATGATGGACAGGTGGATGGATGGATGAGTGGAAGATGGATGAGTGGTGGATGGATGATGGGTGGGTGGATG
>NW_022436955.1:28830806-28855477 GCF_009761245.1 Sapajus apella
GGATGGGTGGATGGCAGATGGAAGGATGGATGGATGGCAGATGGAAGGATGGATGGATGGCAGATGGATGGATGGATGGATGGATGGATGGATGGCAGATGGAAGGAGGGATGGATGGTAGATGGAAAGAGGGATGGTAGATGGAAGGATGGATGGATGGTGGATGGATGGTAGATGGAAGGAGGGATGGATGGTAGATGGAAGGATGGATGGATGGTAGATGGAAGGATGAATGGATGGTAGATGGAAGGATGGATGGATGAATGAACCACAGAAAAATATCCCGTTGACCTGTGTTATTTCCAGTCACTGGGAGTGTGCTAAATTAGCCCTGGCTTCAGCCAACTTCTGGTGGCTCATGGATCCTCATCTTTCATTTTCTAAGGAGAGGTGCTTAAAAAATGTCTGGGGAGGGTGGAATAGAACACGGACCGTGGTGTGTCCCGCAGACCGTGGTTTGAATCCTGACTGTGCCCCTTGCTGTTGAGTGACCTGGGGGCCTCAGTTTGCTTGCCTGGGAAACAGACCTGTGAGTCTGTCTTCCCCCTCCCATCCCCACCTGTGAGCCCAGACCTCACAGCACATGGTGGCTATGCAGTGTAAACCCCAGCACCAGCACTGGGAGTCCTGCAGGTTCAGCCCTTGGAAAAGCATCTCCCACACCTCAGGCACACAGGGTGCCTGAGGTCACAGCAAAGCAACACTAGATTATACAACTCAGGCACAAACATGAGCCACGTGCTGGCTTGGGTTTTATTTCCAGTACCTGTAGTCACCTTAAAAAAAAAAGAAAGGGTGAAATTGATTTTTAAAATACGTTTTAGTTCAGGTGCAATGGCTCAGGCCTGTAATCTCAGCACTTCGGTTGGGTGAGGCGAGTGGATCACCTGAGGCCTGGAGTTCATGACCAGCCTGGCCAACATGGTGAACCCCTGCCCCACCAAAAATACAAAAATCAGCTGGGTGTGGTGTTGTGTGCCTGTAGTTCCAGCTACTTGGGAGGCTGAGGCAAGAGAATCACTTAAACCCAGGAGGAGGAGGTTGCAGTTACCCAAGATCGCACCACTGCATGCCAGCCTGGGCAACAGAGCAAGACTCCATTTCAAAAAAAAAAAATGTGTCTTAACAAACCCCATATATCCTGTTGTCATTCCAGCATGTGGACAGTATTTAAAATTATCAGATATTCCACATCCTTATTTTGTCCCAAATCTTCAAAAGCCAGTGTGACTTTGAACCTAGAGCACGTTACAGTTGGAACCAGCCACGTTTTAAGTGCTCCATAGCCACGCGTGGGCCGTGGCTGCTGTGTTGGACAGTACCGAGATAGACCCCTTGTTTAAGGGGCTTCAGCGCTGGGACTGGCGAACCTCACCAGATTGCAAGCAGGAGGGAGAGCAGGGGCCGGCCGCTCCTTACGAGGTTAGGCTGAGGCCCGATACAAGGTCCAGCCCTGGCCATGGGCGCCTGACCTGGGCCTGCTGCACCACCCAGTACTCCCTTGTGCCTTGGTGAGAGCGGTGAGGGGCAACGGTAGGGGAGGCGTGTCAGGCATGGCGTCGCTCAAACTCCAGAGCCAGACCGTCTGACTTCAGAACTCAGCTCTGCCACCTGCTGGCCCTGTGACGTGCGTGAGGGATTGAACCTTGCCGGGCCTCAGCTTGCTTAGCTGTGAGATGGGTACGGTAACAGCCCCTGCCTCACTGGGTGCTGAGGGGGTGACTGTAGCGCTTGGAACCAGCACTGCTAACGATTTAGTCGCCTGCCTCGCTAAGACAAAGTGCTCTGGGTCCCTGTGGGGTTTCTGGAGTGGGCGGCTGAGTGAGGCTGCAGCCCAGCCTCTGAGAGCTGTCTCCGAGGGGACACCCGGCTGAAAGGTGAGCCCTCCCCTGAGCTGGCCTGTCCACAGCCCTGGAAGATGAATTTCACTGTTGGCTCCTATTTGAATTCACCTCCCACCCCCACCCCCCTATTCTAGTTCCCAGGGGTCCAGCAGGTGGGAGCAGGCTGGGGGATCCTTGGTAGGTAGGGGAAAATTGATTCTGCTTCCAGTAGACAAACACTGGAGGCCCCTAGTGTTGACAGCAGACCAGTAAACTGTCTTTGTCACCGATGAGTGAGCTGTTGCCGCCATCCTGAGCAGCTGGAGTGGGCAGTGGCATTTGTAAGGTGCTCCTTCTGCCCAGCCACCTTCGAGAATCTCAGCTTCACAACGCAGCAGCGTGCACATCACACACACACAAAACACGTGCACATACGTGGCATGCCCACAGCTCTGAAGCCCCTGCACGCACGCTCCACACGCTGCGTCACTCATGGCAAACACGCAGGAGCAGCAGGCGCTGGGGGCAGCCCTGCATGTGCCCGCTCATCCCAAGCACTTACAATATACATGCGGAGGCACAGGTGGGGAGACAGCCAGAGCATGCGCACCTTCTCGGGACACACAGCCCCCCCCCCCCAGGACCTGTGTCCGGAGCACCCCTGAGGATGCCCGGCAGTGCCAGATGCCACGGTCACATTCTCTGTGGCATGCATCCCTGGCACATTCCGCCGTGGGCATGTGCACTGCACACGTGCCGGTGTGTGACAGCGATGCCACACAGTCCGAGCCTGAGGGAGGAGCTCCACGCAGGGTCCAGGGCAGACCTCCAGGAAGGGGCTACACTCCTGCCCTGAAACCTCCCAGGAAGCCAAGTGCAGAGGAGCCAGGGACGGGGACTCTGTAGGCAGAGGCAGGCGCAGCTGTGATGTGTGAATCTGCTAATGAGGTGTCATCATGTCCCTCCTTGCTCAGAACCTTCCCGTGGCTCCCATGTCCCTGGGAATAAAAGCCAGAGTCCTTACCTGGCCTCCAAGCCTGGTGTGATCTGTTCCATGGATCCCAGGTCCCGGCATCTCCTGTCCTTGCTTCCTCCCAGGATCTCCCTTCCTTGCTCTGCGCCAGCCCCACAGGCCTCCTCCCTGGTCCTCACACTTGTCCCAGGGCCTTTGCACCCGAGGTTCCCTCTGCCTGGAACGCTGCTCCTGCCTGCACAGACCTGCGTGGCTCCGAGGCCCCTTCCTTCCTCCACACAGCTTCCACGCGGCCTCCCTGCATTCCTCACTTCTCCATTTTTCTCCAGAGCTCTGGATCACAGCGAGCTTACTCATGAGTATGTGTGTGCTTATTTTCTGTCCCCTTGCTGGGCTGTCAGCTCCACCGGCGACCCGTTGTCCTTGATGCTGTTCCCAGGACTGTGAACAGGGCCTGGCACTCAGCAGGCGCTCGGTAAAAGTGGGCAAATGTGCAGTAAGCGCCGGTCAGGGGATTTCATTCGTTCTCCTGTCTTCATTTCCCCGTCCTGGGGGAATTGATCAGGACTTTTGTGGGATGTCGCAGCCCAGTGATGTGGGAGTAGGGTCCCTGCTATGTCTAGCACTTTCTGAGCACTTGCAACATCCCAGGGGCTGGGCTAGGAATGTTGCCCATGAGCACATTTTTTTTTTAAGGAGTCTCTTTTGCCAGACCAGCAGACTAGAGTGCAGTGGTGAGATCTTGGCTCACTGCAGCCTCCACCTCCCGGGCTCAAGCGATTTTCCTATCTCAGCCTCCTGAGTAGCTGGGACTACAGGCGCACGCCACCACACCCAGCTAATTTTTGTATTTTTAGTACAGACGGAGTTTCACCATATTGGCCAGGATGGTCTCGATCTCTTGACCTTGTGATCCGCCTGCCTCGGCCTCCCAAAGTGCAGGGATTACAGGCGTGAGCTACTGCGCCCAGCCTGCCCTTAAGCATATTTAATCCTTACAACCTCATGGGCCATGAAGCCCATTTTACGGAAGAGGAAGCAGGTGGAGGGCTACAGCAAAGGATGACTCAGCTCCAAAAGCAGTTTGGAGCAGAAAGACACACACGGAAGAACTGAGATCAGCCATGATCATTGGGGGACACACAGGAAGCCTCCTGGGCAGTCCTCATTCCCAGTCACAGACAGGGGAAGAAGCCCACAGAGAGATTTAGCAACCTGCCCAAGGCCACCCAGCCAGGCAGGGCCAGCGACAACTCCATGAGGGTCACAGGTGGGAACTGTGCTGGGAGGGTGGCCAAGGGAGCCTGGCCTGGTGATGACATCGAAAACTTGCCCTGCGCCTTGAAGTCCAGGCCAGGGAGGGGGTGGGTGAGCATGGAGCCACATAGCGGTATTCAGCCCGGGCTCCACGCTGCAGACACTTGGGAGCTGCACAGAACAGGGACACCTGGTACCATCTCCAGAGGCTCTGACTTGATAGGCCCAGGTGTGGGCTGGGCACGGGGTGGCAGCGGCAGTTGAGGGGACCCGTGTGAAGGGCACCTCTGGGGAAATTCTGACATAGCCACACACCTGCATGAGCTGCCCCCAGATCAGGGCCTGGAGCGGAGCTTCTGAAGACGACACTTTGAGAGCCACTGATACAGAATGTTTCCAGGCCCCGCACAGGTCCCTGGGTTGAGGACTTTTTAAAGCTCCCTAAGTGACTTTAATGTACAGCTCAGGTTGAAATCCACTGCCTCGGGTGCACAGATTTCTCACGTCCTGGATTCAGACCCTCTTGAGCTTGGCTCGGAGTTGCATGAAGTTCCCAGGGGTGTTAGTCCATAAAACCCCTCGTGTAGCCTGACAGGGCGCAATGTGAGGGGCGCACAGGAGCCAGAGACCCAAGGAGGGAAGCCCGCATCCAGGCCCATCCCCACGGGAGCTCGCTCAGGCCCGGCCCGCGGTGCCGCGTGATGGCGCATGGCGGCGCATGGCTGAATCTTTGTGTTTTCAAAGAGAAGCCAGAAGTCCAGATTTTTCTGTCATATCTGATTTTTAAATGTTGGCAACTAATGCGAAAATACAATTTTTACGTTACCGCGGGGCAAAAACCACACAACGCCCCGACCGTGTTTGCAGGCCATGCTTGCAGAGCTCGCCTCTGATCCAACACCTGCTGCCCCGGATCTGGTGCTTCGGGTGTCAGGGCTGGAAAGTCAACTCCAGGTAGCGGCCGTGGTAGCCTCGGAGGCTGCCCTGCCCACGCTTCCCGAGACACGGCCACGGCACCTGCCTTCCGCCATTGGCCTTCCATCCTCGCGTGGAAGGAAGCTCCACCCAGCCCACCAGGACAGGAGCTGGCCTGCCTGGTACCCTGAGCACCCAGGGCCCAGAGGACATCTGGGCCGCCTCGCCTCCCTGGCCCCCCAGGCGCCCACGCACCCTCTCCTGACAGCTTTATCAAGCCTCCAGCCTTCCCAATCCCATTGTTCCTGACATCTGTTTCAGTAAGTGATTAATTGCAATTAGCGAGCGGTTTGAAAGCCCTGGAAGAATACTCAGCAGAAAACTCATCAAGATTAATGAGTGGTGGGGCTGCAGGAGGGGCATCCCAGGCACGCCATGGCTTGGGCGCCTGGTGGAATCCTCACCACCTGGGCAGGTGCCGGGATGCACACTGGAGGTGACCCTGTGGCTCCACGCCCCCAAACTCACCCCCCCCGTCCCTCCTCCCCCATAAACGACCACTGGATGACTTTTCATCAAAATGCATGAATTACCCGCTAATAGGCTATTAATAAAGCCCTTGGAGTGTCATAAGATTAGGTTCTATGCGGGCAGAATGGATTACCATGCTTCCAGAATATTCTGCCATTGGCCAAGACAGGCACACCCAGATGGAGGAGGCAGAGGGTCTGCACACAGCCGTCCCTTCCGAGTAATTTTAGGGAACTGAGGATGCACTTGCAATCAACCCTCAAGTTTGTATTGAAGTGAAACCTCCTCCCTAGAGGTAGGAATTCTCGGGAGTGTTCACATCACAGGCAAGTGGAGACTGGGTGGCAAGAGGGCGAGAATGAGCTGGAAGCTCCGCCCAGCCGGCTGTCTCCCAGGTGCCGAGCGCCCGAGCTGCAGGCCCCAGAACACACAGCTGCACACGGTTCTTTCTGCGTTTGCATGGTCTCTCTAGGGCCCCGCCTGCAAGCATGTATGTTGTACATTGTGGCAGGTGCCATTGGCGGGGCATGATTCATGCCACCTTTGTGTGTTTCCACGGTTCTCAGAATCTCTCCTCTTCCCACATCTCTCATGAAAAAAACAAACAGGCATTCTTGAGGGGCAAATGTGTATCAGGTGTTTCCCAGGTATGCTCTTTATGCCGGGAATGTCCCCAGTTGACAGATGAGAATCGCCAGGCTGGGACAGCTTAAGCAGCAGGCCCCGGCTGCACAGTTGGGGATGTAGCTGGGATTTCAACCTCCGTCCACCTGGCTGGGGATTTTTGCCTACCCTGGCACTGTCTGCAGCTCTACATGGGTCATCCTGTGGCCCCAGGACTTACTGGGGTGGCAGACAGGGACTGAATCAGGCACCCCAGAGGCCTAGAGCGGTCATGCTGGGGACGGAAGATCCCCGTTTTTATCTTGTGCTTTTTCAGATCTGCTTGCGGGATCAGGTGATGACAAATCCCCCCCCAGAAACTCCCCTGGGCAACTTGGAATGGGGCTCAGGGGATCGGGGAGGCTCGGCCACCAGTGCATGCAGGTGCCCTCTTCAACAGCAGCCTCGAGCTGTGGGCGTGTAACGCAGCCACCCTTGGGCTCAACACTTACCCCAGGCATTCTCTTGCTTGGTTTATGTTGTCATTTTCTTTCCTTCTTTCTTTTTCTTCTTCATTTTTGAGATGCAGTTTTGCTCATGTTGCCCAGGCTGGAGTCCATCCATCCAAGTCCTTCTCAGCTCACTGCAATCTCCGCCTCCTGGGTTCAAGCGATTCTCCTGCCTCTGCCTCCCCAGTAGCTGGGATTACAGGCATGCACCACCACGCCCGGCTAGTTTTGTAATTAAGTAGAGATGGGGTTTCTCCATGCTGGTGAGGCTGGTCTCAAACTCCCATCCTCAAGTGATCCGCCTGCCTCAGCCTCCCAAAATGCTGGGATTACAGGCATGAGCCGCTGCGTCTGGCCTATATTGTCATTTTCACTTAATCTTCATAAGAACTCCAAAGAAGCGTCTCTTATGCCCATTTTACAGGCAAAGAAACTGAGGCACAAAGAGGTTAGTCACCTGGGTCAGGTTACCAGATTATAAAAGTAGAGCTGTGATTTGACCTCAGTCCTTTACTTTCCCCCAAATTACTTGCCCTACCCTCTGCCAGCCGTAGAGAAGCGGGAGTGCACACCACTGGCCATGACCCCTGGCCACCCCTAGGGACCTCTGCCGCCCACTCACTGAGTCCTGACAGCTCTGGGCCCTGCTGCTTGGCATTGGTGTCTGTCTCTCTGACCTGATGAAGGCTGTGTTGATGGATGGATGGACAGATGGACGGACGGATGGCTGGATGGAGAGATGACTGGGTGGATGTTGAATGGGTAGATACTTGCATGGAATTGGATGAGTGGAAGGATGGCTGGACCAATGGATGTTGGATAGATGACGGATGGAGGGTCGGATGGATGATGGATGATGGATGGATGGATGGATGGAGGGTCGGATGGATGATGGATGGATGGATGATGGATGGACGGAGGGTCGGATGGATGATGGATGGATGGATGGATGGATGGATGTTGGATGGCTGGATGTTGGATAGATGGATGGATTTTGGATGGATAGAGAATGGATGAGTGGATGGTGGATAGATGTTGGTTGTTCAGATGGATGGAGGTGGTTTGGATGGATGAATAGATGTTGGTTAGAGGACTAGATGGAAGGATGGAAATCTCTGGCTCTGGGAGGAGAAGGAAGAGCCATAATTCCTCATATCCCTGGTAGAAAGGGGAATTAGCAACTCCAGCCCTAGGCCTGCTCACCTGGGCAAAAAGCAAACCTCAGTGCCTGTGTGGGCACCAGTTTCCCACCCAGGGGGGCAGCAGAAATTCTCCAGTTATCAGAGTCTGAAGGACTGGCCCAACCCCTCCCCAGGAAAGAAACTGAGGCTTGCAGACAAAAAGAGATTTGCCACGGTCCCAGGATTTATTTACTGCAGGGCCAGGGACTGCAGCCTCATTTCTGTGACATACTAAGGTTCCCATAGAACGCCTCACAGCCCCTCCTGCCCCATAAGCACCATCCAGGCCGTGGCCTAGGAGTCACTGGGATGGTGGCCAATAATAATTAATAATAATAAAAACCAGTACCGCCCGCCTCCTGTGTACGGCGCTTTACTTGTAAAGGAAACTCCTTTGAGTTCCCCAACAATCCAGTAAGGGAAGGACTACTGTGTTATTACAACAGCACATGTTACAGATGAGGAAACTGAGGCACAAAGAGGTTGAGCTGCTTGCCCAAGCCTCCAGTTAGGACGTATTAGAGCCAGGCCAGGTGCGGTGGCTCACGCCCACAATCCCAGCACTTTGGAAGGCTGAGGCAAGTGGATCACTTGAGGTCAGGAGTTCAAGACCAGCCTGGCCAACATGGTGAAACCCCATCTCTACTAAAAACACAGAAATTAGCTGAGCGTGGTGGTCGTGGGTGTCTGTAATCCCAGCTACCCAGGAGGCTGGGGCAGGCGAATGGCTTGAACCCAGAAGGCGGAGGTTGCAGGAACCAAGCTTTCGACACCGCACTCCAGTTAGAAGACAGCGAGACTCTGTCGAAAGACAGGCTGGGTGCTGGGCTTGCCCGTCTTGGTCTACTGCCCCGTCCTACTGGGGTGGGCCCCTGTGGTCGCAGCCTTTCCCCTGTTCTCTCTCTGACCCGGCAGCAAGGAGGCTTCGTCGCTGGGCAGCCCCGGCAGCCACACAGGCCCCACGCTCGGGAGGGCCCACGCTTGGTTTTATGGCCCTGGTGTGGCCATCTTGATGCTCTTCATCGTTTGTGAACAGGAGGTACCCATTTTCATTTTCACTGGAGCCCCTCCAGCCCCGCAGCCCCAGATTCCCTGTCCAGGTCAGGCGGGGGCCCGGGCAGGCTGACAGCGGCAGCAGGGCCTGGATGCCCAGAGCCTCGGCCTGCACGCAGCAGGAGGTGCCTTCCATGGAGCGTCTCCTGGGGGACCTGGCCTGGGTCCTCCCTCTGCCCGGCTCCAGAGATCACATCCTGCACCCTCCTGCCCCCTCCCCAACCATGGTGGCAATTCCTCTGAGCCTGTGCCCTCCATGGGGCAGCCTCCTGGGGACCTGGCCTGTGTCTTCCTTCTGCCCAGCTCCAGAGATCACATCCTGCGCCCTCCTGCCCCCTCCCCAACCATGGTGGCAATTCCTCTGAGCCTGTGCCCTCCATGGGGCAGCCTCCTGGGGACCTGGCCTGGGTCCTCCCTCTGCCCAGCTCTAGAGATCACATCCTGCACCCTCCCACCTCCCTCTCCCTCGACTGCAGCGGAAATTCCTCTGAGCCTGTGCCCTAGATCTGTCACAGCCCCCACAGCAGGTGTGCGCCTCTGACTTCTGGGGCGGGTACTGGGGCCAGCCAGGGGCAGGGCCTGAGGGAGGGGAGGGGTCTGTTGCTTTCCGGCTGCCTCTACAACTGCTCCCCTTGAGTGGGTTTTGAGGGGGATCTGGGTTTGATGGGAATGTTTGAGAGAGAGGGAGAGCAGGAGACGGTACAGGATGGGGATGGCCTGGGAATGGGCAGCAGAAACTCCCTCTCCTGACAGCTCCACGCGGCTCTGTGACTCCATCCCCACCTGTGTGTGCCTCAGTTTCCTCATCTGTGCAATGAGGCCGGGGGGAGGGTTGGCCAGGCGCCATGCACCCAGAGGACCCCCTGGCTTTGATGGCTCTATGGGGTCCCATGCTCCCCAGGCGGGAAGCAGAGGCCACAGGAGACTCGTGTGTGCCAAGCCCTTGCTGTCCCACCAGCCCCATGCAGTCACCCCAGAAGGCAGGCGGGGTCTGGGGCTCCTGAATCTCACCAGTGTGGTTGGTGTGGGTCTGCATTTCCAGGGCCAGAATGCTGCCAGGCGGCTTCCAGAAGCTTCTTTAAGCTCTCTGCGTCATCGTCCCCCCTGCAACCTCTATAGCCTTCCAGAAAGATTAGGAGTTGGGGGTCACTGAGGGGCCTTGCCCAGCCCTGGGTTAATGGGGCAATTGCCTGAACCTCCTGTGCTCTAAAAGTCGTCACCCCTAAACTCCTCTCCTCTCCTTCCCTTGCTCTTGGGGCAGCAGCCCGGGAAGGTAGCGGCGCGCAGGGGTCCTGCAAGCCAGCTTTTCTTATTCGTGTTTTGCAAGCAGGAAAATTGGCCAGAGAGCTCACGACGCGGCCTCGGGCCACAGTGGGTCCTGGCCCGGCATGCAGGCCTCTGCTCAGTCACCCACACGCCAGTGCAGTTCTGCCCATCTGCCCTCTCGCTGCTTGATCTTCCCTTTACTTGGGGTAACTCTTTATCTAGAATGCAGGAGGTAGGATTCATTTTTCCCAGTAACAGGGGGCCTCCTTTCCTCCGTGGGGCAAACAGTGAAACTCAGCCCAAAGGGTAAAGGCGAGGATCTCGGTACCCCAGTGGGGTTAGGATTTGACCTCCCAGAGAGTCCCGGGAGCCAGCTTCTAGCCCCAGGCCCGGCCAGCTGGGCACGGCCCAAACCCCAGAGGGCCCGTGGGCGCCGGTCTCCTGCCCGAGGGGCGGGCCAGCTGCCTGGCAGAGCCCTCGCTGGCCAGGTGCCCGGTTCCGGGCTGGGACCCCACTCGCGGCTGCCAGGTTGCTGGGCTGGCAGTGGGATCCCACAGGCCAGAGCGTGGGCTGGGCTCGGTTCCCCCATCCCATGCAGTGGGCGGCCGGGACCGTGGGGGCGCGCTGGAGCCAACCTTGAGCTCATCAAGGGAGACATCTGCTTAAAAATGTGGGGCTGGGGAGGGGAGGTGACCATCGAGGTTGACGCAGCGGATCCCAGAGCCCCTGGCAGAGGCCTTCTCCCCGCCCCTGTGACTTTTGGCCTCGGAGCAGATGGCGGGGGCGGGGGCCTGGGCGCAGCCAGCCAGTCTCACAAGCTACCACACCCATGAAATTTCCCATTAAGGGAGGTGGGGCGATGAGGCGGCCTGCCCCTCTCCACAGCCCTCCCAACCCTCTGAGGCCATCTGATGTCCCTCCCTGTGGACACCTCTGCCTGGCTCCCTGAAGAGGCTCCTGGGGTCACAGAGGCCCCCTGCATGCCCTCCAAACAATCTTCAACCCCTAGAAGAAGTGGGGGAGGGACAGGGAGCACCGAGGAGGCCTTTTTACATGTAAATAGAAGAACTGGCCTCCTGGAAGGCTTTTTTCCCTCTTCTCATTTTTATTTCTAGAAAGCAGGATGTTGCCAAGACCCAGGGCCTCCTGCTGAACGGGAGGCCCTCCCACATGGTGCCAGGGAGGAGAAATAAGGAAACAATGGCACCTAGGGAGGTGGCGCCCACACCGCCCTGGGGAGGAGGGAGCTACGGTTTGCACAGCCCTGCGGGGTCTACCAAAAAGAAGGGCGAGGAGGGGCAGCCGCAAGCTCGGGGGATGGGGATCGGGGCCAGGAAGGGATCTGGGCTGGAGCCTGTCCTGCCTTTCATGCCCTGCCTGGACCTGTTTCCCCACCTGTAAAATCAATCTGCTTCCTGTCTAGGAATCCACAGATGAGGGCTGGGGGTGGGGGAGGCTGAGCACCACCCCCAGAGCTAGCAGGGGCTATGTTCAGTGGCTGGACTGGCTCTGGGTTCAAATCTCCCTCCCACCCTTTAGCTGTGTGGTCTCTGGCATGTTGCTGAACCTCTCTGAGCCTGTCTCCTCCATGACAGTAGCACCTGCCTCCCATCAGGGTTACGTGGGGATTACGTCACTAGGCCTGGAAGGTGCATGAATGACAGCTCCTCTAAGTACTCTTATTACCACTGGGGACCCAGTTCCATGTCCAAAATGACTCCGGGCTCATGTGGGGTGGCGGGAGACGGGTTCTGTTCTCCGCACCCCAAGGGCTGCCCGCCTCTCTCTGTGTCCCCCGGACAGGATACTGTGTTTTCGCCTCTGCCTCCTCCATCAGTCTGTGAGCCCCCATGGAGTACCTAACACAGGCAGACACGCCATCAAATGTGTGTCATGAGAGAGTGAATGAATAAATGACTCGACTCTCCAGATGCTGGAGGATTCAGCCAAGCCTGGGGACCCTGTGAGGCCATGTGGTGGTGTCTCTCTGGATCTGTGCTGCTCCTTGCTGGGCAAAGTGGGGAGTGCTGGCCTCCGGGAGGGACAGGAGGGGTGCACCCCACTCTGTTCTGGGTACCTGGGCTGCCCAGAGGTCCGTCGTGGGCAATACCAGCTGCCGCCTGGAGAGGCTCTGGGGGTGTTGGGCCTGCTCTAAGCACCGCCTCACTTAGTCCTCGGGACAGTCCAGGAGGTAGGTGCGGCCAGCCTGCTTGTTTACAGATGGGGAAACTGAGACCACACCTGCAGTGTCACTTGCCCATGAGCTTGGAAGGGAGACACCAGAATTCAGGCAGTTGCTGCCAGAGCCTGCCTGTCCCAGCCACAGCCTCTTGGGCCGCTGTTTGTTGAATGACTGAGTGAGTGATAGCTGCCTTGAGGTGTCTTGGGGAACTTTGGATAAAGTAGGTGTGAGCACCTGAATTTCGGGGTGAAGAAGCGAAGGGTGCCGTGTCGCCCAGCTGTGGCTGGCAGAGCTGAGAACAGCCCTCAGGTCTGCAGACACTGCAGCTACCGTGCTGAGCGCTGCATCCTGGGAACCCACCTGTGCAGTCCTGGGGTGAGGGTCCCCCAGTGGCCTCCTTCCTGCCTCCAGGGCCACCTGAGCAGGTGTGGGCCTGCACCTCTGCCCCAGGCCCTGTGATCAGAGGCAACCTCCCCACACGGTGGGGCACAGCCAGGATTACCCACAAAGCCCAGGGGACATGAGAGCCTCCCGACCTGCCCTCTGGCTCTCCGAGGCCCCCAGCGGGGCTGTCAGAGGTCATTTGGCAGCCACTCCGTCTGCAGACCCAGGGGACGTGCCCTGCCTGCCCTGGCCCCTCACCCAGCACTGACCTGGACGGTGATTTATGTGGCTGAGGCAAAAGGCCACTGAGGTGGGGCCCAGGAACAGGGGTCAGGACAGCCAAGAGGCACCAAGAATGAGGGTGGAGGTCTGTCCCGTGATGTGACCCAGGTGGCCGGGGAGGGGCAGTGGGGGTGGCCTGGGGGCTGGCCTCCCTGGGGCAGGATGAGGCCTTGATTCCTGCCATCTGGCTCTCTCAGCCTGGGAGACTAGGAGTGCCCCCCTCACTGGCTCAAATGACCGAGCAGGAGGGGGAGAGACAGATGGCGGTGGGCTCACAGAGGTAGAGGGTGCACTTTGTTCAGAGGCGCTCACGGGCGGGGGAACACACGGGCTCACACACACACACAGGCACACACACGCAAGGCACCACACACACACACACACACACACACACCAGGCACCACACAGACACACGCACACACACAGGCACACACACACCAGGTACCACACACGCACACACACACACACACACCAGGCACCACACAGACACACACACAGAGACACACACACCAGGCACCACACAGACACACAGACAGAGACACACACACCAGGCACCACACAGACACACACACAGACAGAGACACACACACCAGGCACCACACACACACACACACACACACACACACACCAGGCACCACGCTGAGGCGCTTTGTAATTCCCGGTCTGTGTCAGTTGGGGGTGGGCTTCTGTTGGGCCTGCAGGTCCCGCCTCACCGGGTGAAGGCTCTCCCCAACACACACAGACACGAATGTGTACACACAGACCTGCACACAAAAGTGAGTGTACACACAGGCATGCAGAGATCACAGACCCACAGGCACAATGCATGCATGCAGACACAGACACACATAGACACGCACATATATGTGCACACATGTACAGAGACCCCCCACACACACACCCATAGATACATACGTGCATGTGCATACGCAGAGACATTCATGCACAGCCACACGTGATTACATATGTGCACACACATGCGAATTTGCAAGCACACAGATGTGTGCAGAGATCCACAGACATACACATGCCCCTTCAGGTTTAAGCCCCAAGCGAATTGACATCCCGGGTCTTGTTCTCCAAAATGTCCCCAGTGCCAAGCGCGGGCCCGGTGTGGTAGTCTGTTGGGCCAGCGAATGAATGGATGACTCAAGTCCCATCGTGACTCGGCAACACGGAGACCGCTGGGGTTTGGAGGCGGGGATCAGGAGTCAGCCCTCTGCTTTGCTGGGGACTGGGGAGCACCTTTAGGACACTCAGAGAGGGACAGCTGCAGGTACAGCTTGCTCTAGTGAATCACCAGCCTGGACTTGAGGCCTCAGGACTCCTTGTACAGTGCTCCTTTCCACCGCCCAGAGACGGCCAGCCGCTGGAATAAGCACTTGCCATCTGGGGGAGGCGCTGCCTTGGGTTCCACAAGTTTCACATGTGTCTGAGATGAACCTGCTGGAGCTGGAGACGGGCAGCTGGCCAGTCCCAGACATCCCCTTTCTCACACCCACCCCTCAGGGAGAGCCCAGCTACTGGCCTTCAGCTGACACTGGGAGGACCTGGGGTTAACTTTGCTGAGGGACATACCAGGTTCCCTGGCTGGGCTCCATGGTCACTGGTCGGCTGGACATTAATCTGACCGGGTCTCATTTTCTGCAGTTTTAAGTTTTTCGGGTCTGGTAAGCTGTGGTGCTGAGGCCCCAGGAACTGCCATGGGGCACAGCGTGGCCATGGGCATGTCCGTGGAGATGGGGCCTTCCTGGGAGCTTTCCCTGCAGCTTTGGAAACCATGGGCTGCGGTGAAACGAGGCAGGCCACATCTGCGCCCTGGGAGGCCAGCTGGCTCAGCCCCAGCCCAGCTTACCCGAGGATGTGGTCTTGCCTGAGTGCTCACCCATCACGCAGGGCCTCGTGACAATGCAAGCCATGGGCCACCCCCGAGGGTGGGCCTAAGCTGCACAGGTCTAGCCAGCTCTCAGGAGGCCAACGCATGTGCTGGACCACACCTGAGGAACCAGGGGCTGGCAGGGAGGTGGGCGGCAGCTGATCCCAGTGCTGTGACCTCAGGGCGTGGACTTCAGGGGACTCCAGGGGGCTGCAGAGTGGGGACAGGTGGGGGCTTCTCAGCCTCAGCACTGTTGGCATTTGGGCTGGACCCTCCTTTGTGGTGAGGGCCATCTTGTGCATTGCAGGACATTTAGCAGCACCTCTGGCCTCGACCCGCCTGATGTCAGGAGCACCCCCAACTGTGAAAACCAAAAATGTCTGCAGGCATTGCCATTTGTCCGCTGGACAGCACAGTTACCTCCTGGTCTAGAGTCAGTGGGTTAAGGGACACTGCCACAAAACAGAGGACAGGGCCTGGCACAGTGGCTCATGCCTGCAGTTCCAGCACTTTGGGAGGCTGAGGCGGGTGGATCACCTGCGGTCAGGAGACCAGCCTGGCCGATGTGGTGGAACCTCGACCATTAATAGGAAAGTTATCTGAGTGGTGGTTTGGGCCTGTAATCCCAGCTACTCGAGAGGCTGAAATCACTTGACCCTGGGAGGCAAACGTTGCAGTCAGCCAAGATCTCGCCGCTGCACTCCAGCCTGGGTGTCAGAGTGAGACTCCGTCTCAAAACAAAACAAATAAAACAGGGGACATTTGAACCGGGTCTTGAGTGGTGTGTAGGAGTTTTCCAGGAAAGGCTCTTGTGATAGAGGGAAGGACCAGAACAAGACACCAGGATTGATGGCAGTGGGCTCCCCACTGGCCTCCCTGCCTCCCCTAGAACCCCGACAATGCTTTCTCCTGGCAGCAGCCAGCAGGACCATTTTAGAACATCCCAGAGCCCAGGCCAGGTGCAGTGGCTCACACCTGTAATCCCAGCACTTTGGAGCCCAAGGCAGGTGGATCAGGAGGTCAGGAGATCGAGAGCATCCTGGCCAACATGGTGAAACTCCATCTCTACTAAAAATGCAAAAGTTAGCTGGGTGTGGTGATGGACGCCTGTAATTCCAGCTACTCAGGAGGCTGAGGCAGGAGAATCGCTTGAACCTGGAGGTGGAGGTTGTAGTGAGCCGAGATTGCGCCACTGCACTCCAGACTGGCAACAGAGACTCCATCTCAAAAAAAAAAAAAAATCCCAGAGCCCATTTTGCTTCCCTCACCAAAACCCCCAGCTTCATGCGCCACTTGGAATAAAATCCCAACTCGAAAGGCCTTGCATGCTCTGGCCTCTAGCGGCCTTCCCCAACTTCACCTCCACCTCCACGTGGGCCCCCGCTGCAGCCCCACTGGCCACTTGCTGGTCTTCACACAGCCAGATCCGCTTGTGCCCCAGGGCCTTTGCACCTGCTGTTGTGGGTGGCCTGGAGATCCTTCCGCTGAGTATTCCCGGAACTTACTCCTGCCTTTGTTTCAGGCCTGACCTCAGGTATCACCTCCCCAGAGAGGCCTCTGCTGCCCCTGCCTCCTTACATTGCCGTTCTGCCGCCTCTGTCACTGGCTTTGATTCCGTTGTGGGGTCCACCATCGCTGCAATGCTGTTCCTTGTTTGTGTGCTTGTTTACCATCCTGGTCCCATCTCAGCGTCAGCCCACGCGGGAAGACTTCTACGCTGTTTCCTGCTGCGTCCTGGCCTGGCGCAGGGTGTCCATCAGGTGGTGGACAGATGTTTGTTGAATGAATGAAGGAATGAATGGACAGAGTGAGGGGAGCCTCCGGCAGGCTAGAGGGCTGCCGGGTTGGGAAGCGTGGGGTATCCTGAGGCTGGGAGGTGCACAGCATCTAGGGCCTGGCCAAGGGGTCATTGGATTTCTTGGCAGGAGATGGGTGTGACGTGACTGCTGCTGCAGACCCAGAGGGCACCCACGTGGTGTTGTGTGACGTGTTGCCACAATGCTTTCATTTAAAATGCGGGAATGCACTCTCACGGTTCCAGAGGCTGGAAGTCCGGCTTCAAGGTGTTAGTGGGGTCGATTCCTCCTGGAGGCCCCTGGAGGAAATCTGTCCTTTCCCCTTCTGAGCCCTGGTGGCTGCTGGTGACCCATGATGTCCTGAGGCTTGTGGCCGCATCACCCCGCCCTCTGGCTCCGTCCGCCCGTGGCATCCTCCCTGTGAACTCTGTGTCTTCTCTTCCTACAAGGACACCGGTCACCGGATCAGGGCCTACCCTACAGCGGCATGGTCTCATCTGAGATCTCGGATTGATGACATCTGCAAAGATCCTCCTTCCAGTAAGGTCCTAGCCTGAGGTTCCAGGTGGACGTGAATGTGGGGGGACACTGGCCAGCCCAGTGAAGCTTCCATTTCTGGCTGTCCGCTCCATGAGGGGCTGTCCCCAGCACACCGTGCCCACCAGCCCTGACCACCCCCTCCAGGCCCACCTTGCCCGCTTCTCCCTTTGGCCTCTGCACCCCAAGAGGCAGCGCAGTGCAGTGCATGGCCCAGAGCCTGGCCCGGCTGCCACTGGCTGACCTCGAGCCAGTGTCTTCACCTCTCTGTGGCCTCTTCTCCACCTGTAAAACAGAACTAGGGCAGTGCCCTTCCTCCTCGTGTCGCTGAGCTCTGGCGAGGAAATGGATGGAAAGCGCTTCCACTTGGCCCATGGTAATGTGTAGATAAGCATTAACTGTTACTATTGTAAGTAGAAATTTTATTATTACAAAAAGTAAAAACTCGGGGAAGCATAGGTGACAGATGCTTCCCACTGTTCCCGTGACGTGCGCCGAGGGCAGCGGGGAACCAAGGCATGGCACCAGGAGGTGTGACACCGCGTCCCCACCGCCACCCACCTGCCTTCCCTGCTGGGAGTCCTTGCACCTGAGGGGCCTGGCGTTTGGATGATGGAGGGACCTTGGAGCTGGGTGGCCCAGCCGGGAAAGTGCCCGCGCCCTCTGCCCGGATGCCCCAGCCTCTCAGAGCTTCACCTCCTGGCTCTGCTGCAGGCTGAGATTGCTCCCACTTTTGGTGACCTGCGGTGACCAGAGAGCACATCTGCAGAAGCCCTGGGCCGGCCTACATGAGAGCTTCTGTGATGAAGGGGGCCCCAGAGGGTGGTTGGCATGTTCTGGGAGGTGGGAGCAGGGTGGGGGAGCTTTTTGGTTTTGAGACAGAGTCTCGCTCTGTCACCAGGCTGGAGTGCAGTGGCGCAATCTCAGCTCACTGCAACCTTTGCCTCCCAAGTTCAAGCAGTTCTCCTGCCTCAGCCTCCTGAGTAGCTGGGACTACAGGTGCGCACCACCGTGCCTGGCTAATTTTTGTATTTTTAGTAGAGATGGGGTTTCACCATGTTGGGCAGGATGGTCTCCATCTCTTGACCTCATGATCCGCCCACCTCGGCCTCCCAAAGTGCTGGGATGACAGGTGTGAGCCACCGTGCCTGGCCTGGGGGTGCTTTCTAGGCAGCCCGAAGGGCATAAGCAAAGGCGACCAGGGGACATGTCTTGAAAGGCCGTGAGGGGCTGTGTCCAGGGAGGTGAGAGAGATGGCAGGAAGGACACAGGAGGCCGCTGGCGTCGAGAGCTGCCGAGTGTGGTTTAGTTGGAGAGGTGACATGGGACAGCCTGGGGAACGCTGGACAGGGGCTTCTTGGGTGCTCTGTTTCCTGGGTTATAGTCCAGAGGGCAAAGGTCATGGCCTGCCAGCTTGGCCGTGCCCCAGTAGCTGGTTGCAGCCATCCCCAGGACCTCTGCCGGCCAGTGGGGGTAAATCCTCCAACCCTCCACACACTGGCGCACACATGCACATGTACGCACACGCTACAGCCAGCCTCTCGTGACCGACGGGCCGCACGGGAGCCAGCACCTGGCACAGGCCTGACCTCTCGTGCCAGCGCCGTGCTGGGTCCCGGCCCCAACTTGCCTTTCGCCACCCCCTCCTGCCTCCAAGTGAGTGTTTCCAGTGTGGGAGCAGAAGCTGGGCATCGCTGACCCTGGGGTGTCCCTCCCGTGCCCTCTTTGGTGGCGCTGGCTGTGCCTCCCCACTGCCCATGTCGTCACAGGAGGCCCAGATGTGCCACCAGCTCGGCAGCAGCCGTGATCTTGAGGCTTTTCATGCCTGGGGTTCCCACCGCACTCAGGCTGGGGAGCGGGGGCTGTCTCCTGTGCATGCCTTGCCCTTGATCTTCCCTGGCTGTACCTTCCAGCCTGAATTGCTGGTGGCGCTCCACAGGGCCCCCTTGTTCTGAGCTGCCTGGCACTGGGCATTGTGGTGCCATGCACCTGAACCCCCCCATGGGGTCCCTTGCTGCTTGTTCTCCCCTCTGAGGATCAGCTGCCATGTGGGGTAAAGTGACAGCAGGTGTGGCCGCCACTGCGGCCAGCACGGGGAGGGGCCGGTGTGCTCCTCCCTGTTCGGGCGACCCCCGCTCCGCAAAGGAGACAGGCCCTGGGCATTGCAGGGAGAGGGCCGGGAGAGGTGGGCTGGACCGCCTGAGTGTGCTCGCTGGCGGCCGTGCACGGCGAGGTGGGGGCAGCCGGTCCCCAGCCCTCACAGGCGCAGGCCCAGACTCTGTTGAGCTAAGCTTTGCGTGGCGGGCGGCTGGCAGCGAGCTGCTGAGCCTTCCAAAGGGAGCAGCCATCTGCACTGTGATCAAAAGCCCCGAGGATGATAAATAGACAAGCCGCACTTTTATTGGATTGCAGTTTGGGAGCAGCCACTTTGGGTTTGGCACTGTGTTAACGACAGATTTCTGCTTCTCTTGCAAGGCCTGGCCTCTCGGGGAGCACGCCAGCAGCAGCAGCCCTCCCCTGGCGCGAGAGCTCCCCACAGACGCCCCGGTGGGTGGCTGGCCTGCTCCCGTTGGCCCCTGCAGCCACGCTGCACTTGTGGGATTTCTGCTGGGGGGCCCCCCTTGCAGCTTGACGGGGTCAGGCTGATGACTTCACATCCCTGTACTGACACCTGGTCGCTGTGTGTCTTCAGGCGGGTGTCCTAACCTCTCTGTGCTGCCAGTGCCCAGTCTGTGAAATGGGCAAATAATGGCATTTACCTAACAGGCTTGGGAGGTTCCACGGGTAATGGCTGTGCTTGTGGCATCTGGAAGAGTGCCTGGGTGCACACGCAGTGAGCGTTCTGTAAACATTAGCGGCTGCTGTCAGCGCCATCAGCAGCCTGAGTGGCAGTAGTATCGCTTCCAGAGAGCCCCGCCTGGCCCTGGCGTCCCAGCAGGCAGGGAGCTGTTTGCGGTCAGATCTGGGACGACAGGGCCTGTTCCCTGGAGGACCTGTATTTCCCAGGACAAGTCTCCAGCTGGGTCCTCCACTCATTGGTTAAAGATGGGTGCTCTTGGACCAGATGGCCTGATTACCTCATGGTGTCTCTGCTGTGAGACCTTGGGCAGTAGCTGCAACACTCTGCCTTAGTTTCCCTATCTGTCAAGCAGGGATTAAAACAGAACTGAACCTCATGGTGCTGCTGAGAGGCCTAAAGGAGATGATCTGCTATAAGCTCTTGGACCATAGCCTGGCACGTGATAGGCATGGGCAGACGACCGCCCCTGGCATTGCTGGTGGCACTCCTGTTTGCCAAGAGCCCCGGGTGGGCCCAGCGTTAGCTCTGGATTCCGTGATGACTGGGCTTGCGTGGAAGGACAGCAGCAGGAGTTGGGAGCAGAGGGTGGCCCGGGGCAGGGCTGGGCCCCTGCAGGGTGCAGGGGATTTGGTAAATGCCATCGAGTGGGTTCTCTGCCTGTGTGGCGGGGAGACCTACTATGCACTGGAGCTCAGCCCTGGGAAACGGAGGCACCAGGGAAGAGCAAGCATGGGGGGCAGTAGCCTGCATCCTGTTCCACTGCCTCCTGGGTGCACTGGCAGGTTGGCTCCTCTGTCTAAGGCTCAGTTTCCTCATTGGTGCTCCCCAAGGTTCCTCCCAGGGCCCCCCCACTCCAACTGTCCCCATCTGGCCTTCTTTTCCCTCTGCTCGGACGCACCCTTCTCTCTGTGTCCCCTCCCCGCCCCCTCCCCCCCAGCCTGACTCCTCCGATCCCTCCGGCGCACTGTCAGGTGCCCCACGCGCCATGCACACTCCCTGAGCTGAGCCAGGACACAAAGCAGCCTGCCCGGGGCAGTGACCCTGCTTGGGCCTCTCGGGTCAGGCGCTCTGCCCTGCTGCTTCCTGGGCCTCCATGCTGTGGGCCCTCCCAGCAAGCAGGGCTGCACCGGGCCACCTTGCCTGCTCTGGAGGGAAGAAGGCACCGGTTAGGCGTGTGCACACCCCCAGCCTTCCGTGGTCTGGGCCCTGTTTCCCCGCAAGGATTCTTTCTTGGGCCATTGTCTGCTCTGGCCACTCTGAGGTCCCATTAGCCCTGAGAAGCCACCAGAAGAAGGCTCATATAAGCGTGGAGTGGCCAGGAGCTACGGCTCACAGTTCAAGTCCCAGCTCCACTATTTGACCTTGGACAGATGACCTCTCTGGACTTTGACCTTCTCATCTGAAAAGTGGGGCTGCCAAAAGCAGCAGCTGCAGGGGCGTGCCGTGAGGATGAGGACGCTGGCTGGCTGCGGAGGTGGCTCACGCAGGTGCGCAACACACACCAGCTGTCACCAGCTGTCGCCTTCGTGGGCCAGGCGCCTGCTCCGTGCCTGTTTCCTCATTTCACCCCCACAGCAACCCTGTGTGGTGTCACATCTTCCCACTCACCAGATGAGGCCACCGAGGCTCTGTGGGGCTCGGGGCTTACAGGATCACCCAGGTATGCAGCAGTGGAGACTGAGAAGAAATGAAAGGCAGGCGGTGAGCTGCCGAGCCTTCCAAAGGGAGCAGCCACCTGCACCTTCAGGCGTGAGGTCAAAGGCTGAGATGCCTTCCAGGCACAGCTCCGAGGCCATCTGCTTCAGTCTCCAGGCTCATCAGCAAAGTCCAGAGAGCTCAAGTGACTTGCCCAGAGTCACACAGCTACTCACTGCCAACCCCTCCTGCCACCTCAGGGCCTGCTGTGGCTTAGTGCAGGGAACAGGATTGCACATCTTAATGGCAGGAGAGAAGCAGAGCTGGGAAGGAAGCGCCTGGCGGACAGCGAGGGCCCACCAGCCCTCGGCCTCCTCCCAGTAGCGCACCTGGCTCTGGGCTCCTCCGCCTGCCCTGCCTGCATCCCCTTCTCTGGAAAAGGATGTGCAGACATGAAGGGCCAGATGACAGGGACCCGACAGCATCACCTTGTGTTCCAGCTGCCCGGGAGCTCTGGAAACATACTTGGGCCAAAGCTTAGGGATTCTGGGAAACAGTTGGGCTTCAGGACCTTTCCAGAAGCTCTCAGATGATTCTGCTGTACAGCCAGGGTGGAGAATCCCTGGGGCGCAGGACCCTGTGCTCTTTTGAGTGTTGACCAAATATTGAACAGTGGTGTTTCCAAAGCAGAGGGAGCAGCTGTAAGCGAGGAGGGGAGGGAGCACTTACTGAGCACCTACTGTGTACCTGGACGTGCTCCCGTCACCTGTCATGCTCTTGTTAGCCCTGTGTGGTGCACAGGAGACGGAGAGGTGAGGCAGGACCGCAGGGGGAAGACGTGCTCCTCACCTTCTGGCCCCTTCTAAAGCAAGCAGAGCCGACCCAGACCTGTGGCCATTTCCTCTCCCTCCTGCACACTTATCTGGCGCCTCTTCCTCCCTCCATCTGCCAAGTTAATGCAAACTGGCAGGAGCGATGGAGGGGGGCTCCGTGGGCACCGCTGGCAGCCAGCCCCACGCCGCCCACGTCCCCAGCCCTGCAGCCCTGGGCAGGAAACCACCAACGTGTTTATGAAAGAGGCAGGCGGCAGCTGCTGCTAACAGGTGAGCCCTTCCGGAGCCGAGCCTCTCCCGGGGCCTCCTGGAGAAATCGGTAATGAAGTGCAGCTGTGAACTCCGGTTTTGGGTCAGAAAGGCAATTTCTCATCTCTCCTCGCAGCCATTGAGTTGAAAATCCAGGAGCTGTTTGCCTCTCCCCACGCCTCCACCCCCTCAGCCCTCACTCGCCTGAGCGGGAGGCCTCTCCGGCGTCAATATTGACTCTGTCAAAGGCAGGTGGCCGGGCGCAGGAGGGCACCGGGCTAGAAACCGGGCCGGGAGCAGCCCCTGGGGCCAGTAAGGTGGGAGCAGGGAGCAGCTGGCCGGGGCGCCCTGGGAGAAGGAAGGCTGTTTTTCCTCTCGTTTTAATTGGTCTTTGTGACTCTAATGGTGCCCGATTCACCTAGGGGCAGCGTATTGGCTCGGGTCCCCACCGCGTACCACATCTGAGCTGTTCAGGAGGCGCCAGGCAGCTGCTCCTAGCCTAACTGACTTTTCTGGATGGTTCTGGGCCTGGAAGGGCCCAGAAAAACAAAGCCAAGGGGTGGCTGGGAAACCTCAGGGCGTCCGTGGGATGGCAGCTGGCAGCCGGGCCGAGGCAGCACGGGGGCAGGGGAGAACAGGGCCCGGCTCCCATATCCAGCTGCTGTCATGGCCTGGCCTGGCCACCTTTGGCCAGGGTCACCTGAGAATCCAATTTCCATAAGGCCCAGATGAGGTGAGCAACACTTGCCAAGTGAGATTGATTGGAAATCGCAGTGGGAGGCGGCTTCTGCCCTCTCTCCTGGAATGGACACGTATGAAGCCCACATGCCTCGTTCCCAGCCCAGCTGAGATGTGTTCAGGAAACGCTGGTAGCCTTTGAGGAGGGGGCCAGGTGTAGTGATTGTGAGCTGGGAGCTCGGGGGCAGGCATGCCTGGGGTTTGGATTGCTGCTGTGTGACTTTGGAGAGATCGCTTGACTTCTCTGATCCTGTCTCCTGCAAATATCCACCTTGTGAATCTGATGATGACAACAGTGCCGGCAGTAATAAGCATTTCCCCAATGGGGACAGAACAGAAAGCGTGCTGTGCTGCCTCTGCCCACTGCTCCCCTTCTGGCCACACTATGCCCACTAGGGCTCCCAGATTGGCCCAGAAGGAAGGGCCTGGTCTCAGCCCCAGTGGCCTTCTCCCTCTAGCCCGTTGGTGTAGAATCAGAACTGCACAGCTGCGCCCAGCCACCCCGTTACCATGGTGGGGACTTTGTGGCCAGTTCTATTTTAGGCACCTTACATATTTTTTCAAAGCCAGGTTTGGCTGGGCATGGTGGCTCAGGCCGTGCACTGTGGTTCACTCCTGTCATCCCAGCACTTTGGGAGGCTGAGGCGGGCAGATCACCTAAGGTCAGAAGTTTGAGACCAGCCTGGTCCACATGGTAACTACCCACCCCTCTTCTCTACTAAAAATACAAAAATTAGCTGGGTGTGGTGGTGTGTGCCTGTAATCTCAGCTACTAGGGAGGCTGAGGCAAGAGAATCGCTTGAACCCGGGAGGTGGAGGTTGTAGTGAACCAGGATCACGTCACTGCACTCCAGCCTGGGTGACAAGAGCAAAACTCCATCTCAAAAAAAAAAAAAAAGCAGGGTTTATTCAGATATAGCTTATGCACAAGATCATTCACGCTTTTTGAGTGTATCGTTTGGTGAATTCTCACAAACATATACAGTGGCAAAACCACCAGCACGATTTACAGAATTCTGCATCCAACCCCAGAAAACCCCACTGTGTTCTTTCGCTGTCCTTCCCCACCTCCAGCCCCTGCAGCTATGGGTCTGTTTTCTGACTCTGTTGTGTCACCTTTGCTAGGATGTCATGGAGGTGGAGGCGTTCAGTACAAAGACTGCTGTGCTTAGTGTGCCAGGGTTCAGACTCATCCAAGTTGGTATGGGCACTGGTGGTTAGTGTGTGCTGTGGTGGCTGGTGTGTGTG
>NW_022436955.1:28855877-28896804 GCF_009761245.1 Sapajus apella
CTGATGGTGGTTGGTGTGTGTGCTGATGGTGGTTGGTGTGTGTGCTGATGGTAGTTGGTGTGTGTGTGCTGATGGTGTTTGTGTGTGCGCTGATGGTGGTTGGTGTGTGCTGATGGTGTTTGTGTGTGTGCTGATGGTGGTTGGTGTGTGTGCTGATGGTGGTTGGTATGTGTGCTGGTGGTTGGTTCCTTCCTGTTGCAGAAGGGTACCATTGTGTGGATGCACCACAAATGGTTTTCCTGGAGCCCACAGTCACATTGTCAGGCTCCTCATAACAGGCCACCTGGCTCCAGAGGCCACCCAAGAGGCCCGACTCTGCCTGCCCCCCTCACCAAGCTTCTGGTTCCGGGAGAGCAGGCCCATGTGCTGTAAGCTAGAATCGTCCCCACCCAAGGCCCGTGTCTTGGTGTCAGGTTAGACCATGGCTGAAGATGCATCTTTGTCCCTGCCAGAGAGACCCGTGTCCGGCGCGAATAATTGGATTTTAATGAAACGAATGGGAGTGCTGAAGCCGTTTGCCACCCTGGCCTGCACCGGGGCCCTGCAATTAAGCCGATTATGTTTTGAGAGTCAAGCTGTCTGACTCCTCGCGTCCCTAATGAGATGATGCTTGATGGCCCTGCCAGCGCGGTTATTTATTTATTTACCCAACTCTCTTGAGCTGGGACGTGCCAGGAGGCCCCGGTAATGAACAGAGGTGCTGAGCCTGTGTGCTCCCACTCCGGCCCCACCTCGCCCTGTCTGGCAGCTCAGGCCATCACCTGGTGACACACTCTAACAAATGCTGATGACCAGGCCACACCCCTGCGGACTCTTACTTAGTTGATCGGGGACTGATGTAAGGCCACTGGGATTTTTCAAAGCTACCCCGGGGGGTGCCCAGAAGCCCCTGGTCTAAAGGACACAGGTTCTCCCAGGAGCCTGGGCTGCCGCTGCGGCCCGCTGGAACGGCCGCCTTCCTCTGAATCCCCCTGCCCCAGTGGGCCCAAGCTATTCCCACGGGGGGCCTGTGGTCTCCTCCTTAAGGCCTCACTGAAACTCAGAGAAGGATATGAAGCCAGAGACCCTCAGCACAGGCCTGGAGAGAGGAACCCTGTGGGTGCTGGCTGGGTGTCTTTTCCGCCAGTGGCAGCGTGTCGCGTTTTCTCTCCCCCCTCATTTTGTTAACAGGGACCGCGCCCCTCCCTCTGCCAGCACTGGGCTAGGTTAGCGCTGCACTGCTGGGTGTGGGGCTGGGCAGTCACTTGGTGCCCCCAGCCCCTCCCTGCGGGCCCTGCGGGTCCTCCCGGAGCTTTCGGCCGTCTCAGGCTGTGTGGTTTGGCATTTTGCCTCTGTGTTTTGGCTTTGTGTACCCGACGCTGCAGGCCCAGGGTGGAGGGACCCTGGGATTCTGTGCGATCTTGGATAGATGAGTCACAGAAGCCCCTGGGCCTGGGTCCCCCACCTGTAAAATGGGGGCAAGGGGTTAGCCACTGCAAGGCGGTCCTTTCCGGCTCCCACATCCAAGGAAGGTTCTAGATTTAGACGTTGGCACGGCTGATGGGGCTGTGAAGAAAAGCTGTTTTGGGGAGCTCTGCAGTAAAGTCACACGGTGGCCCGGGAACCCTGGGCAGCCCGCCCGGCCTCCTCCACCTCCCTTCCCTCCGCAGAGGCCGGGCAGACTACACCGTGCATGGCCGCAGTGCGTACGAAGGGCTCAGTACGGGGTTTCCGGGGCGTGCCAGGCCGAGGCAGTGGCATTGCAGGCCGCAGTGGCTGGCCGTAGCAAGCAAGGCCATGGGGAGGGCGAAAGCATGGGGCTGCTTGCAGTCGGGGGGGCTCAGCTTAGGTGTGAGAACACTTCCTTCATCAGGAGGAGGTCGGTGGGTGGAGGCAGCAGGTCCGTCAGGTGGTGATGCTGGGGCTCGTGTGGCTCCTGAAGCCCCAGCCGTTGAGCTTAGGGCTTGGTTTTGCCCCGCCCCAGTAAGGCCAGGTTCAGGTGGGCAGTTCCTGATCTGAGGTCTGGAACCCTGGGGGCTGAGAAGAGGGGGCAGCGCTGCCTTCCCTGTGGGCGATCCTGCTTTGTTCAGCCGCTTCCCTCTCTAGACCTCTTTTTGCCCCTGCACAAGGTGATCACACTCCACCCAGCTCTGGGAGGGCCCTCAGGTGTGTGTCTGACCAGGGCTGGCCCCTCTCGCTTGGCACCGTTGCCCTTCCAAGCCTCTCTGAGGCTGCCCCGGGCCCTTGGTTCCTCACTCTCAGCCCTGGTAGTGGCAGTGACCCTGGAGGGCTGCCTGTGCAGCAGGGGAGCAGCCAGCAGATGGCCGCAAGCCAAGGCAGAACGGCTTGGGACGGGTGGCTGGCCAGGCACGCCTGGAGGCCTCAGTTTCCCTGACTGCCAGCGGGGTCAGGGCCCAGTGAGCCCACAGTGCCCTTTTGGCTGGGCTCATTTTCCTGGAGCATCCGTCCATGCAGCCAGGCTCCTGGGCAGACACCGGCTGAGTTTCCTGGGGCTGCTGTAATGAATTGCCCCAAACTGGGGGCCTCAAAACATGCACTGATTCTCCCACAGTTCTGGAGATGTCCAAAGTCAAGGTGTCAGCAGATGGGTTCCTTCTGGAGGCTCTGGTGGAGGATCTGTTCCAGCCTCCCTCCCAGCTGCTAGGCGTGCCGGTCACACTTGGCACTGCTTGCCGTGTAGACGCGTCCCTCCAGGCTCTGCCTCCGTCATCACCCGGCCTTCCCCGGGTCGGTGTCTCCTCTTTGTCTCATAAGGGCGCTCCTCCCTAGGTTTGGAGCCCATGCTCATCTCAGGAGCCTTGAGTTCATCACTTCTGCAGAACGCCTGCCTCCTAGCAAGGTCACCTGCACAGGCGTGGGGGGTGAGGGTGTGGACAGATCTTTCTGGAGAGCCACAACTGAACCTTCTGGGTGCCAGGCTCTGTGCAGGCACCTTATGTTCCAGTTCCTCTTCTGTAAATGGGGACACAGGCATATCCCATGAGGCTTCGTGTCACAGGAGGGAATTGAGGTGATGGTTATTCACAGCAGGCCCTCGTTCTCTTCCAAGGTGACCCCAGGGTCCCTCTTTACAGGTGAGAAAACAGAGACTCCAAAACTCCACTCAGCCTGGCATGGTGGCACATGCCTATAATCCCAGCTACTGGGGAGACAGGCCGGAGGACCGCTTGAGCCCAGCAGCTTGAGGCTGCAGTAAGCCAAGATTGTGCCACTGCACTCCAGCCTGGGAGAGTGAGGAAAACCTCGCGTAAAAAAAAAAAGAAACAGAAACTTCACTCAGTGTGGAGCTGGGGGTGGAGCTGGGGTGTTCTAACAGCAGACCCCAGGGGCCACTCACACCCCGTGCTCAGGCCAGTGTGGGGTTTACAGCAGCTGCCCAGGACACAGAAGGGCAAGCAGGGCCTCTGCTCATTTGGGGGCCCCCAATTATCTGCCCTGCATTTCAGCCCCATGTGGAATTGACAGCTCAGTCTCAGATCAAAGACAGACTCAGGGAGCCTGGCGCACTGCAAGCTGCCTCCCTCACGGGAGACTTCAGGTGACCAAGACTTCCCACGTTGGGGAGCTCTACTCTCAGTTTCTGACAAGCTTGGGGAAAATGCGACCCGTTGCGTGTTGGCAGCTGTCTGGTTGTGAAGGTGTCCTGCGCCCTCTTCCATCTCATGCCGGCCAGGAGCTCATCCAGCTGCCTGACCCCATCGTGGCCGAATGCCCTTCCCTCCCAGGGACCCACCGCACCCCTGGGGTGAGGCCCTGCTCTGTGGGCTTTACAAATAAACTGATAGTGTCCCCATTTTAGAGATGAGAAAACTGAGGCTCAGAGAGGTGAACGACTTGCCTGAGGGTACCCAGTTGTGAGTAACAGAGCTAGGATTTGAACTTGGGCGTCTGGCCCTCCCTCTCAACTCAACTCATCCTCGCATGTGTCCACAGGAAGCTGTGCCTCCCCGAGTTAACCCAGTCCTGGCTCAGAGGAGGGTAACCGAGGGGTAGGACAGTATTTTGGAGGATACCTGGGCCAGACCCTTGGTATCTTGTAATGGGGTGCAAAGTGGGTCTGTTGATGGCATGATATTTGGTTTTGAGAAGCAGTGAAGCTGGGGCGTCAGGATCCGGGGAGGCAAAGTCAGAGGGAGAGAGGGCATTCCAGTGGGGAGGGCCTGCAGGAGGGAGGACGTGGAGGGGGGACCCTTCAGCTTGCTCTGGGACAATGGGGGCTCAGCTGTCTCCCCCACCCTCTGCCTTCCAGATTATGCTCTGGGATTTCCAAACTGCTGGTACCTTCAGCAGCAGGCAGTCCACCATTTCACACAGCCGGGAAGCCTAGGCTGGGGGGCAGGGACCCAGACCCCGCTGCAAGTCCCCAAGCACCCTGAGGACAGAGAAGGGACAGTCATTTTCCTGCCGTGTGGTGTGTGTGTGTGTGTGTGTGTGTGTGTGTGTGTGTGTGTGTGGTCTGCAATTTTTGCTCTGCATCCAGAAAGGACTTGAGGCAGCTAAGTGGTATTTAAAGAAGATGAAGCATTTCGCGGGAGGGAGGGAGGCTGCAGCAGGTGAGCGTTGGTGTGAGAGCCCCACTAGGTCCTGGCAGGGAGAACCTGCCCTCTGTGCCCTGCAACATCCCAAGCCCCGCCATTGCCAGGGACAGTGAGACTAACAGGGGAGACCACGGGCAGGCTGTCTCCAAAGAAGATGCCATTTGCAGAGCAGCCCAGGACAAAACGGGCCTTGCCTTGCTGAGTCACAAGAATCCACTCCCAACAGAAAAGCTGACCAAGGGCTTCCGCAGCCTCCTTTCTGGAAGACTGAGCCAGTTGGGCTGGAAAGCATCTTCTGACAAATGAACCTCAGAAGTAGGTGTCCTGAGATGGCTGCCTACCTGGGGTGGCTGTGGGGATGAGCCAGGCACTTCCTGCCTCTCACTTTCCTCTGACCCCAAAAGAAAGGGCAGCGGGGTCTGCCCTAGAGGCTGCTGGGATTGCATCACACACAGCCAGATAAGGGTGGGGAGAGCGGAAGGGGAGAGCAGAAGGGGAGAGGCCTGTCTGAGCTTATCTGGGCAAGGTCAGGACCCCAGAGCGAGGAGGACGCTCTGGGAGGAGAGAGGGGAGTATGTGTGTCTCCACCCTGAGCCTGTCTGAGACTGAAGTAGCTATTATTGACCCCATTTTACCTGTGAGGAAACTGAGGCACACAGCACTGACCCGTCCTGGTACACCCTGGTTCTTGTCTTCTAGTGAGGTGCTCGGGTGGATATTATTCCTTATACCCTGCCGTCTGTCCTGGGCCTCCCTGGAGTCCCCTCTGCAGCCCCAGCGGGTGCTGACCTGGCCTCCCAGGGCTCGGGATGGGGCCAGCCATTTCTGGACCCCTCTCCAGCTCCAGGGACACCTTGCCTAGGCCCCAGCTGGATGCCATGGAACATTCCAGAAAAGGCAGAGAGTCCTGCCCTCGAGGAGAAGGTAGGAGTGAAGCCCTGGGAACACAGCTGAAGTAGAAGCTGCAAGGCCACAGGTAAAGGAGGCCCCACTGGGACAAATGGGCCTGCAGGTGCAGGTGCCTGGAGGGGAGCCTGCGACGGGTGGAGCTGAAAGATGCGCCCCATGGCAGCCAGAGGTGAGCAGATGCTGCCCGAGCAGGAGGGCACTGGAAGAAGGCATGGAGAGATGGAGGCCCTGTCCCCAGTACCAGGATGCCCAGATGGAGAGGGCGGATGAGCTGGGCATGGAGGCCCAGGGTCCAGGGGAATCTCCTGTTGATGGGCTGCTAGTTAGCTGGGGCTTCCACATTGCAGGTGGCTATCACACCAGGGCAGCAGTTCCCAAAGTGGGGTTCCCCTGGGAACTCATTAGGAATGCAGATTCTCAGGCCCCCCCCCAGAGCTGCTAAATGAGAAATGCTGGGCGGCAGAGCAAGGCTATGTTCTCCCAAGCCCCGCTGGGGATCCTGGTGCTGCTTCTTTGTTCTGAGATGGAGTTTTGCTCTTGTTGCCCAGGCTGGAGTGCAATGGCATGATTTCAGCTTACCACAATCTGCTTCTTCCTGGGTTTAAGCGATTCTCCTCCCTCGGCCTCCCAAGTAGCTGGGATTACGGGTGCCTGCTACCACACCCAGCTAATGTTTGTATTTTTAGTAGAGTTTCTCCATGTTGGTCAGGCTGGTTTCGAACTCCTGACCTCAGACGATCCGCCTGCCTTGGTCTCCCAAAGTGCTGGGATTACAGACATGAGCCACTGCGCCTGACCCCTGGTGCTTCTCAAAGCGTGAGGCCCCCTGTGCTGCAGGAGGGATTAAGTCACTTAGGGTTCAGGGAGCCTGGGGCCTCCTCATCCTGCTGCTAATCCTCCATCCAAGGCCAGAAGGGAGAGGTGTTCCTTCACGTTCAGCAAGGAGGTGCCCAGCCTCCTGCCCGCAAGTCTGGGTGCAGGAAGCAGTGCCCTCCATAGTCTCAGGAATATTAAGCGCTTTCACTCCCACCGCCCTGTGCCCAGGGCCTGGGCAGGGACTGAGGCTTTCTGTCAGCTGCTGCCTGTGGCGCCTGGCTCACATCCTCTGCTTACACAGTGGCCTCTGATGCTGCCTGAGCTCACTCACCCAGAAAGATGGCATCAGGGCAGAAGCAGGAGGCAGGCGGAATCTATCTAGAACAACCACCCTGCCAACCCCAAATGCCCCCCCCAGGCACCGTCTGTGTCTCCACATGCGTCCGGGAGTTGTAGGTGTGAGGCATCTGGCTCTTCCCATGACTGTAAGAGTCTGTGTTCCTCCTGGGAGGCTGTAAGTCTAGTCTGCTTAAGGGAACGTTTTCCTCTGAAAGGGCTTTCGAGCCGGGAGGGCAGGAATTGGGAAGCCACTGGCTGCCCCTCCACAGGGCCCCCACCTGCCCACAGGGCCCCTCTGTGCAAATTAGAAGGCGCCCCTTGCTTCAGGCAGACCCATCCCATGCCCAGGTGCTTGTTGAAGAGTAGAGTGAGTGTTGGGTTTCAGCTCCCACTTGCCATTTCCTGCAGGAGCTCTTGTGCAGTGAACAATCTGGACAACTATCCATGGCAGCCCTGTCCCCTGGGCTCCTCTTGGCTCCCATCACCATCCCATTGGCTGCTAGGGGCTTAGAAAACCACCCAGCTGCCCTGTCACCCCGGAGAGGCCAGGGCATCCATTTTCACGCTCTGCTGGGTTTCCTTTGCCTATGTGCTTAGCGGGGGGTGGCTGTGGCCTGTTAATTCATGCCAAGGTCTCGCTGAGACGTAGGGGACTCCAGGGAGTCATTGAGCCCAGTCTGCCCATCCTGCAGATGAGTATACTTAGGCCCTACAAGTTCATGTGGATTTGGGCAAGTCACTGAAGACCCGGTTCTCCTTCCCAGTGGCTTTCCCTTTTTGGTCTTGAGCACTTGTTTTGTGCAAGGCTGAACAAGCATTCACCCCTCCCTCACAGAGGAGGCTGCTGACGCCCCGGGAAGCTGAGCTATTCCCCCAGCTCACACAGTGAGTGGATGGCCTGGTTGGAGCTCAGTCCAGGCTCCTGGCTCCTCCCAGCAGCTTCTCAAAGAGTTTCTGCCAGAAAGCAAACCCTGTTCCCTGGGATCCTGTCCTCCCGGTGGGGTGCGTGACCCCCAGGGCCCAGCAGTGCACATACCTTCACCCAGCACCAGGCCTCCGACTAGCAAGGACATGCTGTCCTTTGGGGATGCCGGCTCCCGGCCCACATCCCTTGACCAGATAAACACTCCCTGTAGACACTCCAGCCTGAAATACAAGTGTGTTCAAGGTCAGACGGGCTGGCCTGGGGAAGGCCTTGAGTCCCTGATGCTTCCAGCAGCCGTTCTCAGCCTTCGGCGGCACCTTGGAACCACCCGGGTGCAGACACACTGGTGCCTGGGCCCCTTCCCCAGAGATTCTGATGCAGCTGCTCAGGGGTAGCGTCCAGCTTGGTATTATATTTTATTTTTATTTATTTATTTATTTTGAGACAGAGTTTCACTCGTGTTGCCCAGGCTGGAGTGTAATGATGTGATCTCGGCTCACTGCAACCTCCGCCTACCGGGTTAAAGTGATTCTCCTGCCTCAGCCTCCCGAGTCGCTGAGATTATCGGTGCGCACCACCATGCCCAGCTAAGCATCTGTCTCTTTAGTAGAGACGGGGTTTCACCATGTCAGCCAGGCTGGTCTTGAACTCCTAACCTCATGATCTGCCCACATCAGCCTCCCAAAGTGCTGGGATTACAGGCATGAGCCACCATGCCCACTCCAGCCGGGTACTAAACTCCCCAGATTGTCCTGTCCATCGGGTGTGACCACCAGGCCCTACCCTCAAGGGAGGGACACTGGACGATTCGGCCTTAGAAACCGCATTATCTTGCTCATCTGCTGGGCAGTGGGAAGAAAGCGCTTGGTAAATTGCAAGGTGGTTCGCGGAAAGCCCAGCACTTTGTTTCAGAAGGAAACTGGCAAGCAGTAAGTGAGGGTCTTCACTTGTCAGGAGTTTGAGTGAATGAGGCCTCAGCTGTTCCACGCTGGGCAGGAGCCGGCAGTGACCCCTCATTGCCTGAGCTAATGTCACTTCTAAGGCTTGAAGAGATGGGGGGTGTGGGAGTCCAGGGCAGAGCACCCACGGGCAGGCGCGGTCCTGCGGTCCTGCACTTTAGCAGGATGTTCACATCCACGTAACCAGGGACATACATGGAGAAGGAGCTGAGGAAGCTGGGGTGGGGGTGAGGACAGTCTGCTGGGGCAGTTCACACCCAGGGGCCCATGAGAGTGGTCTGCAAATAAGGACGTTAAGTCTGATGACAGATGGGAAAGGGATTGGCCCAGTGGGGTAAAAGTTATGGGGATTTCAGCTTAACGCAGGGAGCGGTTGTAACCAAGCCGTCACAGGCCGACCGCAGCCAGCCTGGTGGGAAGGAGGCTCAGAGACCCTCTGTGCCCACATTCTTAGGGGGCAGCTGCTTCCGGCAAACCCTGAGCTGGGCGCAGTGGAAGAGGTTCCCAAAGGGTCTTTGCCTGGTGGTGGATGGGCTCACCCTGGGTTTCTCAACCTTGGGACTACTGACATTGGGGTTGGCTGCTTCCTTGGTGTGGGGGCCGTTCTGCCTGCTGCAGCGTGTTTAGAAGTATCCCTGGCTCTACCCTCCAGGTGCCAGCAGCACTGTGACCCCCAGAAGTGTCAATCAAAAATGCCTGCAGACACTGGTTGCTAACTACGCCCTGGGGTACAAAGCCACCCCCACTTCTTTGAGAACCACTGGTTTGGAACAAAGGGTCTCTACCTTGGCTGCACATTGGAACCCCCCAGGGAGCTTTAGAAAATACCAGTGCCTGGGTCTGTGCCCAGAGGTGTGATGTCATTGGTCTGGGTGAAGGCCCAGGCAAGGGGTGGGCGTGGTTTAAAAGCACCCAGGTGGTTCTAATCTGTTTGGAGGGGTTGGAGACCCCCTGGTGTACATGGTTGTTTCTCAAACTTGACTCGTGTAAGAATCGCCTGGATAGTGGCTCAAACGAAAGTCCTCCTTTTAATGAGGATCACCTGGAATTCTCAGGCTCGTCAGCAGGCTGGCCATAATCCCAGGGCTTCGTGAAGCTCCAGGATTCGGAGCTGAGAGGCCTCGCCAGCCAGCCAGCCTCTCTGGACCTCCTGCAGCTCCCCTCTTCCATCCCAGGGGCTGGGCCTCCTCCTCTCCTCCCCTCCGCTCCCCTCCCCTTGGACCTTCTCCCAGCCTCACCCCGCCCTGGCTCCTGAGAGCAGCAGGCAGCCCTGCCCCTCCTTCCTGCTCTCCTCGCAGCCCGTGGCTCTCAGCACAGCTTGATTTAGTAGGCGGTGGAGGAGAAAGGCAGCTTGAAGAGTCACTTAGAGGCTCGGTGCTCACAGCACTTATCTGGAAAGGAGAGGCCAGCGGGCCTGGGGAGTGGGGCTGGGGCTGAGGGTGCGCACACCTCCGCACCGGGGCAGGGAGGCTGTGCTCTGCAGGGCTGTGGGCACCAGAGCTACACACACCCTCTGCCCCCAGCGCCCAGTCTCGGGTCTGCCCCACTGCCAGGCAAGCAGAGGGTGGGTGTGGGGGGGGGGGGGGGGGGTCTCCCCTGCAGCCGCCTCCTGTAGGATGGACTCAGCTCCTTAAAGCCCAGGTCAGGGAGCTCAGAGACCCCGGGCTTAGAAGAGATGTGAGGTCGGCTGGTAGGGAGGTGTCCTGTGGCCGCCACCTGGCTTTGGCGGGGCAGGAGGGGGCCCCCCACCCTCCCTCCCTACCCTCAGCCTTTTGGTTGTTTGCCTGCCCTCCTCTCCCGGTGCCTGTTCTTCTCCTCCCCCTCCTCCCTGGTGAAAAATACAAAAGAAAAATGCGCCAGTGCCCAGGTCTGGGGAGCCCCAGCCCGGGGGATGGAGAAATGAAAAGCGGCCCCAATTAGAGGCTTTGGTTCTGCAAACTTGATGCTCGGCACTTGAACTGTCACGGCGGAGCCTTAATTAGCAGCGGCGGGGGAGAGGTCAGGAACAACTCAGCAGTCTTGACAAGCGCGTTATCAAGTGCAGGGGAGCGGGGGCTGCCCGGGGAGCGCGGGCGGGGGAGGGCGGCGGGGGCGCCGCGGCGCGGGAGGCGGCGGGAGGCGGGGGGCGGCGCCGGCCGGGCGGGGGACGAGGTGGCGGCTGCGAGGCGGCCGCGCGGCCACGGCTGGCGGTGCGTGAAGCCGAGGGCGCGGGGCCGGGGGCGGCGTGAGCGGCTGCGGGGTCCCCAGGCGCCCCGGCCCCTCCCCGGGCTCCGCGCCGCGGGCAGGGCGCACCGCGCAGGGACGCCCGGCGGCTCCTTCCCGTCTCCCCCGCCCCCTCCGGGCCGTCCTCGGCCGCCTCGTGACGCCCCTCCCGCTCGCCGCCGCCGCTGCGGGCCATGCTGGGCAGCCCCTCCTAGAGGCCCCGGGTCCCGCGGCCCGGGGGGCGGCGCAGGATGCTGGGCATGAAGACCTGGTCGTCTCTGCTGCAGAACCTCAGTAAGTGCCCGGCTCACCGCCCTGTGGACGGGAGGGGGGGTCCGGGATGGAACTTTCTGGGGCGTGCCACCCACCCCGGGGCTGGGACCCGGCCCCCGCACTCACCCCGCCTCGCCCTCCAGCCCCGTCACCTTCAGGCCACGCACGTGCTCCCCAGCGCCGCCGCCTCAGGCTGTCAACTCGGAAAAGCCCTGGGTTGGTTTCCTCAAGTAGAAAAGCCTTGACTGCCGCTGTCTGGCGGCGCCCGGGTGGCCTCCAGGCCTGCGTGGGAGAGAGGCTGCCCTCAGAGCCTGCGTAGGACGTGGCCAGCGGGCACCGCCTGGCCGACCCGCGGGGCTCTGTCTTAGCCTGGCCTTGTGGCCCCTGGAGGTGGGCGGCAACCCGGGCAGGGCCCCTCGTGCCTGCAGGGACCTGGGAGGTGGGAAATGGGCTGCGTGTGTGGACTTTGCACCCTCTTGCTGGCACAGGTGGGCCTGGGGTGGGCTGTGGGGCTGGAACTCTCAACCTACCCCTCCCCAAACTGCCCAGTCACCCCCCTCCCCGGGCCCCATCAGCTCGCTGGGGAGGAGCCCTCATATCACTGGCACCGTTGGGCAGTGAGAGGGTCAGAGTCACAGAGCCTGTTCAGAGTGGGTAACACTGTGAGTCCCATCAGAGAGAGGGTGAGCGGGACTCTGAGGCGCCCGGGCAGTGCCGCAAAGGTGAAGGTGTGAAGCTGGCCGCGGACACTGAGGTCCTCCAGCTGAGGGACAGTCAGAGCCAGGAGTAGAGAGGAGGCTTCAATGAACATGACTCCGGCTACCAAGGTCCCTTCAGGGTGGCTCCAGTGACAGAACAGGCAGGGACAGTGGCCTCAGGACTGCTGCTTCCCATCCTGACCTTTGGGCACCTCACCTGTGGGCCTTTCTTCCAGGTGAGTCAGGCTAGCAGCGGGCGGAAGACGCCATCCCCCATGCCCGGCCCCTCCCGACTGCCGCGCCTGCCTACCCACCCGTCCGCTCTGTGCGCACCTCTCTGCCTGTTTGAACGCCAGCTTTTAAAGCTTTTTGCCTTTTGAAAACTCAGGGGGAGAAAGAGTCATTTGTGGAGAGGTCGAGAACGGTTGATGATTATAGTCCAGTGGGTAGAAAGAGCTTAAAACAAATCCCTGTCCATCAGATGTCGGCTTAAGCAGTTTCCAGCGCCCTCCTGGGGGGCCGGAGTGGGGGGCAGCCGCTTAGAGAAAAGGGGAGGCTTTCTTCCTTGAAGCTAAGTGAACCTGCAAAACTCTCTTCTTATTTGGGTGTTTGATCACTGCTCCCCTCTGCCTGGCTTCCTCTGATCGCCCTTCCTCCTGGTGCCCGGCTGGTGGAGGAGGGCCTCGGCTGCCCCAGAAGGCCCCTCACCAGCTGTGTGACCTTGGCCTGGTCATGCGGTGTCTGGGAGTCTCTGTTTTCCCCGGGGTTAATGGTCACGCGGGTTGCACAGGGAACTCACAAAGCCTTGGGAATGTGCCACCGTCTCCCAGGCGGAGGGCGTACCTGGCCTGCAGGGTGTGGTGGTTAGATTCCATGCCGTTCCCCTCTGCCACCCCAGCTCCCCTGTTCAGGTACAGAGGTGACCTGCATGGAGCTGGAAGGGCCCTCGCCTTGTTTCCAAAGCCCAGCTAGTGGAGCCAGGAGGAGGATGCCAGCTGGAGAGGCTTGTGTTAAGGGCTGGGTGGTTGCCGGACGGGGCCCCTTACAGGTAGAATGGGGCCTCCTGTGTCCTTTCCCTGTGGTCACGCCTTGGTCCTCATGGCAGCGTCAGGGGGAAGGCAGTGGCTTTGTGCCCTCTTGTTTTTGCAAGAGAAGAAACAGTGCTCATTTTTGAGGGTCACACAACTGGTGAGGTGCAAAGGGGAGAGGCTGGGGGGAGCCTGGGCAGTGCCACTCGGGGTCACGCCTCCAACTAGCCCTCTGTGGCCACTGGCGCCTCTTCTTTCAGCTCCAGAAAGATCCAGTCACTTGGATATCCAGAAGTCTGGGACGGCCCCTGGTTCCTGGGAGCATGCAGTAGTTGGGTGGGAAGCCTGGGCTCCTCTGTGGGCTACCCCCCATCCTCCTGGAACTCATGCCTCCCTAGCTTTCCTGCCAGCCGAATCTCATGCCTCTTCTGTGCCGTGCCCTGGCCCTCCGCATCTCCGCTCGGTGCCTGCGCTGTAAGGGAAGCCTGTAATAGAACCATGAAGAGTGCCAGACTTGGGCTCCCATCCGGGTTCTCCTTCATTACTGCTGTGTGACTCGGGGCAAGTGACCTCACCTGTCTGTGCCACATTCTCTCATTCGTGCCATGCGGATGGCAGTATCACCCTGCTAGGGATAAGTGCATCAGTTCAGTTAATGATCTTACACTATCAGTGTCATTAATGTCAGCTGCTATTTTTTCTTCCATCTGGAAGTCCCTTCCTGCTTCCCCGTATCTCAAAGGCTAGCTTCAATGCCACCTCCTCCAAGAAGCCTTCCAGATTCTGCCCAGCCATAAGTCATCCCTCCTGCCTCCTCATGGTCTGTGTTGTTGTTTTTCTCAGTAGAATTTTGTAGCTATTTTCTCTCCCTGTCAGACAGACATTCCTCGAGAGAAGATCCTTTTCGTTCTCATTTCAGAATCTTCCGAGCTGCTGAGTATGCAGTAGGTGCCCAATAAATGTTTGTCAGATGAATAGAGAATAACCGTTTTTCTGGCCAGACCAATGAGTGGCTCCACTTCCCAGATACTCGGTGAGCACTTTGTTCTAATGATTAGTAGAGTCGCATCCGAAGTCAGTCTGTACTTTGGGATGCCTTGAAATTGTTTCCAAGTCCCGTGGGCGGATGAGCTCATTGGCAGGGCTGTGGACCCAGCCTAAGAGCTTCAGTTTTCCTTTGGGGCCCAGAGGGCAGGTTCACATCTCACTGACAGCGGCCAGCTGTGGGAATGTGAGAACATGAGCACTTTGGTGGAACACGTGGTCAGTGTTGGAAGGACACGGGGTGGATCATCCCCAAAGCCAGGTCAGAGTAACCCGGCTGCCTGCCAGCTGACCCGTTCCGCAAGGGGCCAGGCGCTGGTAGCCAGCCCCTCACTGTGCTTTGAAATTAAGGGCTGGGCTGGGCACAGTGGCTGACGCCTGTAATCCCAGCACTTTGGGAGGCCAAGGCGGGTGGTTCACGAAGTCAATAGTTCAAGACCAGCCTGGCCAAAGATGGTGAAACCCCGTCTTTCCTTAATAATACAAAAAAAATTAGCCAGGCATGGTGGCGGGCACCTGTAATCCCAGCTACTTGGGAGGCTGAGGCAGGAGAATTGTTTGAACCTGGGAGGCGGAGGTTGTAATGAGCTGAGATTGCACCACTGCAGTCCAGCCTGGGCGACTCCATCTTAAAAAAAAAAAAAGAGGCCGGACAGGAAGCAGGGCAGGGTGGGCCGTAGACTGGCCACGGGTCCTGGCCTCCAGCAGCCGGGTCAGCGTGCAGGCCCCTGCTGGATGATGTAGACGCCCATGTCTTCACCCTTGCCTGGCCGAGCCACTGGGAGCGAGGGTCCGGAGCCAGCCAGCCTGGTTTGCTGCCTGCTGCTGCCTCTTACTGGCTGTGTGCAAGACACTTAGCCTCTTTGTGCCTCAGTTTCCTCATCTGTAAAAGCGGAAATAAAGTGACACCTATCTTGTTCTAGTCAGCTATTGCTGTGTAACAAGCTACCCCAAGACATGGGCATAAAATAAGGATGAACATTTTGTTTGTTCGTGAAACTGAGGGTGTAGGTAGCAGCTCTCTTGGGGGTCTCATGTGGCTGTAGTGAGATGGGAGCTGGGTTGGGGGTCATCTTGCCGATTCTGTACTTGTGCCTGGTGTCTGGGCTGGGAAGACTCAAATGGGTGGGGTGAGAATGCTGGGTTGGTCTCATCCCCCCAATCTCTCAACCTGGTGACTTTAGCTGGACATCTCACGTGGCTCCCAGAGCCACTGTCCCAAGAGACGCCCACAGAAGCTGTGTGGACTTTACTGACCCAGCCACAGGGGTCACGTGGCATCACTTCTACGGAGGCAGTCACCAAAGCCCGCCCAGGTTCAAGGGGAGGGTGCAGAGATACCCCTTCCAGTTGGGAAGAGTGTCAAAGAATTTCTGGATGTTTTCAGGAATACCACTTACCTGCTAGGGGTGTTGGAGTGGATAGTTGATTCGTGTGAACCATGGTCGTAACACAGGGAGTACTTACTGAGTGTCGGCGCTTCTCTGAGCTGCGACCTGAGACATTTTTCGCATCAAAAGCTGCACAAAGGGGACAGAGGAGAACTCGGGGTGGGGAGTCGGGGGGTGCAGTCTCACCTTCTCGTGCCAGTGAGGGCTCCTTCTCTGCCCATCCCTCACTGTGTTCCTAGAGGGACCCCCTGGCCTCCTCCTGAGAGCCATGGCCCACCTTGAACCTCTTGACAGAGGTCCTGATGGCAGATTGATTCTCACCTGTTGGGTCTCAGCTGTTTCTGTGATTGGGGTTCCTTGGACCACAAGAAGGTGGGAAAGCCCTGGAGGAACAGGGAATATTCCAGAACCTTGGGCAAGATATGAAGCTTCTCAGGGCCTCAGCCTACCTAACTCCTTGAAGGGCTGGACCAGCTTCTCCTAGGGCCCTTCTTCCCTTTTTTTTTTTTTTTTTTTTTTTGGACAGAGTCGCACTGAAACCCAGGCTGGAGTGCAGTGGCACAATCTCAGCTCACTGCAACCTCCACATCCCGGGTTCAAGTGATTCTCCTGCCTCAGCCTCCTGAGTAGCTGGGAATTCAGGTGTATGCCACCATGCCTGGCTAATTTTTATATTTTTAGTAGAGACAAGGATTCATCATGTTGGCCAGGCTGGTCTTGAACTCCTGACCTCAAGTGATCCACCTCCTCGGCCTCCCAAAGTACTGGGATTACAGGCACGAGCCACCACACCCAGCCTCATAGTGCCATTCTGAGCCTGTGCCGCCTAGAAGTGTCATCTTGGAGAGCTTTGGGAGAGGGAGGGCGGTCTCCCTCCCCTTCCTGCCTGGAGCCGCACAGAACAGATGTTTGCAAGAGTGGCAGTCTCTCCCGACCTACTGATGTCTAAGAGTATGAGCTGGAAGAATGGCCAATCTTAGTGTGCTGGTGGCGTTGACCAGCTGCACTGCACTGAATAGGGCCACCCCCAAAATTCACATCCACTAGGAACCTCGGAATGTGACCTTATGTGAAACTAGTTTCTTTGCAGGTGTAATTAATTAAGCCTCTTGGGCTTAAAATCATCCTGTATTAAAGTTGGCCTGAGACTGGGCACGGTGGCGCACGCCTGTAATCCCCGCACTTCGGGAGGCTGAGGTCGGTGGATCACCTGAGGTCAGGAGTTCAAGACCAGCTTGGCCAACATGGCTAAACCCCATCTCTACTAAAAATACAAAAAATGAGCTGGGGATGGTGGCAGATGCCTGTAATCCCACTACTTGGGAGGTTGAGGCAGGAGAATCACTTGAACCTGGGAGTCGGAGGTTGCAGTCAGTCAAGATCGGGCCGTTGCACTCCAGCCTGAGCGACAAGAGCGAAAAACAAAAGTGTGCCTGAAATTCAGTGACAAGGGCCCTTATGAGAGCAGAGGAGGAAAGACAGGCGCAGGCGGCCGTGTGAGAAAGGGGGCCGAGATGGGAGCGGTGCGGCCACAAGCCAGGAATTGCTGGCGCCCACTGGCGGGAGGACCCTCCTGAAGAGCCTCTGTGGCCTCTAGGACTGTGAGAGAATGCATTTCTTTGCTCCCCGTTGTCCATTTGGTGGCCATTTGTTTAGGCAGTGCTAGCACACAGGATCGTCTCTTCCCCACCTTACATATTTTACAAATGAGCGATGGTTAAAAATACCATTCATGCTGCTTATGGACTCTGAGGCCCCCAGTTCTGTGGGGCAGCCAAGAGGATGCAGACCTGGCTTCAGGGACCTGGGCCCTGCTGCTCCCTGAGGCTGGGAAGTCCCTTGCCCTCTCTGATCCCCAGTTCAGGTGAGAGCAATCAGCCGGAATGACTGGAGGAAGGTCCGTTCTCCTGTCTGAAATGCACCTTGTGAAAATCCAGCCCTTTCCCCAGTAGCTGCCCAAGTGAATCACCTAACCACAGATAGGGACACCGAGAGTGGGAGGGGAGCCAGGGCCCTTGGCCCATCAGAGTCCCCGGCCAGGCACAGGTACCCGGGGACCCCTGTCCTCACTTCGACTCCCTGAAGCGGCAACCCTGGGTTTGGTGGGGCTGCTCCCACTCACCCCAGGCCTGAGAGGCCACCCCTCCTCTGCCCCGAGGCATCCCCCTGGGATATGCTTGCTCTGAGGGTGAGGGCGAGGCCCCAGGGTGCGGGAACCCCATCCATGTTCCACTTTTTGTCACCTACTACCACTCTAGAAAGTCGGCAGCTGGAGCCAGCTGGGCTGTTCATGCTGTGCCCACGGCACCAAGAACTTGCCGGGACTAGGAGGTGCCTGAATCCTCGGTCCATATGAGAGGGCACCTGGGGCCAGCTGTGGGGGGAGGTCTTCCCGCCGACTTGGAGCGCCTCTGTGGGGCAGAGCCGGGACTCAGGCCTGGAGAAGTCAGGGCCTGCCTGAGGCCCCGGACACAGAGCTGGGATCTGGCGTCTCTTTCCCAAGTAACATGGCCAGTTGGGGTCCCCTTCATGCCCGGTCACCGCGCCAGGGGTGCTCCGCGTGCAGTTTCTTGGGTGCCCTTGTTGGGGTGCTAAACTCATCTCGCTGGCAACCTGCGTCTGACGGGGCCACAGTCCTTCCCGGGTAGCAAAGCGATTGCTTCGTGCCTCAAGGGAGCTGGGGTCTGGCAGGGTTTTGTGGGTGCCCCGGGAAGGGGCTGTGCCTTGCGGAGCTCCTCCACAGGCGTGAGTAGGCAGGCAGGGCCCGCAGCCATCGAGCTGCCCAGGGAGCCAGCCCCTGTCCCTGGCCGCATGCTTTCACCCCACAGCTGCTGGGGTGGAGAAATGCTATGACCCCGTCAGTGTTTAATGAGTGGCGATTATAACAGTGGAACCATGGCAGTTTGGGAGCTGCTTTAGGACGAAGCAGAGAGCCCAAACAGAACCTAAAAAAAACAAAAAGATGAAAGAAAACCCAGGGAATTTTTAATAGTGATTATCTCCTGACACATAGCGCATTGCCATCTGGCAGACACGCAACCCACTGAGGCTTGGTGCCGGCAGGGAGAGGGCCGCTGGGGGCACCTGCTCAGAACAGGAGCTGCAAGCATTCCCTCCATGGATGCTCCTCGGCATGTCCGAGAGCACAGCCGCGGCAAAGGTACACGGCTCAGTCCTCCCCCATCCGCCCTGGGCGCTGTCGGCCCGACCCCTGCCCAGGGATACCCATTCCCTGCTGACCTGAGGAAGAGGCTGGGCTCTCAGCATTGCCGATGGGGGCAGGTCCCCAGCCCCAGGGTGGCTGGTCGCAGGGATCTGCTGGTGCCAGGCCACCTTATTTCATTTGAGGATTTCTTAGCTCCAAGCTCATTTAGTCACAGTTTAAGGTGAAAATTGCAATGGTTGCATGGTACCATCTGCCAGGCTCAAAGGCCTTTCAACCCGTGTGTATTTAATTTTCTTTATTATGTGTTGAGACAAGGTCTCACTCCATCACCCAGGCTGGAGTGCAGGGGTGCAGTCTTGGCTCCCTGCAGCCCCCACTTCCCTTTCTCAGGTGACCCTGCCACCTCAGCATCCCAGAATAGCTGGGGCTACAGGCACACCACCATGCCCAGCTCATTTTTTTTGTATTTTTGGTAGACACAGAGTCTCACTATGTTGCCCAGTCTGGTCTTAAACTCGGACTTAAGCAGTCCACCCTGCTGCCAAAGTGCTGGGATTACAGATGTGAGCCCCTGCGCCCAGCCTCTTTACCTCTTCATTTACTTTTTTTTGATGGTCTCGCTCTGTTGCCAGGGTGGAGAGCAGTGGTGTGATCATAGCTCCCAGCAGCCTTGAACTCCTGGGCTCCAGTGTCTCCCTGCCTCCGCCTCCCAGACAGCTGGGACTGCAGCCACACCCATTGTGCCCGGCAAAGCCCACGTTTGTTAAGTGCCCATTTGTGGCTGGCTGGAGCCTGTAGTGGCCCCTGATGGGAGAAACGTGATGAGTGTTTACACCACAACCCTGTTGAGATTTCAGGCCAGTTACTTCTTTGTCCTGGGAGCTGTCCTGTGCTTTGTAGGTTGACCTTGTCCTCTGCCACAATATGCCAGGAACATGTTCCCAGTGTGACAACCAGACAACTGCCCAGACATTGCCAGGTGTCTCTTGGGAGACTGGGGAGCATACAAAATGTCGCCGTTGAGAAATCCTTAACGTACCGTCTGTTTCCTGGGGCTGCCATGGCAAACGACCATGAACTGGGCAGCCTGAAACCATAGGAATGTATTCTTTATTTTTTTCTGGCTTTAAATATAATTTATTCATTCTACAAACACTTATAAGGGCGTATTATATACCTGGCATTAGGGTTACAAAAACGAACAGGAAGAGGTACACATCAGTAATTTTCACAACTGTGAGTGAATAGTTTCATTATGCATACACACGTATAGACAATTCCATGAGGACACATTAAGAGTCTAAACTCAAGGTACGCACAGGGCTGCCCTCTGGAGGCCCTGGGGGAGGATCTTTCCTGCCTCTTCCAGGCTCTGGTGTCCCCCGGCATTCCTTGGCTTATGGTCACATCGCTGTGGTCCTGCTTCCTCCTCCAACCCCCTTCTGTCTGAGTGTGTGCCTTTATGTGCTATTCTGTGTCCTAATTTCCTTCTTGGAAGGACAGCTCACTGGACTTAGGGCCCACCTTCTTCCTGTGTCGCCTCCTCCTACCTAATTGTATCTGCAAAGACTGTGTCCAGCTAAGGCCGTGTTCACGGGGTGGCCATATGTTACGGGAGGCATGCACAACCCTGCACAGCCCCAAGCTCAGCAGCAGCTCAGGGCCCACTCTGGCCTCCCCCTTTTGGAGCCCAAGGTGTGGCTTGGTCTGACCCTGCTGCTCTCTGCACTGCTGTCTCCTTCTGCCACCAGAAAATGACTTTAAACAGCCTGAAGGCAAAGGACGAGGTCTGGGAAGCTGTCATCATTACATGGATCCAAGCAAGATGACTTTGGCACCTCTGGTAGAGAGCAGGGCATTGCAGGGTGAGGGCCAGGGTGGGGGCTATGGCTCCTCCCAGGCTCCCCGAAGCCCCTGCCATGCTGTGGCTTCTCTGGCCGAGGCTCACTCTGTGTGTCTGCAGAGAGCTTTCCACGGCAGCTTTCGGCTTCTCTCCACATGGGCACGGGCGAAGGAGGCTAAGCTTTTCAGGGCCAGGGTGCAGGGTGTGTCCTCGGCACCAAGAGGCCAGGAGCGGGGCACAGGGGAGGCCTCTCGAGGGAGGACCTTTGAATGGAGATGAGCAGGAAGCAGGAGGCCCTGCAGAAACTGTCCTTCTGGCCACAGCCTGTTTGTTGGTCACTAACGGCGCCATTTGCTGTCCTGGTCACCGAGACGGCATTGAGTAAAAGGTGTAGGTCCCTGCCTGGGGAGCATGTTTCAGGCAATAAACAGGAAAAGTGATGAGTTGAAAGGTGCAAAGTGCTATTGAAACCAAGTTAGCCCGGGGGAAGGGCTGAGGGCTGCAGGATTCGGAGCGGGTGGTGGGAGTCCGGGGCTGCCAGATCAAAGCGTCACACACCGAGGGGCTTAAAACCGCAGATGTTGGTTCTGTCTCAGTTCAGGAGGCTGGAAGTGTGAAATCCGGCCGGCGGGCTCCCTCCCTGCCTCTGCTGGCTCCTCCTGGTTGCCGTGGTCCTTGGCTTGTGGCTGCATCTCCCTGCTCTGTCTTCATGTGGCCTTTGCTGCCCGCCTCCTCTTCTTATAAGGACATACATCATGGGACTTAGGGCCCACACAGATAATTCAGGACCACCTCATTGCAGGAGCCTCACTCAGTCTCATCCGCAAAGAGCCTTTTTCCAAAGAAGTCATACAGGTTCCCAGGGCCGGACGTGGTCCTGTCTTTTGTTGGGGGGTCACCGTTCAGCCAGACAGGAGGATAGCAGAGACCTTCTGGGAAGGCTGTGGTGGGGAGCAGGGCGCTGCAGGGCAGCAGGGCGCTGCAGGGGAGGGTCTGTCTGGAACACTCTCCCAGGCGTTAGCGTGACCAGACCCAATTAAAAAAAGAGCTGGAGGGGGTGGTGCTGATGCCTGGGAAAGAGCTCCAGACAGACAGACAGCCTGGGGGGCAAGGCCCTAGGGGACAGCAGCCCTGAAACCAGCAAGGCGGGCAGGGTGTGACATAGCAAGGTTCCCAGCAGAGGAGAGGCATGTGCTGATGCCTCTTCCGATGGGTGCTTTCCTGCCACATGGAGGATGGGGCCTGAAGGCTGAGCCAGAAGCAGGGACACAGTGAGCTGCCTCCTGTTCCCATCCAGGTGAGAGGCGCTGGGCCCGGCCAGGGACCTGGGGTGTGGGTTTGGTCTCTCCATGCGGGGAGAGCCCGCATCTGGAGCAGCCTCCACCCTGCCCACCGTGCCCGCCCTGCCCACCCTGCCCACCGTGCCCGCTCTGCCCACCCTGCCCGTCCTGCCCACCCTGCCCGCCGTGCTCGGATGGGCTCCTGATTGCCTTGTCTTTCCCCCAAGCAGCCTGTCCTGCCCTCCACCCTCCTTCACATCCTGCCATGCTGGCAGCTGCTATTCCTGGGAGCCAGAGGAGAACAGCTGGAGGTGCACGAAGGGAGGTGGGAGGGGGACCTCAGGCCACACGGGGATGCCAGAGGGGCCAGGCCAGCCCGGGCGGGAGTCACATTTCATTTCCCTCTCTGTGGCATTTCCCACAGTTAAACCTGAGTGCCTGTGCTGAAGGCCTGACCCAGCCTTGGGGAAAGCACCTCCCTGGGCCCCCTCCATCCCCTTCACCCTCCTCTCCCCCAGCCCCCCTTGATCTTGCCACCCCCCTTCCTCTTCCCCCTCCTTTTGTTTCCTCTTCCTCCCGCTCTTCTTCTCTGCCCCCTCCCCTCCCCCCATCCCCCTCACCTTCCCCTTCTGGACAAGCTCTCCTTGGAGCCTCCAGGACCCCTGGAGGGGGGAGCCCGGGGAAGGAAGAAGCCGCGAAGCCCCAGTGCCAGTTTCTGAAATGAATGTTGCTTTTAATACTTCATCCTTCAATCCTTATCTTCTCTAATTTATTGGATGGACCCTGTGGCGCTGACAGATTCGTGGCCGGGACCTTGGCGTCTGAATCTCAGTGTAATCTGCCCCTTGACGCTGCTCTGCAGACTTCTCTACTTGATCTCCTGATGCAGTCCGGGCGACCCCATGTCCTCCAAGCCACCGCTGATGTGGCCCAGGGACAATCAATTGTGCCTTGCTGTAACACTTCCCGATGGATTAATTGACCCCACTGTGACGGGGGGTCCCTGCTGTCCCCCTTCTCTTCCCGCCCCTTGGGACAGGGTCCCAACTTTCCCGTCTCCTTCCTTCCCCTTCTCCCTGCCACCACCAGGCCAGACCCCACCCCGCCCGCTGAAAACCAGGGGCAGCAGGGGAGGGGCAGTCTGCAGAGCAGTACGAGTATAGACAAGCACATTGCTGAATCTGTCATCCGCGCTGGGGGCCCTCGGGGCTGCCTGTACCTGGGTGGGGCGGGACATCACCAGCCCGTGGCCCAAAGGCTGGGGTGGGATGTGGGCAGGAGGGTGGTGTTTGGCCCCTTAGAGGCCCCGGGTGTCCTGAAGCAGGTGAGGGCAGGCTCTGTCCCTCCAGCCTGGCCACACCGAGGTGGAGACCGTCTTCTGCCTGGAGCTTGGAGTTGTGCTAAGGAGTGATGATGTATCATAATGCTGGCTCCGGCCTTCAGAAGCTGGATTATTGTAGCACGCCTCAGCACAGCCTGCAGTGCCCGGGCACTTCTAGGCCTAAATCTAGTGACAGGGCTTCTGTCCGGGGGTTGAGGTCTGAAATTTCTCAAGGGCACTCTCCTGGGGAACTGGAACGTCTTGCTTGTACCGGGAAGATGGAGAAGGCAGGCAGGAGCTGTGGGGGACCGTTTCTTCTCATTGTTTTTCTTCTTCTTCTTCTTTTCTTTTTTTTTTTTTTTTTTTTTGAGACGGAGTTTCACTCTTGTTACCCAGGCTGGAGTGCAATGGCGCGATCTCGGCTCACCGCAACCTCCATCTCCTGGGTTCAAGCAATTCTCCTGCCTCAGCCTCCCGAGTAGCTGGGACTACAGGCGTGTGCCACCATGCCCAGCTAATTTTTGTATTTTTAGTAGAGACGGGGTTTCACCATGTTGACCAGGATGGTCTCGATCTCTTGACCTCGTGATCCACCCGCCTCAGCCTCCCAAAGTGCTGGGATTACAGGCGTGAGCCACCGCGCCCAGCCCTTTTTTTTTTCTTAATAATAGAAACAGGGTTTCCCTATGTTGCCCAGGTTGGTCTCAAACTCCTGGGCTCAAGTGACCCTTCCGCCTAAGCCTCCCTCAGTGCTAGGGTTACAGGTGTGAGCCATCGCCCCCAGCTCCTTCTTTATTGTTATTGAGACACGGTCTCTGTCACCCGAGCTGGAGTGCAGTGACACCATCTGGGCTTGCTGCAACCACTGCTCCTGGGCTAAGATGATTCTCCCGCCTCAGCCTCCCCAGTAGCTGGGATTACAGTTGCACACCACCACGCCCAGCTAATTTTTAGAATTTTTTGTAGAGGCGGGATTTTGCCACGTTGCCCAGGCTGGCCTCCAACTGCTGAGCTCAAGTGATCCTCCTGCCTTGGCCTCCCAGAGTGCTAGGATTATAGGCACGAGCCACCGTGCCTTACCTTTTGTTGAGGCCTGCAAGCTAAGAACACGGTGGGTCCCTGGAGGCCCGGGGTGGTGCTCAGTGGAATCAGGTAGGAGTTCCTGTGGCAGCCTGGCAGCGCCTGCCAAGGATGGGGTGACGTTCAGGGATGGTGAGGTGTCTCATCCCCCCACACGCGTGCATATGACAATCCCAAATCAGGCATGCAGTGCGCAAACCTGGGCCGCGCGTTCTGCTTTAAACGCCGCGTCTCGGCTTCGTGGCGGTTGCTACCCTTGCCTTTTGTTCCCGGGTGACCAGCCATTTTTGGTTCATTATATCCCATCTGCTTTGTCCCTTGGCACATGCTGTTCCCACTCTCTGGAATGCTGTTCCTGGCTGACCAGAGTGTTTATGTGGTTCTTTTTTTCTTTTTTTAAATAGGGTCACTCTGTCCAGGCTGCAGTGCAGTGGCATGATCACAGCTCAGTGGACCTTTCCACCGCAGCCCCCAGTAGCTGGGATGACAGATATGCACCACCATGCCTGACAGATTTTTTTTTCTTAGTAGATACAAGATTTTATCATGTTGCCCCAGCTGGTCTTGAACTCCTGGGCTCTAGTGATCCTCTCACCTTGGCCTTCCAAAGTGTTAAGGCAGCAGGTGTGAGCTACCATGCCTGGCATTGAATGCGGTTCCTTTTTTTTCAGCTGGGGTCTTGCTTTGTTGCCCAGCCTGGAGTGCAGTGGTGCAATCTCAGCTCAGTGCAGCGTCCACCTCCCAGGTTCAAGGGATTGAACCCACCTCAGTCTCCCTAGTAGCTGGGATTATACCAGGAGCACCGCCACGCCTGGCTCATGTTTGCATTTTTAGTAGAAATGGGGTTTCGCCATGTTGGCCAGGCTGGTCACGTGGTCCACCTGCCTTGGCTCCCAGAGTGCTAGGAGGCATGTGTGGCTCTTGGTCCCTGTGCAGCTTCTCGCTGAGCTGGAGCTGACCCGGAGGGACTGGGGGGCCCCTTGGCGCAGCAGCCTGTCCCGGGTACCCCAAACTTGTATATAGGAGCTGCTCAGTGAAGACTCTGTGTTTTGTTTAATGTCCATGTCGTGACTAGTCAAAATTAAAATCCTAGGCGCTTCCTCTGTGTGCTGCCCACATGGGAGGGTGCCCCCAGCCATGGGCAAACATGCCCACACCCCCTTGGGTCTACCTAGCACCCCTCACCTTCCTCGGGAATGCTGCGAGCCCCTCCTGCCCTCTGGGCTCTCTGTGGTCACTTTCCTGGTGCGGAGGAAGGTCTTAGGGTGTTTTTTTAAAAACAGTTTTATTGAGATGAAGTTCTCATGTCACGCAGTTTACCCTTTTCTTCCTTTTTTTTTGTTTTTTGTCACTCTGTCACGCAGGCTGGAGGTCAGTGTAGTGACGCGATCTCGGCTCACTGCAACCTTCACCTCCCGAGCTCAAGCGATTCTCCTGCCTCGGCCTCCTGAGTAGCTGGAATTACAGGTGCACACCACCACGCCTGGCTAATTTTTTGTATTTTTAGTAGAGATGGGGTTTCAACATGTTAGTCAGGCTGGTCTGGAACCCCTGACCTTGTGATTCTCCTGCCCCGGCCTCCCAAAGTGCTGGGATGACAGGCGCGAGCCACCGCGCCCGGCCACCCTTTTCAAGTGGACAGGCCCACGTCGTTTAGTCACTACAACCTCGTTTCTGAACGTTCCCGTCACCCCAGAAAGAATCCATCTCCCCACTAGCAGTCACTCATTTCTGCGCCCCAGGCTCAGGTACCCACTCATCCGCTTTCTGTCTGTGGAGCTCCCCGTTTCAGAGAAACGAACTCCCACACTGTGTGGCCTTTTGTGGCCAGCTTCTTGCATCAAGCATTGCATTTTCGTGGTTCGTCCGTGCAGCAGTGCCTCAGTGCTTCCTGCCTTCCTGTGGCCGAGTAATATTCCATGGCATGGGGCTGGGCGTGGTGGCTCGCGCCTGTCATCTCAGCACCTTGGGAGGCCGAGGCGGGCGGATCACTTGAGACCGGGAGTTCGAGACCAGCCTGGCCAACACAGTGAAACCCCATCTCTACTACAAATACAAAAGTCAGCCAGGCGTCGTGGTTGGCGCCTGTAATCCCAGCTGCTCAGGAGGCTGAGGCAGAAGGATTGCTTGAAACGAGGAGACAGAGGTTGCAGTGAGCTGAGATCACGCCACTGCACTGCAGCCTGGGTGACAGAGCAAGACTCTATCTCAAAAAGAAAAAATTCCATGGCATGGACAGATCAGTGTGTCCTTTCCTCAGCTGGTGGCCATTTGGGTCAGTTCTGCCATTTGGGTATTGAGAATGATGCTGGCATGAATGTTCTTGTGTAAGTTTTTTTTTTTTTTTGAGATGGAATCTGGCTCTGTCACCCAGGCTGGAGTGCAGTGGCACCATCTCAGCTCACTGCAACCTCCACCTCCCAGGTTCAAGCGATTAGCCTGCCTCAGCCTGCCAAGTAGTTGGGATTGCACCACCATGCCTGCCCAGCTTTTTTTTTTTTTTTTTTTTTTTTTTTTGGTATTTTAGCAGACACAGAGTTTTGTCATGTTGGCAAGGCTAGTCTCGAACTCTGACCTCAAGGGATCGCCTGCCTCAGCCTCCCAAAGTGCTGGGATTACAGGCATGTGCCACTGTGCCCGGCCAGTTTTTGTATTTTTAGTAGAGATGGGGTTTCTCCATGTTGACCGGGCTAGTCTCGAACTCCTAATCTCAGGTGATCTGCCCGCCTTGGCCTACCAAAGTGCTGGGATTACAGGTGTGAACCCTCGCTCCCAGCTTGCATGCTATGTTTTTGATTCACTGAGTGTCGAGGTTTTGGCTCACCGTCTGTTCTCTGTGCGGGGGACCTCCTGTGGATGCTGGGGACACAGTGCAGCGAGGGGCTGGCTGTGGATGTCACATTGCCGTAGGGGAGTGAACAATTTCTGGCATCACTGTGTGCTAGGTGCTAGCCCAAACCCTTCAAAGAAGCCCAAGTAGCTCTCCAGCTGGACTGTCATCACTCCCAGCACAGAGTGGGGAAACTGAGGCCCGGGACCAGTGGCTTATAGTTCTGTAGCATCCAGATTTGTTTTCTCCTCAAAGCTCTCCATGTCTGGTTTTCAGATTCCAGATCCAAGGACCCAAAACTCAGAGGCCCTGGGTGCGTGAGGCCACACAGCGGTCACGAGGCACGACAGGAGATGTTTCCCTGGCATTGCCCGTGTTTCTGGACAGTCCCAGCACTTGGTTGAAATCACTAAACTGTCACAACATCCTGAATGTCCTGTTCCCATTTAACAGATGATGAAACTGAGGCACGGAGAGGTGAAGTCAGGAGCCAGGGCCATCGGCCTCAAGGGTCCCAGCCAGGAGCAGGACTCAGGCGGTTGGTTCAGAATCTGCAGCGTGACCCTGACATTGTCTCACTTGCATGAGAAGCAGATGTTTGGATGGGGATGGGGGGAAATTCTGGGGCCCCACTGGGCAAGGTGGGACTGTGAATTTTACTAGGCGACATCTTCTGCGTCTCACTTGCTTCCTGGCCATGCGGCGGGGCACATTTGGGGCCCCTGTGAGCCTCCACACCCCTCTACAGGTCCCAGGTCCCCAGGGAGCTCTGCCACCACCTCCACTCCACCCTGTTCCAGAGCCCTCTTGGGCCTCGACACTCCTGTGACTGCAGCTGCTGATGGGACAGTCTTTCTTTGTCCTGGGAAGCCCAGTGGGGCCCCTGCCATCCCCAGCCACCTAGAGCAAATCACACAGCCCATCAGACCTGTTCCTCTGAGTGGTGTCCGATTGCCGTCCTGGGAGATGGAGCAGGGACAACCCACCAGGGGTGTCACCTTCCCAGCAGGTGCAGCGGGTGGCAGGGTGGCCAGGGCCCCTGGGAAGAGGGGGGCCAGATTGGGTGGCTGGCGCGGCTGGTCAGCTCCAGGACCCGCATCCCCACTGTCTGATTTTTCTGACATCCCAGTGCCCCCTCTCTGAAGTTTTGACCTGAGGCTCAGAGACCTCCGCTTGCCTCCAGCCCTCCTGAAATAATACTCCGGAGCAGCTGGGCTGCACGCTGAGTGAGCACCTGAGCACCGGCGGGGCCCCCAGGGAGCAGCGCGTGTGAAACCGCAGGTCCCCACCCCCTCCCGGGACAGCGTGTGCTGCCTTTGCTCTGATTTCAGTTTTCTTTTTTAACCTGCCCTTGCTCTCTCTCTGGGCCGTTTGGTTTCGGTGTTTCCCCAGCCTGCCCTGACACCTCTTCCTGGGGCAGCCACACCTGCTCCTCTCCCCACCCGCTCCATCCCGGAGCAGCTGAGGTCAGAGCCAGACTTCCCAGGTTTACGTCCAGCCTCAGCGCACGGCGCAGCCACTCTGTGCCTGTTTCTTTCTCTGTAAAATGGGGATAAAAGACACCTCCCTTTTGAAAAAAATCCTGAGGTAAACCACGTAAAGTGCTTAGCACAGTCAGTTGTTTTTGTCATGAGACAGGCTTGTACCAGGCTCCCAGGGGAAGAGGCGGTGGTTAACTATGGGTGGGGACAGATGGGCTTGATGCTTTTGAAGGGTTTTGAGGGGTGGATAGGAGTTTTCTAGAAGGAAATGGTAGGGAGAAAAGGGCAATCCATGTAAGAGGATCCTTGCCAGGGAGTTGAAGTTAGTTCTTTGTGGATGGCTCCTCTTCCTTCTGTGTGGGGAGTTGATTGAGATGCTTTTGCTTGGCTGGAATCTTCTGTCCTGCGTGTGCACCAGGGTTTGGGCAATTGATGTCCATTTGCTGGAAGTGCTCGGCGTGGTCAGTTTTCAGGAGCTGGGGTAAGCAGGTGGAGCCAGCAGCTCCTTTTGACCTTGGGTGTCGCTCATTCCGCCGCCAGAGCAAGTGCCTTAGGAGGACTCTGCCCAGTGCCAGCACTTCGGGAGACGTGGCGAGAAGCATGGAAAAGGTGAGAGAAGGTCCCGTGAGACCATGTTTTGGGGCCCAGAGATGTTACTTATGACGTGCCCTAAAGGTCACATAGCATGGAAGTGGCAGAGCTGGGGTGCAGAGCAGCCCTCGACCCAGCACCCACACTCTCAGCTGCCTGAGGGCCACACAGGCCTGCTCCTCGAGGCCCTGGGGACAGAGTGGCCGGGGCAGGGTGGCCAAAGCCCTCTGTGGTTCTACCCCCTTTGCAGGTGGGGCCATCTGGCCTCAACATTCAGCCTTTGGATTTCATGTCCCCACCCGTAAAGGGAGCTGCTGTTGTGGACGACGCACCTTGTCGTGTGGGCTCAGGCGGCTGCAGGAGGGAGGCCGTGGCACGATGCTCAGTGTCTCCACGTAATGCCTGGTACCGTTGGCTGGAGACGAGCCATGGGCAATGGGAGACTGTCAGTGAGGGTCCAGCTCCCGGACCCTCCAGAACATGCTGGCACCCACTGCTGCTGGAGGTGCCCGGGTGGGTGCCCAGTCCTGCCGGGCGAGAGAGCACACTTGCGTGCCTGGAGGCCCTGGAGGAGGGCGTGGGTGCGTTGAGCTGCCCTCCAAGGGGATTAGAAAGGCCCTACTTGGCTCCAGAGCAGGGTCCCAGTCAGGCAGTCTGGATTCAAACCCCCAGCCCATCCCTGACAGCGCGTGCAAACTGGACACTCGTGCAACCTGACTCAGTTTCTCCCCTCTCTAAAATGCTGGTAACAATTGTCCTTACATGGGGGCCTGATAGGAAAATGCACGTGAGTGATGTGGGTGGGATGCCTGTCTTCAGTACCCACCTCTGTTTTGAAGCTTGTGTGTACAGATCGGGCCCCCCATCCGAAAATCCAACGTCCATGGTGCTCCAAAATACAAAACCCACCCAGGCATGGTGGCTCACACCTGTAATCCCAGCACTTTGGGAAGCTGAGAAGGGTGGATCCCCTGAGCTCAGGCGTTTGAGACCAGCCTGGCTAACATGGTGAACCCCCATGTCTATTAAACATACAAAAATTAGCTGGGTGTGGTGGCGGGTGCCTGTAATCCCAGCTACTTGGGAGGCTGAGGCAGGGGAATCGCTTGAACCCAGGAGGCAGAGGTTGCAGTGAGCCGAGATTGCGCCACTGCACTCCAGCCTGAGAGAGAGAGTAAGACTCCATCTCAAAAACAAAAAAAACAAAATACAAAACTCCCCTAGTGGCAATGTGACACTACAGCTGGAAAATCTCACACATAGGACTTCACATGAACTTCATTTCATGTACAAATTATTGAAAATACTGTGTAAGTTACTTTCTGGCTGTGTGGATCAGGTGTATATGAAGCATAAATGAATTTCCTGTTTCGACTTGGGTCCCACCCCCAAGACATCTCGCTGCATGTTAATACATGCAAATATTCTGAGATCTGAAAAAGCTGAGGCTCTCTGTCCCGAGCATTCGGAGGTGGCAGCCTCAGCTGTCACTCCCGCTGTCCTTGCCTGAGTGGGTCGTGGGAGAGGGAGAACAGAATGTGGGGGCAGAAGGGAGTGCATGGTGTTGAGTCCCCTTCTCTCTGGCCTTCAACCTTGGGCAAGTCCCTCGCCCACGCTGCCTCAGTTTCCCCACCTGTACTAAGGATGCTAAGGCACTGGCCAGGAGTGTTGTGAGAGCCTGTCCAGTGCCCGGCCCGGCCCGGCACACAGCAGGTGCTCCTTGAACCCTGGCAACAGTTGTTTCTGGTCCCTTCTCTTCCACCAGGCGATGCCCAGGCCCCTCGCCATTGTCCCCACCCACTTGGCAGGCCCTGTGGGATCAAGTGTCCCCGACGCGGTGGGCTGAGACGGATGGGCCTCCTGGCCGCACACCTGAGAACATGCTGGCAAAAGCGTTTGCTTAATTAATTGACTTTGAGAGAGGGAGCTCGTCTCCGTGTAAACCTACCAGCAGGCTCGGTGCTTGCCGCTGGGGTGCCGAGGATGCAAGGCTAGACTTTAAATAAGGGTGTGATTATTGTTTGAATAATTGAAGAATGTCAGGGAGCCTGCAGTCCTCAGCGCACCATGCTCCTGTCCCCTGCCAGCAGGCCTCTGGGCCCTGCCCATCACGGGGACAGCTCTGCTGCCGGCCCCTCATCGGGGACAGTGGGGGACTTTCAGACCTGAGCGCTGGACGAAGCCCCCTCCACGATGCTCCCCGACAGATGCATCCCTGTTTTCCAGATGGGGAAACTAAGGCAGAGCTAGGGGCTGTGATGCTGTACCCTGGAAGGACCTTGGATTCTTGGTGGGGGGCGTCCCACCCTTGGTGACTTTATGTGACTACCAGACCGGCTACACTGTGCAGGAATATGCCCCTCCATAGAACTGCAGTGAGGTTTTTCCATGGTAACAGTCCTCCGACTGGGGCCGTGAGCAAGGCGTGGCCAGGGCGGGGGGGTCCCACACACCCACCTCCCTCCCTCTCTTCTCTGCGGGTCCCCTGGGAACCAGGACAGGGGTCTGCGCTCAGAGCCAGCAGAGCCAGCATAACTGGGATGGGAGCCCGGATTTCTGTTTCTGCCAGTGACCGACAGGTTCCTTCTGGAGATAAATTAGTTTTTAAAAATTAGTTGATATAAATTATCCCTCCAAAACCCAAACCGGAAACAACAGATGGATTTGAAGGAGTCAGTAAATAACACGGGGCAGGGTGTATGCAGACGTGGCAGTGACCGCAGAAGTGGCCCTGGAGTGACGAAGCCAGGGAGCCGCGTCAGCGGCACAGCGGGGGTCACTGTTGGTGCCTCGGGGTCAGGCCTGTTGGAACAGATTTTCCCCACGGTAGCTCATGTGTCTCCTGAGGGAGGGGCTGTTATTTCCCACATTTTTACAGCTGGGGATGCAGGCACAGAGAGGCTAAGTAACCACCTTCAGTTGCACAGCAGAGCCAGGACTGGAAACCAGGCCCCTGGCGCAGAGCGCCTCTCACCCGGACCGCCTCCGCTCCATGCGCTGGCTCTGTGCCCAGGCGGCCCCTTTTCTGTAGCCGGCTCCCCCACCCTTCCCGTCTCCCTGGCCACCTTTCCAGTTCACGGTCTTTGCCCTCCACCTCGACGTCCACTTGGGTGCCGCCCCACCCTGTGCCTGCGCTGGGCACAGGCTGTCCCCCAGGTCTGACCTGAGGAACCTGCCTGCTCAGCCCTCATTCAGCCTTGATTCCTCAGCACCTGTCCTAGGCCCGGGGCCAGGCCCTGGGAACCCAACAGTGAGCGCCCCTTGACAGGGTACCCGCCATCCAGATGGTGTGGTCGGGCTACTTCCTCCACCGCAGACAAAGGCAGGATTTATGGTTGTCAGAAAACCATCTGGAACGTTCTGGACAGCGTTCACACCACCACACCTCCTGGGGAGGTGGAGCGACAGCCTGTGCCTGGAGGTAGGCACCCCAGGGCCACCCACTCACGGGTTCCTGTGCCCGGAGATAGGCACCCCAGGGCCACCCACTCACGGGCTCCTGTGCCCAGAGGCATGGATCCCAGGCCCTGTGTTTTCCCAGAGGACGGCATCAGTCCAGAGAGGGAGAGACAGGAGCCCGCAGTCACACAGCAGGGTGGGCCGGGTTCCGTGCAGCCCTGGCGCAGCCGCCATCACACCAGGGGTGGTGGGGAGCCCTGCCCTCCTCCTCTTCCTCCCCCGTGCCTTCACCTCTGCCTTTATTTCATGTTCCTGGGTGGCAAAGGAGGGAGCCAGGCGTGGCCCCTGCCTGCGGTGCCTGCCGCCCGCTGGTCTGGGAGGGCATCCTTCATCCCACAGGCCTGCCCGCCGCCACGTTAAGGACAGATGGATTACAGCTAATGAGCCTGCTCGCACCATTAGCACTCGAGAGCCTTCCTCGGATTAAAGCCACGCGCAGCCCGCCGGGCCAGCTTGTCACTCGCGAGGTGGGCGCCGACGCGGCCGGCTGTGCATCAGCGTGCCGTAATTGTTCCTGTAATTGGGCCACCTCGCTCCTGGGGAGCCTGATGCCACCCTCCCTGGGGACGGCAGACAGGCAGGAACAGCCCTCCCATGGCAGCCCCTGCCCAGCCCAGGCCCCAGATGAGGACTTCAGGGAGCTGCTCCTGCTCGGGAAATACCCACTGAGAGGGAGCCCAGGCCCCTTCACCCCAGCCCCAAGGACATGAGCCTGCCCCAGCAGCTGCCTCCCCTCCGCAGGGGCCCCATTCTGGCCCAGAAACCTGTTAGCGGGTGTCATGGCCCCATGCTACAAATGGGGATGTTCTGGCAGCTCGGTGCAGTGAGGGAGCCCCCCAGGTACAGCCTTGCCAACGGGGGCACCCCACGCACAGTCACTCCGCAGCACAGCCCCTGTCCTCACCTCCTCTCCCTCCTCTCTCCCTCCCTGCTCCCTCCCTCCCTGTCTCTGTCACTCTCCCCTTCTCTCTGTACTCACACATAACACACTTGCATACTCACATATTCACACTCACAGGTGGACACTGTCACCTGCTCTCACAGATGTACACATGCACACGCTCCCACACGCAGGTTCTCACGTGCTCACGAGAGCCCGGGAGGCCTTCTGAGGGCAGCAGGGACCACCCCCTCCGTTGCCCCCGTGTTGCCCAGGGCCACTGCCACCCTGAACCACAGCTGCCACCTCTTGGCATGGCAGGCATCAAAAAGACATCACAGCCACTAAGTGGCACCAGGTGGCTCCATTCAGGGGGTGACCTGTCTTCCTCCTGTCTTTAGAATTTCAGGATTCCAAACTGATATGGCCTTGCCTCTGTGTGGAGCTGTCCACAGCTCCCGTGGCTGGCGGGCTTTGGTATGGAGTTCTCTCTCCTTGAGGGGCCGCCCCGGCCTGGCCAGCTTCGTCCCACTCCTGCCCCAGCCAGGATGGTGGGGAGCGCCTCCCCACCTCTGCCCTGCCGCGGGGGCCTAACCGACCTCTGCCCTGTCACATGGGCTGTTCTCAGGGCAGGGGGTGCCCAGCTCCCCATTCGCTGCTGGGGAGAAGAGCCCTCTCCCTCCCTCCTGGCATTGCTGGGGCCTCACTGGTCCCTGGCCTCAGCGTGCGTTTCTTGGGATGAGTTTAGCTGTTGCTAAATGCAGGCTGTGGGATTCAGGCGAAATTAGTTTTTTACCGATTTCTCAAGTGGTCATTTTGCACCTAGCCCTGTGCCCACCTCAGCGTAGCACCAGGGACTTGGGGTTCACAGGTGGTGGCTGTGTACCCCAGGGGGTTCGGATGCAGGGAGGCTTTGAGCCATGCTGAAAAGCACGGATTCCAAAAGCTTCCAGAGGCTGCCCTGCTCCAGCGGATGGGCTCTCTGTCCACTTGGGAAAAGAGGGGATCAAAACAGGAGCAGAAGACGGCCTCCTGCTCTCAGTGAACATGGGTGCTAATGCGCCTCCCTGGGTGCCACCTCCTCGCCCCAGGAAAATTCTGCATTTACACATGACGGAGTCCGCTGCACTCACTGCCTTGCCTCTGCCTCGGTCACGTGGCGAGCTGCGCCCCGTGGATACGGAGGAGTCTTTTAGAACGCAGCCTTTGCAGAGCTGAGCTCTGGAGACCCTAGAGTCTTCCCGGCTGTGATGGGCGGGTCCGAGGGGCCTGGGAACCCTCGTGTCGTCTGTATTTGCACCTGGGCAGGTCGATTTCCTGAACACTGAGGACTTGTTATGAGCCAGTCAGATGTGAGGGCCCAGGGACCATATTGTTCCCCTTATTTCTGTCTGTGTTATAGATGGGAAACTGAGGCACGGAGCGGCAAGCTGGCCTGCCCAGGTCATAAAGCTGGGAACAGCAGGCCCAGGCCCTCGAGTCCAGGTCCCCAAGTCCAGGATGGGAATCACCCTGCGATACAACCTCGATGGCGACCTTGAAATAGAAGTAGGGAGCTGGGGGCTTGGGGCCAGGACTGTGCCCTCGGGAAATGGGGCATGGTGAGGGAAGGAGGCGGGCCTTCCCGGCCACTGCTCACTCCGGAATGGCAGGTGTTTGTGTGACCTTGCATGGTTACGTCACCTTTTCCATCTCAATTGGTGGTCCCTCAGTTGTATGGCTCCTGGCCTCACAAAGGGTGGTTTGGGGCAAGGATGACCCACCCATCACTGATGCCCCCGAGCAGCTCTAGGGCTATACCTCAGTGCCACCGTCACCCCTCTGGGCTGTGCAGAGCAGTGGAGTGGGGGAGTGTGGGGGAGTGTCCTGGAGTCCATGGCCGTCCTCGCTGTGACCGTGCAGGGCCGTGCTTCGCTCTACAGCCAGGAAGGTGGTGGAGGGAACGCCCAGTGATGGGGCTGGCTTCTGGAGGCCGCTCCTTCCTTCCAGGGACACGGGCCCTGCCCGCCTCGCTGTCTTACTGCCCCGGCTAGCTTTTCGGTTTTCCCATCTTGCGTCCTCGTCCCCTTGCAGTGTTCTCTGCTGCATTCAGCTCGTTTCCCCACCTCCATTTATTAAGCTCCTACTGTGTGCTTACGAGCATGCTGAGAGTACTAACAGAGGATGGGACCTGGCTCCCGTCTGCGGCCGTCGTGCATTCACTTGTTCACACAGCCAGCGTGTTACAGCCTTGGGGCTCTCTGTGTGGCTAAGCTCTGGAAACAGAGGGTCCTGTTGAGAGCCTGGCTTACTGCTCTCTCGGCCGGTCCAAGCTCCCTGTTCCTGCCAGGTGCTGAACTGACTGGTTCCGAAATGCTCACAGGCAGGCACAGAAGAGCAGACGCACCAGGGACTCAGGTTCTCGGTGAAAAGAGCCACAAGAGAGGAAGTTCAGGGTGCTGTAGGAACAGTCTTTCCGGAGGTCATGAAGTTGGACGTGGGTTTTGAAGGATGTGCAGGAGTTTGTGAGGTGGAGAGCAGAGGACGGAGTGTTGGAGATTGAGGAGGACCTTGAGCTGCCTCCGGCAGAAGCTCGAGCAGACCAGAGAGTTAGGGAAGGGCCTCTTAGGCTGCAGGCTGGGGATCAGAGGTGGGTGATTTCTTGGACGGCGTGGCCAGAGAGGGAAGCTGAATCAGCAGAAGACCCCCGATTCTAACAACCCCCTCAGGGGTCAGATTTGGGGTGAAGAGGCATCAGCAGCCCTGGCCTTTGGTGTTTAGATTGTTAGTGTTTGCGTGGATTCTTTCTCGTTCCGTGGGCAGCATGGTACAAACGACATGAGGAAAAGCAGCTCCAGAGCTGTGTCCGCAGACCTTTCTTCTGTTTTGCTTTGCTTTGCTTTGTTTTTGAAACGGAGTTTCGCTCCTGTTGCCCAGGCTGGAATCCAATGTCTCGATCTCGGCTCACTACAACCTCTGCCTCCCTGGTTCAAGCAGTTTTCCTGCCTCAGCCTCCCCAGTAGCTGGGATGACAGGCATGCACCACCATGCCTGGCTAATTTTGTATTTTTAGTAGAGACCAGGTTTCACCATGTTGGTCAGGCTGGTCTCGAACTCCTGACCTCAGGTGATCCACCCGCCTCAGCCTCCCAAAGTGCTGGGATTACAGGTGTGAGCCAGCGTGCCTGGCCCGCAGACCCTTCTCTCTTGCTGGGAAGTGTCCACATCTGCAGTGCCCTGTGTGCTGGCAATGAGCTGCTCATGGACTGGGCAATGCAGGAATGGAATTTTAATTTTTGTTCATGTTAATTAATTTAACTTTGAATTGAAATCACCACCTGTGGCTCTTGTACTAGACAGCTCAGGTCTAGAGTGAGACAGAGACTCTCTCCCTGCCCCGGCCAGCTCTTACCCATCCTGGATGAGCTGTTGAGCCGGGCTGGGGGGATTTTTCTGAGCCACGGCCCTGCCACTGAGATGTAAGAGGGTAGTGGCCCCTGCATATTGGTGGGCGCCCGGGGCCGGGGGTCTACCTGGAAACCAGGTGGCGTCTGCCTCTGCAGTTCTCAGAACTGCTGCGGAAGCCCTCAAGCAGAGACAGGCGGTGGCACATCGCCCCTCCAAAGAGCCAGGACTGTGCAGCTAACAGATATAGGCACGCGGCCCAGTGCCCACCCCACAAGCGGGGCTTCATTCACAAAGCTGCTAAATGGCCCACTCCGCCTTAAAGGAGGGTGGGCTCTTCCCAGCTGTACCCCCAGTGTGGTGACTCAGATCCCGTATGGACTGGGGTGAATAGAGTGTCCCCCAAAGGGCGTGTTTGCCCAGAACCTCAGAATGCGACCCTATTTGGAAATCGGGTTTTTGCAGACGTCACTGGGTTAAGATGAGGTCACATGGGACTGGTGTGGGCCCTAAATCCAATCTGATTGGTAGTTCTCAGGAGAAGAGGGTAGACAGGCAGGAGAGGCCACGTGGAGACAGGCAGAGAGCAGAGCTGTGGCAGCCGCAGCCAGAGAGCGCCTGCACCCACCAGGAGCTGGAAGAGGCAGGAAGGACCTCCCTTAGAGCCTTCTGAAGGGGGCACGGCCCTGCCCACACCTGAATTTCAGACTTCTGGGCTTCAGACCTGAGAGAAGAAAGTTCTGTGGCTTTAGCTGTGCCGTTTGCAGTCCTGTGTGATGGTGGTTCAGGAGACGTACAGATGGGGGTGGTGGCAGAGACCTGCCTTGGCCTGCTGGCTGCTGCCCAGGCCTCCCCTGTGCTGGATGTTAGGTGGCATCCCGGCTCCATGCTGAGCCCTCCCACAGGCTGAGGGGCCCAGGAGCATCTCCTGTTTTCTGTGTTCACCACAGGAGACAATGTTTTATGAACCAACAACAGCTGTTAGGTGCTAATGTGAGCAGGCGGGGTCTTCGTGGATGCCGTGGGGACCCAGGGGCTGGGACCCGTCTGTCCCTGATTCTGCTAGGCTGGTGCACACCCCTGGGCCTTGGTCTCCTCATGTGTGAAAGGGGCAGCAGGGTAGGGCAGGTGATAGCTACAGAAGCACTCATTCCCGCCGCCACCCCCCAGAGGTCTAGATCTTGAACTTGACCTCCCAGGCTCAGGGCATCATGGCCAGAAGGAATGATGGTGCGGGAGGCTGTCAACCATGACTATCCGCCTGGCTCCCAGCCTGCCCCTCACCCGAGAGCTAGCTCCTGAGGCCCCGAGAAGGTGCCCGGTCACCTCAGAGAGGCACCCCGAGTGGAGGCAGCCACACCGTGAGGGGATGCTATGGCTGCCCCGACTTTGATCCCTGGGCAGGGACAGAGAACACTGTGACCCCAGCTCTGGCTCAGAGCAGCATATCCGTCAATAGAAGAGGAAGGCTCCGTGCAGCAGTAGTGTGGGGCCTGCCAGGCAATTGATTTAAATCATTTTATAGAGAACCTATGTAAAATAAAAAGCCTTTAATCACATTTGTATCCATTTCCAGGCTCAGTAAATCAATTTGAATTGAGCTGGGTGCCACGGTTACAGCTGATTAGCGTGTGTATGTATGGTCAAATTAATGCTGGCCAAGTCCGCTGGGTGGGGGCACAGCCATTATGTCCCCAGGAGCCCGCCCACCTCAGGGCTGGACTCCACACCCTGATCTCTCCTCCTGCCCCTGGCTGCCAGGGTACCCCAAAGTACCTTGAGGTACATCCCGAAGTCGCGGGGGGAGGGCGCAGCTAGGCTCCCTCTGCCCCATCACGAGGGGGCGGCACTGGAGCAGCTGGAAAAAGTGTTAGAACCTTCTCAGCTGCAGCTCAGCCCGGAGCCGCTAGCAGGCACTGTCGCCTTCACACAGCAGCAGGCCTCAATTCAGACCCCCCTGGGTGCCACCTGGGGCCACGCTAAGGGACCCAGGAGCCATCTGCTTCTTCACCCAATGTTCATTGAGCATCTACCAGCACCTGGGGTGCCCCGGAGCCACGGGGAACAGTCCCTGCCCCTGGAGACAGAGAGGAAGCCCCTCACAGGAACAGAAGAGGTGGGGTGCTGGAAGACGCGGGTGTTCTGGAGGTTGCGGGGTGGTTTTAGAGGAGTGGGTTGGGAAGGGCTTAACAAGAAGGTGATATGTCTTGGGGCCAGAGTGTGAGCCCAGAAGCTGCTCTCTGGCAGGGGTGCTGGGGCGCAGGGGAGGGCTGGCTTGTGGGCATGGAGGACGAGAAGGCCCGTGTGGCAGCTGGAAGGAGCTTGGGCTCAGGCTGGGTCATGGGCTGCTTGAGGAGTCAGACCTGGTGGTGGAGGAGGCGAGGGAAGTGGCCAGGCCTGGTCTCCTTGTAGGAAGGGGCAGGTGGTGCCCCGAGCCCTGCTGGGAGCCTGAAAGCCAGTCTCAGTGTCATAGTCTGATGAGGACAGGGGCAGAGAGGGGTGACACTGGGCCTGGCTGGATGCAGCCTGGAGGGTGCCCCTTTCCTGGGAGACACGGCGCCTCTCGGTCAGCCAGCCTGGGGGTGGCTGTGGCCTGTGTTGACACCACATGGCTCCCCTCACGTGGGCAGGAGGTGCCTTCTGCCTGCCTGTCCCTGTTCCTCCACCGGGGCCTTGGGGCTGCCCTGAGGACCCTGGGCTGGGGAATCTTTTCTGCTCACCTGGGCACCACCAAGGTGCTAGGAAGCTGACCCTTGGCACAGGCAGCCAGGCCTGGAGAGCTTGGCCACGCCCACCCCTCAGAGGCAGCGGGTGCCAGACAGGCTTGGCCGGAGGCTCCAGTCGACTTGCTTTTCCTGCTTGTCAGAACCAGCTTTTTGGCGGGGACGCAGGGACCTTGATGGCGAATGTGTTTGATCTATAAATAGACTGCAGGCTGCGCTGGCCGGGAGCCGCCCCCCCGGTCCCCTGTCGTCCTGTGCTGAGGTTTCTGGGGTTCCATCCCCAGCAGTTTGGGAACTGAGATTCTGTCCCCTTCACCCAGCAGGCCCCACCCCTGTTTGAGCCTCCTGCTCAAACCGAATCTCCTTCCCCTTGCTGAAGTCTACTTTCTTAGGAATTCTTTCCCTGGAATTCCAGCAATGACGCCAACAGCAGTAAATGCTTCCTACCTGGTGTTTACGAAATGCCAGCCCCTGTTCTGAGGGCCTCTCCCATGTTAACTTGTTTAATATCCACAAGAGTTCAGCGAGGGGAGGTGCTTTCATTATAACCACTTTACAGATGGAGGACTAAGGCCCAGAGAGGCTCTGCAGGTTGCCTGAGGCTGCACAGCTCTGAAGTGGCAGAGGGTGGGTTTAAACACAGGCAGTTTCCAGATACAACGCCCTTAAGTGGCCACACTGCCTATCAGTGGTGACACACACTCGGGCCTCTTCCTTTCCAGAGGGAGCCGTCCCTGGGGGTTCTGACACTGTGAACTCACGGTGCCTTTCTGTTCCTTCCCGAGTTTGCCTGGCATGGAGCTGGGCCCAGATCACACGTGTTCATCCTAGGAGTGTTTGCTGAGCATCTGCTATGAACCTGGAGCCGGGGACAGAGCAGGGACAGAGGTCAACACCCCTGCCCTGGAGGAGCTTATATTCTCTGGGTGTTGGGGATGACAGTAAACATTTGAGGGTAGGTTATCGGTCTGTGGCAACACGCACTAAGAGAGCTCAGAGCCAGGGCAGGGCGTGGAGCCACAGGGCTGGCGCCAGTGGCGTTCCCGGTGGGGGAACACTGGAACAGGGGCCTGGCAGAAGGAAGCCATGGAGCCCTGTGATCTCTAGGGAGGGGTGATGCAGAGGCCCCAGGCAGAACTTCACTGTGGTACATTCACAGTGCGCCTGGCTTGAAGTTTAGGACTTTGTATTAGCCGAGGCAGGAGGATTGTTTGAAGCCAGGAGTTCAAGGCCAGCCTGAGCGACATAATGAGACCCCATTTCTACAAAAAATTAAAATAATATTAGTGGGACATGGCGGTGCACATCTGTAGTCCCAGCCACTTGGAGGCCAAGGCAGGAGGATTATTTGAGCCCAGGAGTTGGAGGCTGCAGTGTAAACTGTGATCACACCACTGTACTCCAGTGTGGGCCACAGAGGCAGACTCCATCTTTATGAAAAATTATAATGTTAGCCAGCTGTGGTGATATACATGTGTAGTCCAGCTGCTTGGGAGCTGCTTGCTTGAGCTCAGGAGTTCAAAACCAGCCTAGGCAATGTACATGGGACCTTGTCTCTAAGAAAAGAAAAAAAAAATTCGCCGGACATGGTAGTATATGCCTGTAGTCCCAGCTACCTTGGGAGGCTGAGGTGGGAGGATCACCTAAGCCCAGGAATTCGAGGCTGCTGTGAGCCATGATCACGACACTGCACTCCTGCCTGGGTGATAAAGTAAGACTCTGTATCAATACAAACAAACAAACAAGACTGTGTATGAGTTCCCTAAA